>NC_081300.1:58150606-58453636 GCF_030435805.1 Mustela lutreola | reverse complement strand
TTTTCTTCTAGAAAAACAAATACTATCAACGAAAAGGGATCCAGCTCTCTGCCACTTTGATCAAAGTTGAGAAAATAGGAGGGAAGTGATTTCCCCTGGGTTCTGCTTTGCTCTCCCGCAGGTTCCCCCAGGTGCCTCTGGGGGAACTGAAAGCCGCCTGGGGCTGCCTTTTGGGCTAAATCTTGAGCAAGCAGAAGCTGAGTTCATGACCTCCAGAGAAGGCAAGGCAGGTCTGAGGCCACAGGAGCAAGGAAACAGGTCCGAAAAAGATTCACCACAACAGAAGATTCCACAGTGAGAAACCCATTCAGTGATCCTGATGTTAAATCCCTCCTTTTCTTTTCCTTATTTCTGCTGAGAAAGTGAAGCAACAAGAAGCACAGCTATTTCCTCAGGAGCTACATGCCTCTCTGCCGCTCAGTGGTCAGGCCATGCGACCAAAGCTGCAAAACCAAAGTCAACCCCTGGGTAAAGCAGAGGGCTGGGCTGGTCTCCGAGGGAGACTGAGCACTCTCACCCACCAACCTACCTATGTGCTCCCCACCTGCCAGAGCTCCTGTGTCCCTCCCCCAGCTCTGGCCCAGGTCTGTTTCTCCACAGAGAACACTGACCACCTTCTAACCAGCCATAGAATCTGCTTTCCCACCTTCTGTTAAGATGGAGTAAGCTCCACAAGGGACATGAGCAACTAAAAAATAAGGCATCTCAACACCTTGAGAGGGTGTCTCCTCACCAAAATGCATAACCCAGAAGAAGCAAGGAGGTAGCAACCAGACAAATGGAGATCTTGGGACTTTCTATAAGACAAAGGGTCTGGATTCGTAGAATCCAGAAAAAAAGAAAGAAAAAGAGGGAAGAAAAAGAGGGGGACAGTTTAAATGACAGACATGACAAACAAATGTAGTTCAAGGTCTCTTACTGTGGATTTTTAAAACAGCTATAAAGGACATGGGGGACAATTGGGAAATCTAAATATGAACGATGAACAATATTCTTGATACCATTATATCTGTGTTCAATGCTGGGGGTATTACAGGTGTGCAGGAGAACGTCTTTTCTCCGAAAAGATACATACTTAAGTATTTGGGGTTTAAATGGTATAATGTCCACAACTGACTTTCCGATGGTTTAAGAAAGAGAAATAGTATTATTTAATACATTAGAGAAAAAAGAGATAAAGCAAGACTGGCAAAATGTCACCCCCACTGAATACAGGTGAGAGACCCACATTCATTGCACTACTCTTTCTAACGTTTTGTGAGTTTGAGACTTTTCAACATAAAACAAGGGAAAAGGGGAGTTAAAAATAAAAAGACCCACATGCTAGGGAAATAGTGGGGTCAACAGGACAGTGGTCAGCCCAGGAGTGGAAGGGCTGTGCCCCCTGTCTACCACACCCTCCAACCACTTCAACCCTCCACCTGCTCTCCCCAGTGCCTAGGGTGGTCCACACCCACCTCTCCATTCTTGTCAAAGCCCTGGGTGTCCTCTGGGGCTGTTCAAACCCTTCCCTCTTGGAGAAGCTTTCCCAGATTGTTCGTTTCCAAGCCCTGCTGTGCTCAATTTCACTTCCGCGGCTCCCACTAAACCACGTGACACCTCCAAGGCCCCTCACCTTCATCCCTATGGCCGGGAATGCTAGTTCCTGTGCATGTGCCTGTCTTTCCTGCCCGACCAGGAACCTCTCCATCACCAGCAGCTACTAGAACCCCGCCTTCCCTGTTTTCTGTCTCCGGCAGAGATAGCCCAGCAACAAAAATTTTCTGTCCCTCACCTGTCCTCACTTCTAATAAGACGGATGACAGTCAGTATTTGTCATCATCTTACTCTTCTGCCATGCATGGCTCTGTGGCAGGTGGTGTCACAGGAATCCAAGCGATGTCACTTAGTACACCGCTGATCTGTCCCCATCCCAGGAACAGCGATTACTTCAAAAGATAAGGATCATCGAGGCTGTCCTGTCTACCTACAGCCACCCACAGCTCCTGGCATGAAAGGAGCACCAGATAAACGGTGAGTGGTTGAGTATTCGAACGCCTCTTAATGTTCAAGCACATATTAGAAATTATAAAAGCAAAGATAAATGAAGGGCACCTGGGTGGCTCAGTCCGTTGAGCAGCTGAGCTGCCGACTCTTGGTTTCGGCCCAGGTCATGATCTCAGGGTTGAGATGAAGGGATGAAGCCCCGTTAGTTGCTCCGGCTCAGCAGGAAGTCTGCTTGAGAGTCTCTCTCTCTCTCTCTCCCTCTGCCCCTCCCCCTTCATGCTCCCGGGCACTTGCACACTCCCTCTTTAAAATAAATAAGCAAATCTTAAAAAAAAAAAAAAAAAGATAAACTAAAGTATAATATTTTCATAGACATTCAAGCACTAAAAGTAGCCTCTCTTGTTGGACACAAGTCTGAAGACCTTTTCTAATTCATGAGCTCAAAATCTTTTCATGTCTTAGCATCTCAAAATGCGAAGTTTTGTATTTTCTAATGGCCATGGACTTGGAGCAGTCCTGAAGGACTCACGCTGACGAGAACAGGGACACTGGGCCAGGGGAAGGCGTGGGGGCCACATGCCTGACAAGGGTCGGGGAGGGACCATGAGAAGTTTGACAATGCTTTACGAGCAACTCCAACGCATACCCAGACATGAGCTGAGCTCTGGAAGCAGAGGGAGACACACAGCCACGCTGACCCTGAACAAAAGAGGAACAAACAGAGCCTGGTGGGTTCTACCCGCCTGGCCTGGGTGCTCCGTATTACTGTGTGTTGTGCGCTCCTGGGAACACGTCCCACTGTGTCATTTATATTTATTTTCAAGGCTGAACCACACTTCCCACAAAGGGCCCAATTTAATAGAGGAATCAAGTTTGATAAGAGAGAAATTAGGTTGGGGCGCCTGGGTGGCTCAGTCAGTGGAGCGTCTGCCTCCGGCTCAGGTCATGATCCCAGGGTCCTGGGTGCAGCAGGGACTCTGATTCTCCCTCTCCCTGTGCCCCCTACTCATGCTCTCTCTCTCTCTCAAACAAATAAATAAATAAAATCTTAAAAAGGAAAAAAAGAAAGAAAGAAATGAGGTTTCTAGCCTGTCTGCACCCTCCCCAGCAGCCCCCACCCATGAAATGCAGGTTTCTGGGAACAACTGAAAACGACCATGTTAGACTCTCAGACTGGGAAAGCAGTTCTGATGACTTCCTGGCTCAATCCTCCCCCATCCTACCCACTCCTTCCTTCCACAGTGACCCTCACAGATTCATACAGCCTTATGAATACTTCTGGCAGCGGGACATTCCCTATCACCCAAAGCAGCCCATCTGAGGTTCCACAGCTCTGACTGATCTGCTTACTGGGAGCAGAAATCTGTCCCACCCTCGGGTCCTAGAGCCTCTGGGGATCACACAGCCCCGTCCTGCCAAGGCCTTGTACACCTCTGAAGTCTTCACTGTCCAGATGTCACACCACATCCCGGGGGTCTGCTCCATGAAGAACCACCACACAGATTCTAAGAAAGGCCAGAAGGATGGGCATCCCCAAGCTCCTTACCAAAATCAGGACACCCCTGGTTGTCTTTTAACCTTGCCACTCAGCTGTTGAGGAAGTGGCAGAATCTCTAAACTGTCGTCAAGACAACCGAAGTCCAAATATAAATGTCTTTGGGATTCCATCCGGAAGCAGTTGTTAAGTGTACACACCCAGAGGAAATAATAAAATAAAAGAAAGCTCCTCTCCTCCCCCCGCCCTCCTGCCCCTCCTCCCCCCGCCCCCCACCCCTCCTCCTACTCCTCCTCTTCTCCCTTGTCTCCCTCTCTCTCTCCCCTTGCTTTTTGCCACGTGGTGATGTGTGTTAAAAATGCATACTGGGAAGCTTTCCACCTTTGGGGTTGGAACAGCTGCTGCCTCAATATTGTTTTTGTTAGTTTTTTTTTAACATACTTTGCTGTTTTTAAGGGGGTTGTTTTTAAGCTACGTGTTTCATAATACTAGTTCAGATTACAAAGTGGGACGATTGGCACTTTATTGAAAAGAACAAGACTCCTGGATCCCAGGTGTTTAATAAGGACCCTATCCCAGTGTGGGACCCTGTCCTGCATGGCTGGCTTCCACGGGTGGCCTTCCTTCCCCCAGGAAAGGGCAGTCACAGAGGCCTAGAAAAGACATGAGAAAGTCCACCCATGAAAATAATGAGAGCCAACAATTTATAATAAGTAACCTAAATAAATCCAAAACTCTGAAGTCCTTAGTTTTTCTAAGAGCACAAAACATTCGGAGAATGTCCCACAGACTGCAGTGGATTCCGCTTGGGAGCACTTCTGGCTCCCTCTGGTTTCCACCTGTTGCAAATGACCCTCCTGTCAGGAACCTCCAACTGCACAGCAGAGATTGCAGACTACAGTGAAGAGGGATCAAAGTCTGCACTGCCCTCGCCTACGACAACCTTGTGCCACAAACAGGAAGTGCATCCCTGCGGGTAACCATGGAGCAATCAAGGCAAACAGCTAGGCACAAAAACACCAGCCCCTCACAGTCCCCAGAGAGACAGCCAGACTTCAGCTAGGAGGGCCGCATCTTCGATCACCTTCTCAAAGAGGCCCGAAAACAAGTGATAGGAACAGAGGGCATGGCTTGTAGGATCTCAGTCATACTGAGACTTCAGGCAGATGTGGTAGTGGCTGAAAAACAGGAAGCTGAGTGCTAGCCCCATGCAAGACTTCATCCAGAAAACTGGACCTCCCAACAGAGAGAACCAAAGGAGCTCAGGACTTCTGGTAAAATTTTGAGGGCCCATTTAGACATGGCCTTGATCCCTTCTTTTAGTCACTGACCCGCAAGGTTCTTTCTCAAATTGAGCAAACCCCACCTTTAACCCAAGGTGGTTAAAGTGGCTTTGACCTCCCTCAAACGCTATCTCACTCACACAAGCCCCCCTATATGATAAGCCGCTAAGAATACAGCCCTATCACTCACAGCTTGCCCAGGACAGGCCCGGCCCTAGTACAGGACTTAAGAAATTCTACTCAGTGTGGGCAACAAGGTCATTGGCCCTCTGACCTAAACAAGACAAAAACCTGGAGCCACTCTAAAAACACCGAAGCCTGAGGATACGGTATTACGTGGGTGAACCGGCAAGCCTCCATCTGCTCAGAAATACATTCTTGCTCTGGCAGAGTTCTTTCCTCGCAAGCCAATCCCCTACCAACAGAGCCACTGTTAAGACCCAGCAAACAAGGGTGAGGCACTGTCTCCAGGAAGCCACTAAAAGAGTGTGCTTCGCTCTGAGAGATCAAAGAAAAGAAGGGAAGGGACTTCTCCAGCTATCTCATCACCCCGCCTTGGTAATTGTCACCCTGGAATCACAGGTTAGCAGGAAATGGCACCGCGTGTCTTAGCAGATCATCTGGTATAATCCTCTGCCTTAAAAGGGAAGATGTTATGATGTCCATTTTCTAGAAGAGTCAACTGAAGTCCTTGCCCAGAAATGCACAGCGAGTGATCTGTTTCCTTGTAAAAGGATACAGAGACTCTTCCCTGAGCAGTGTGAAGATAAGTCATGGGATGTGTAGGGCCTGTGCCACCTATGTAGGGGAGAGGAGGCAAAACATTTCCTACTTTTTTACTCCCGAGGCCAATCTCCATGCACACAACACACGTCAAAGTTGCTCTTGATTCCTTGGGACACGACATTCCTTCCAAGTCTCTGAAAGCCTTCCATGAGGCTGAAATGACCCCTCGCAAGTAAAACACAAGATGCCCGAAATTTATGTCAGGACTATGTTGGAGAGCCTAGCTGAGAGTGAAACCCACCCCGGCAACACTCAGAAAAGTCAACAGAGGAAGACCAGGACGGGAGCCTTTGCAGATCCCAGCTGTGGTTGAGCAAGCCAGGAGGGCGGGCACACCAGGGAGTTTGTGACCAGGCTAACAGCAAAGGGAGGGCCTTTGCCAGGTCTTCTGGAATTCTAACCGAACAGGACGATCTAGTGTAAATGACAGTTCTGGCAAAAGACAGGGACGGGAGACAGTCAAGAACATTGTCCAGAGATTCCAGAAGGGCCTAGATGGAGCCCAGACACTTGGCTGGTCTGGCACAATTCAATCCTAAACTGGAATTATTTCCTCATTATAGGAGTCTCTCCATCTCTCCTGACCAGTTAGCATTTCTTGTAAATAACAATGGGTTTCCCCTTTTGCTACCCTTTTTGTAGGAAATAGTTTTCTTGGGAGACCGGATTTGCCAGAGGCAGTACCCTCTGGAGTCCTTGCCAAAGGCTGCTGGAAACACGGCTTAAAACCAGCTCCTTCAAAAGAACAAACTCTGGAATTTGACGTGGGCACCCAAAAGGAAATGACCCGTAGTATTTTCTGAGCTCTCTGCGGCCAGTTTCCAGAGACTGTCCTGCATCCCCTGACGGGTCGGCCGAGGCGAGGGGCTGGGGTATCTGTTTCTATCTGTTCCTTGGCTTCATTCCCATTTCCTCAGACTCAGAAAGACCCACTTGGGGAGGCGAAGCGGTGATCCGGGGAGACTTTCCATCCTGCCTTCTTGCTCCGGAGCACGGAAGTTTCCGAGGCGCTAAGCTCTCCAACACTTACCCTTCACCTTCCAGCCAGGGCATCCCCTCGCGTTCCCTCGCCTTTGGCTGGGCTTTCTTTCCCACCCACTTCCCCGCCACCTCCCCGAAAAGTGAATAAACCAATTGCCCCAGAGAGGCAGAAAGGATCTGGAGCCTGGGCTGAGTAACCTAAAGTTTCCGCCGGAAGGAAATTATCAAAGGCGAAGGAGAAAGCCCTCGGAGGCCGGAGGGACTGCGGCTCCTGGCCGCCGCCGCTCCGCCTGTCCCCGCCGAGGGTCCCGCGGCCCGGCCCCAGCGCTGCGGGGCCAGCGCGGATCCCGGGAGACACGGGAGCGGGTGAACGAGCCAGCAGCTCCCGCGCAGGCTCGCACCCGACCGCAGCCGGGCTGGGAAGAGGGGCGCACGGACGCGGGGGGTGCGCAGGGGACGGCGGGGGGACGCACGGCCGGGGGTGTCCCCGGCGGATGGCGGCGCAGGACTCACCCCGAGAAGACACACTTTGAGCTCCCGTATCGCCATCATGTGCTCGGGGTCGGACCAGGCAGGGGCTCAGCATCCTCCGGGGCCGGGGCCGCGCCGCGCCCGCGCCCAGCCAGCGGCCTCCAGTCTCCGCCTTTCGCTCGCGGCAGCCCGCGGGCGGGACCGCAGCTGCTGCTATTTCTGGGCCGCCGGCCCCGCCGCGGTCGGTCACGTGGCCGCCGGCCGGCTCCTCCCGGGGCTTCGGGTCTAACCTTGGCGGCCCCCAGCTCCCAGGAACGCCCCCCCTCCAACGGCGTCAGCCACCCCGGGGCAGCCACCCCCTCCCCCAGGACCTGCGGCGTTCCTGGCAGCGTGCCTCCTCCCTCAGACCCGCTCAGCGGCCGGACCCCGCTCTGCCGAGTTCCCTCCGGCATCTGCCTCGCCAGTCCCTCCCGGCCGCAGTGCCCCACGGGGTGTAAATAGAACAGGATCTCCCCGTGGGTGGGGGGAGACCCCGTGGTGGTTGCGTCCCTGAGGATTCCATTCCTCATGTCCGAGTGGCTGCTGTCAGCTGAGGTCCTTTATGGGGGAGCACTCGGAAGTCCCCCAGCAGTCCCATCGTTATAGGACACTCTAGGATTGCCGCAGAAATGAAGCCAGAACGCAAATGTGAGGATGAGAAGGAACAGTGAACTTTGCAACCCACCTTCTCCTCCTGCAGTTCCCAATGCGAGGGTTTCCACGAACTCCCATGTAGTTCTTCACCCTCAGCCCTGAGTTCATTCTTCCGTGTGTACTTGAAAACGGTTCTCGAAGCAGGGGTCTGTAACTCCCTCCAAAACAGATGTGTCCCTGTCTGGAAAAGGGAATGCACATGGCCGAGAGGAAGCTGCCTTGCTCAGTACAGAAAATGCTATAATTTGCCTGGGCGGACACCCACGCTCAGAAACATAGCTAGAAATATGTAGCTCCCAGAATGGACCATCCTTCCTTAACCAGCAAAAAAAAAAAGAGGTTCAGGCTGGAGACAGTCAAGGAAGTCTTGTGGAACTATCCTCTCTTCTCCATCCACAGCCCAGTAAACCTTGTCCACTGAGATGACTTCACTTCTTGATACTACAGACATGTCACCTTTTTGGACACATGCACCTGAGTAATCCATGGGCATTTCAGATGGGAAATAACATGATTTTGTCTGTTTGTGTTTTAAGATTTTATTTATTTATTTGACAGAGACAGTGAGAGAGCGAACACAAGTAGGAGGAGTGGGAAAGGGAGAAGAAGCTAGCTTCCCCGCCAAGCAGGGAGCCCAATGCGGGGCTCTATCCCAGGACCGGACCGTGGGATCATGACCTGAGCCGAAGGCAGAATTTAACAACTGAGCCACCCAGGCGCCCCATAAGATCCTTTTTCTTAAACTTCATCCCTCATCCCGAACTCTAAGGCCTCTCTCCTGACTTGCCAATTTTGGTCAATGACATTTCCATTCCCCCAGTGGACCACCCACTTTCGTCATCTGACTTTGTTTCCATTGCAGCCATGTTGAAGCAACCTCGCACCCTCGTGACACCGCCTCCCCCATCCAGTGGGAGCTTCAGAATCAAGACCTCCAGAGAGAAGCATCCTGGAGCTCTAGAATCAAGACAGGCCCCCAAACTGACAGTTGGCATTTAAATTCCCCAGAGCAAGTAGGGTCTTCGGTGGCCAGGTACAGGCTTCTGGAGGGTTACTCACACAAATATGGACTACGTGGTTCAAAAGACAGCCATGGACAAGACACGAGTCTTGTTCAACATGGAGATTATTGTATCAGCATCTGTCCTTGGTTCAGTATCCAAAGCAAGGACAGTCTTTTATGTGAGCAGTGAGAAAAGGTCCGCCTAGAATTACGCAGCCCTGGTCACAATACTTCCCTGTCCTCAGATTTGCTGAGCAGAGAGCAAGGGCAGCACAGTTGCAGAGACATATCGTGGTGTAGTGGCTCTGTGGCCAATGCCTGCAGCCCCCTTCCCTAACACCTCCCCTCTCCCTGATAGTATGACATGAGTCTCCGTGTACAGTCACTTGCCTTTGGCCTTTTCTCTCATTTTCCGAAAGCCCAGACCAGAATGGAAGCCTTTCTGTGTTTTCCACCCTCTGGAATGAGTGGGAATTTGTAAACTACTGTGGGTGACCGAGGGCAGGACCATTCCCAGACAAAAATGAGCTGACAAAATTTCTCTTCTATTCCCTTACCCTTTTTCATGATTCTTCTTCCATGCTCTTCTCCATTAGCCTAGGTGTTTGGGGTGCTTGTTTGGTTTCTAGGCTCTCCCCAAACAATCCCTTACCCACATCTCCTGGTCCTAGGCCCCCAGAATCACTCAGATCTGTTTATCCTTCTTCCCACCCCCAGCTCCAGTAAAAAATCACAGCATTTAGGGCACTTGAGGGGCTCAGTTGGTTAAGCAATTCCCACTCTTGATTTGGGCTCAAGTCATGATCTGTTTTTGAGAAATCAAGCCCTGTGGGGTTCCATGCTAGGCATGGAGCATGCTGAAGATTCTCTCTCTCTCTCTTCCTCTTACCCTCCCCCCACCTCCACCTCCCCTCCCTGCCCCTGCTCTAAAAAACAAAAACAAAAACAAAGAAACCCCACCTCATTTGTGCCAAATTCTGGTCAGCTTTACAAAGTAGCAGTCCTAATCTGTCAACTGGACCCCCTTCATGGGTATATACCCCTTCCTCAGCCTTGGAAACTTAAAATTGGCCTCCTGAAAAACCTGGTCTGCATGACCATTCCAAGGTGATGCATAACCTTCTCGCCCAGGAAGAAGGGGTGATGATGATACCATGACATATATTTTGGGAATGACAAGATCCCAGGTAGCTCTCAACTTTTAAAGATATAATGTTCTCTGTGAATGCTATTATTATACTCTTTGATTACTGTGCTAAGCACCTGTCCTAACTCCTCCAGGATTTTCTGTGTAGGAAGATGTTCTGATATAATTGAAGCAGGGATCAACATTCAGTGATACATAACTGAGAACTTACGAAATTAAATAAAATAGAACAAGCAAGTTTTCTTAATGAGACCTCTGTTAAAGTAAAAGGTCACTGTATTAACTCAGACTCCTGCCTTTCTGCTGCTTTAAGGTCTTCAGTGATGGGACGCCTGGGTGGCTGAGTCCACTGAACGTCTGCCTTCGTCTCAGGTCATGATCTCAGGGTCCTGAGATCAAGCCCCACATCGGGCTCCCTGCTCAGCGGGGAGTCTGCTTCTCCCTCTTACTCTCCCTCCGTGTTCTCTCTCTCTCTCTCAAGTAAATACATAAAATCTTTAAAAATAAACAAATGAAGCCTTCAATGGCACCAAATGAGATGAACTCCCAAGCTGTTCGGGACATCTTACCATACCCTCCCCAAGCCAGCCTCTCCTCTGCCCACCTGGTAAAACCTGTCATTGTTCAGAGACCCTCTCAGATTTCACCCCTCACCTCTTAGCATTTATTCAACACAAATAAAGGAATTAACAACTAAATCCCCTTTATAACAAGTCAGCCTCCAAACAGATCAGCTGATGGAGTTACCCATCTCTATGAAAGGTATCCATAAAAAAAAAAAAAGAGAAAGAAAGAAAGGTATCCATAGTTTATACCAAGGATCATCTCTGTTTTACTAGGGTTTATACCAAGGATAATCTCTGTTTTACTAGAGTTTTAAAAGGACAAATAATGTCTTTTTTTTTTTTTTATTTATTTATTTGACAGAGAGAAATCACAAGTAGATGGAGAGGTAGGCAGAGAGAGACAGAGGGAAGCAGGCCCCTGCCGAGCAGAGAGCCCGATGCGGGACTCGATCCCAGGACCCTGAGATCATGACCTGAGCCGAAGGCAGCGGCTTAACCCACTGAGCCACCCAGGCGCCCCAGGACAAATAATGTCTTAAGAAGAAAAGTGACTAGGAATGAATGGTTTTTCACCTCAGCTAGGATGTTTCTCCATCAGGATCTTTGACCTCTCAGGCTATTCAAATAAGACTACTGTTTCAGGGTAATATGTGATGAGGCCCTACGATCCCCGGGCTACACACAGAATGGATGCTTGAGCACAGATACTCATCCTTATATGACTTCTCAGAAGCTTCCACATGTGATACCCTTTCAAAGAAAAGAGGAATTCTCCGACAAGTACTTAGAGTTATTCTACCGAGTGACCAGAAAGTGACTGGGAAAACCGCCTCATGCTTTCAGTAAAAATCTAGCAAAAGCCAATAAAAGCCATAAAACTGGTCACGTTTTTTGATCCAGCAAATCTGTTTTTGGACAGTCACCTGTCCAAATAAGCACAAATAGTGACCCAATATAAAGCCTGCCTGTTTGCACCCAAACATGTGTACAAGAAACAAAGAAACATGTGAGAGGAACAGAAAAATCAGCTCTGCCGAGATAAAGGGAGTGGAACTACATCCACGGCAAGTGAAGGGCCGAGACAATAGACCTCCCTTCACTCTTAGGGGCCTAGTAAGCAAAGGACAATGCTTCTCTGGGATATGCTTAATGGTGCACAGCAGCACGTGTCACCTAGGTGGCAAAAGCTATGTGTATGCTGGGATACACATAGAAATTTCACAGAAATTTCTTACAGGTAAGTTTCTGTGAGAATCACATGAAACAAAATTGGGCCTGCATGTTACAGAGGCAAAGCCACGCAAATGGGTTACAACTCCCCAGGCTGCAGGCTGAACTCAGCGGGCCGCGGGTGAGCCATCTGGCGGGTGAGCCATCTGGCCCGCTCGAAGGCCAGTTAAGGAAAAATTAAAATGTTTCTGAACCTTGTTTTTAATAATTGTATCTTTTCTTTTTGGAACTTTGGTGTCTGCGATATCGGTTAAATAGCCTTTTAATATATCTCATTTTCTGAGCCCCTTCTTCGTTTCTCCCTACTTTCCTTCTTTCCTTCCCTCCTTTCTTTCTCTCTTAAGTTTCAGATATTTTCTAACAAGCACATGCCGCTCTCTCTTATCTGCAATTCAGACCCTTTAAATACACTTTGAGAAACTCAACTCCTGAATATACCAGTTAAGCCAGAGGTTTGAGGGATTTTAGGAACGCAGAAGTGAAAGGGCCCCACGATTCACCCACAGACTCAGAGAAGGAGAAAGTAGCCTAAAAGGGATTCTGAGTGGCTGAGAATCCTGGGAACAGAAGGAGCCTCCATCGTGGGAAGGAGGATGGTCTCCATGCCCCTGGAACAGGGCAGCATGGAGAAGGGCATGGTAGGTAAGTGGATACACATTCCTCTGTGAGGGACTGTTCTCCCTTAGCCACTCTGGTTGTCTTCATCTTCACGTGGAAAGGATGGTGGCATCTCTTAGGAGATCAGGAAGGGCAACTAAAGATGTTAGTGAGCTGTCAGCTCTTGAGATAATGGATGGAGGAGGGTCAAGACCCATTTTCTTCATTGTCTCCATTACCACCTGAAAGAGAGTACTCAGAAATGTTCAAGAACGAACAGATCACCCAAAATTAAAACAATGGAGGACTCCGTTGGGCTCTCACAAAGGATTGGCAATAAGTGGCAATGTTTAGATTTTCCAGGCTTACCGCCCTGGGTCTCCAGACTGAGCACCTCTTTACCTAATGACCTCTTCATGGACACTCCTGCCCACTGGCCCGTAAAGTCTTTCTAATCCCTGGTTGAGCTCAGAGGGTTGAGTTAGAAGAAGATACAAGATACATATTAACACCTCCCACAAAATATAAAAGAATGGATTCAGCAGGGAAACCACCACTCCAAACCCATAAACAGTATGTAACACAGTCAGTCCTCTTCTCTCCTCGCTTATTTGTAAAATTGAGAAATGAAATTATAATGATGCAGCCCAAAGTCAACCCAACTCAGTTTCATTTCTTAGGCCATCAGTAGGTTGCCCTTTCCCACCATTCATGTCAGTTTCACTGTCATTGCTTAGAGTAATGCTAGGAATTTAGGATATACTTTTTTCTTAAAGGAGATTGTGTGTGACTCTTTTTTTGTTGTTGTTCTTTGACATTTGTTATCAAACTAGAACACCGATTTTTAGATGCTGGAAACAACTCTCATATCTTCAGGAATTTTTGTTTTTAATTGTTGACATAGCCATTCAGCAAATGACAGATGCTGACTATGGGCTAGACACTGGGCGTGGAACCAAGTGAGACAGAGAACATCCACTGGCGCGGAGCCCACAATGGAAACAGGCAAACAAATAAACCGGCAATTCTCCTACGCTGTTACATGTCTGAAGTTCAGTACTTCTGTTTTATGTTTTATTTTTCTTACTCTTCTGATTGAGAACATGAGATAATTTCCAGAGTCAGCAAACCTTGAATGCAATAAAACCCAGTCTCCAAGGTAAGGGAGACGATGATCAAGAAGGATAGAGTTTGAACCTAGTTATTCAGGAGGTGAGTGTGTGTGTGTGTGTGTGTGTGTGTGTGTGTGTGTGTCAAGAGACACACAGATCTTTGTGCTGTCTGAATTCCTCAACACTGCCCTAGGCTAGGAAGAGCCTAATGCTAACAATCCCCTAATTCCAAGTGCCTCTCAGAAGACCTAAGTACCTAGTTTCATGGTTAACTGAGTTGTCTTCAGGGTTTAATTACATTGGAACGCTCACATTTTGTGTTTCTATTATTGTGGTTATTGTTGAACTATCACTCTCATTGTTATTCATTGACTTGCTTGATTTGCCAGTGTGACAGAGCCTGTCATAATCGTCTGTAATCGCTCCTTAGAGCAGCACATATTTGGGGTTTGAGTGAGTCGATGAGTGAGTGAGTTGTGTGTCCCCTCCACGTATAATCTCCAGAGTGCTGGGGCAGAAAGAGCACCTGACAGCAGGTGGAAGGAGGTTTACATCAAGGGTCCTTCATCCCCTGTTTGTGTGAACTTAGGGAAATTCCTGAATCTCTTAGACCTGCAGTTTCATATTCTGTTAGGGTGGTTATAGAAGAACTGTTGCATTATTTGGGGGAAGATTACATTAGGTGTGTGTGCATGTGTGTGTGTGTGTGTGTATGACTAGCAAACCTGGATGACTGACTGTCCCAGTTTGCATGGGACTGTCCAAGTTTTAATACTGAAAATCCTGAATCCCTGGGAAACCCTCAGTCCCATGCAAAAAGGACCGGTTGGCCATCCTATTCACTTCCTGAAGCTTGTAAGACTTTCTGGGTTGCTATTATCCTTAAAAAGGAAGTGTGAACTTCCAACCAGCCCCACTTCCTTCCTCAGTTTTACAGCTCTGAATATAGAAAGGACTCTAGTTTAGAAAGCAGCACCAAAACTTTACACAGACCCATCAACATCTAAATTACCTATAAGCTTTCATCATTTTACACCCGGTTCACATGGAAGACTTAAATATGCAAATTATAACTTCAGCTAAATGACAGTTATTTCACTGAATGACATACTAGGTTTTTAAAAACAGGAACTAGGAAAAGATTGCTTAGTTTTCCAGGCCCCTGGTAAGGCCCCTTTCCCCCTTTCGGTGGTTTATACTTTACTCTGTCTCTCATTTCTGATGCCCACTCCCTATCTTCCCACACATACATCTCAAATGTTGTATTCTTCTACTGAACTAAAACTTTCTGTCAGAACCCATCATAGCCCTGGTGGAAGGGATTTTTAAGGCAAAAAATCCTTTCTTGGGTAAATATTCTGGGAAGTTGAGTTTCCTCCAAATACTTACGCCCTTAGCCCACATGTGGTTTCCTGAGTTTCAAGCTATGGCACCTCTCTTGATTCTGCCATCAGTGGTTGTTAGGAAATAGTGTGCAAAAGTCATCCGGTGGGGTGCTGTGGAGGCTGAAGTGGGAGGGTTCTGGCTCTATTTCTCCTAAATGGAGAAAGGAAAATGCAGATTTACTTTCAGAAATCACAAGGAGACAGATTGATAGAGTTGAACACATAAAAGTTAACTCCTTCTTTATGCAGGAAATATTATAAACATAATTTTTAAACTGCAATCTAAAAGAATATTTGGCATAAGTATGACTCAGTTAGTGATCATAATATAGAAAGCATTAATATGTTAAAAAAGAAAGAAACTAAGATCCCATTAGGAAAAAAAAAATGAACAGACACTAAGATTAGATATAAGGCAAAGATAAACCCTCTCACCACTACTTTTCAACATCAAACTGGATGTTGCTAGTTTCTTGCTAATGCAATAAAACAAGAAAAGGAAATTAAAATGTATACATATTTTATTTTATTTTTTTTTTTTAAAGATTTTATTAATTTATTTGACAGAGAGAAAGATCACAAGTAGGCGGAGAGTCAGGCAGAGAGAGAGGAGGAAGCAGGCTCCCGCTGAGCAAAGAGCCCGATGCGGGGCTCGATCCCAGGACACTGAGATCATGACCTGAGCCGAAGGCAGCGGCTTAATCCACTGAGCCACCCAGGCGCCCCAAAATGTATACATATTTTAAAGGAAGGTGCAGAACTTCCTTTGCTATCAGATGACATTATTGTCTATGTAGAAAATCTGGAAGAATTAATTTAAAAAAAAAAGCAAACCTGAAACTAATAAGCAATTATACCTATGTTGCAGGATACAAGCTTCATACACAAAAGTCAATCACTTTCTTGTAACTAGCAATGAACAAGTAGAATTTGAAATTAAAAACACAATACTATTTACATTATCACCTCAAAAATTGAAATACTTAGGTATAAATCTAACAAAATAAGTGTAAGATCTACATGAAGAAAACTATGAATCTCTGATGAATGAAATCAAAGAAGATACATGTTCATAGATAGGAACACTAAATCATATCAGTTCTCCCAAATTGATCTACAGATTCAACACAATGGATGTTTGTGGATGTTGACAAGCATTCTAAAGTTTATATGGAGAGGCAAAAGACCCAGAACAGCCAACCTGATATTAAAGGAGAAGAACAAATATGGAGGACTGACACTACTTGACCTTAAGACTCACTATAAAGCTATAGTAATCAAAACAGTATGGTATTGATGAAACACTAAACAAATAGATCAATGGAACAAAATAAAGAGGCTGGAAATAAACCCCCATGAATATAGTCAACTGATCTTTGACAAAGGCTCACAGGTAATACAATGAAGCAAAACTAGTCTTTCAACAGATAGTGGTAGAACAACAAATCCCTGAGTTGTATGATAGAATTACCTATTGGTAATTCTACCTATTCGAATTACCAAAATCCAGAACACTGACCACACCAAATGCAGTGAAGATGAAGCAACAGGAACTCTCTTTCATTGCTCTTGGGGAACTCAAAATGGTATGACCACTTTGGAAGACAGATTGGCAGTTTCTTATAAAGCTAAAAATAATCTCACCATATAATTCAACATCATCCTCCTTAGTATTAACTCAAAGGAGTTGAAAAAGTAATATCTATACAAAAACTTGCACATAGACATTTATAGCAGTTATTCATAATTGTCAAAAGTTGGAAGCAACCAAGATGTCCTTCAGTATGTGAACAGATTTACTGTGGTACATCCAGGCAATGAAATATAATTCAGTCCTAATTAGAAATGAGCTATCAAGCCATAAAAGACATGGAGGATTATTATATGCATATTACTAGGTGAAAGAAGCCAGTCTGAAAAGGCTACACCCTGTATGATTCCAACTATATGACATTCTGGAGACTAAGAACAGTGATTGCCAGGGGTTAGGGGTCAAGGGAAGAGATGACAGAGTGGAGCACAGGGATATCCAGGGTAGTGAAAATACTTTGCATGATACTTTAATGAAGGATACAGATCATCATACATTTGTGCACACCCATAGAATACACAACACTAAGAGTGAACTCCTAATGTAAACTATGGACTCTGATTCTAATGTCCCAACACAGGTTATCAATTTTAAAAACCATACCCTCTGGTGAGGGATTTTTATAATAGAGGAAGCTATGCATGTGTGGGGCCAGGAGGAATATGGGAAATCTCTCTACCATAGCTCCTCCCTTAACCACAGTTTTGCTTTCTGAGATTCCAGTTACCCATGGTCAACTGTGGTCCAGAAGCAGATGATCATCCTTCTGACATATCATCAGAAAGTCAATAGTGGCCTAAAGCTATGTCACAATGCCTAGGTCATTCACCTCACTTCATTTCCTCATGTAGGCTCTTCATTATCATGAAGGGTAAGTACAATAAGATCTTTAGAGGGAGACCACATTCATGATTTTATTACAGTGTATTGTTATAATTGTTCTATCTCATTATTAGTTGTCATTATTCATCTCTTATTGCCTAATTTATAAATCAAACTCTATCACAGGTATGTGTGCATAAGAGAAAACATAATATATACAGGGTTCAGTCTGATCTGTGGTTTCAGGCATGCACTGCAGGTCTTGGAATGCATGCCCATGAATAAGGGGAGGCTATTGTATCCTCCTCACAACTTTGCTGTGAACCTAAAACTCATCTAGAAAAATCATCTTTTAAAAATGAGCAGACACAACCAGGAAATCCCCAAGTAGGAAATGAATGGACAAAGAAAATGTTCAATTTCATAAGTAAAAATTAAAATGAACCATCCAGAAACTATTATCTGCTTATCAAATGATCAGTCATAAAACCTAAAACTCCATGCTGCTGTGAGTGGGGTAGAAAGTGAAATGGTCATTCAGGGTGTCCTGAGGGTAAGCTGGTTTGACCTCTTTGGAATTACACATTGTTTCTTCCTTTTTGTATTTTTAAATGAAGTATAGTTGATATTCGATATTATATTAGTTTCAGATATACAACATAGCAATTCGACATTGATATGTTAATATCCTCACAGCTACTCTCTCATGTGGATACCTTCACTCATCGTTTCTCTGTTGCAACATCGATTTGTTTTCTCAGTGAGCAAAATTATACTTTCATCAAGCTTACTCTGGGGTTCTGATGAGAAGGGAGATAAAGGATCTGAAAATTTTCTGCTCTTTGCCAAATACATATTTGCATATAGAAGATAAGGAGGGGAGGGAAAGGGACCTTGAGGATTTAGGTCAGGACAACTGGGAAAACACTCCTCTTTTGAATATGAAAACCCCTGGATGGGAAGAAGACTCTAACAACAAGAGTGAACACTAGCCGAGTGTTGATGGCAACTGGATACCAGGTACCACTCTGCCAACCATCTTTTATCAATTTTGTCACTGTATTCCTGACTAGAATAAGGTGCAATTGTTCTTGAAATGGAGGCAGAGAGGTCTCTGGAAAGATCTGCTTTTATGGCCCACTGCCAGGATTCAAGCCCAGACATTGCTACTATTCAATGAGCCCTTTACTTGGTTTCTAGTTTGTTTCTAGTTTCTAGGTGTTGGCAAGGATATGCAGGTAAAATGATGAGCTAAGGCAAAGTAAAATATTCAAGCTAGACATGGAGAGTCTGGAGTGTGCTGCAAAGATGAGAGAGTTGGTGCTGGCACGCACACACATACACACAGACACACACACACACACAAACTGCTTTTTGGACAGATACCATTCCTCCCTGTTAACTGGAAGCTTCTAGGGGTCCAGGATGGTATCATGAACATTTTGGTTATCTTTACAGGGCCAAGGAGTCTCCCCAGAGTGTAAAAATAATAAATATTTGTGAAACACATGAGACTGTGTCTATGAAACACGGAATTTTCCACTCACAGTATTGTTCTTGATGCCCTAAATTTCTTACCAAAGAGCAAACAATAAACCCAATAGTATTTGTGATGGTGAACTTCATGTGTTAACTTGACTTGCCCATGATACCCAGATATTTGGTCAAATATTATTCTAGATGTTTCTGTGAAGATATTTCTAGATAAGATGAACATTTAAATTACAAGACTTTGGGTAAAGCAGATTACCCTTCATAATGTGGGTAGGAGTCCTCCAATCAGTTGAAGGTCTTTGTAGAAAGAGACTGACATCCGCAAAGGAAAAGGGAATTCTGCTAACAGACAGCCTTCAGACTTGAACTGTGACTGCACCCTGAGTCTCTAGCCAGCTGGCCTCACTACAGAGTTTGGACTTGCCAGCCCCCAGAATCGCATGAGTCAATTCCTTAAAATAAATTTCTTTTTATATATGTATATATACACACATTATACACATCCTATCAGTTTTGTTTCTCCAATGAACCCTAACTAATACAATATTTACCTGGTTCTTTCTTTGTCCTGAATCTGCTACCCACTATGCATAAACACTACTCGTGACTCTGTTTCCCCAATATTAACCAGACACCCACTATGTGGCCAGGAGCTAGAGTTGCAAAAGGTCAACTAAGAGGCATCAAGAAACCCGCAGTCTGAACTTGCCTTTGACCATGACCCTTTGCAGAAATAGACTGCTTCTCAAACCTCTATAGTCATGGCCACACCATGAGAATTCATGAACATAAATGTAAGTTTGGGTCACCTCCGTGTTGTGAGGAGAGGACCATGATGACTTCAAAATAAAAATACAAAGTGGAGGAGCTTCCAGGTGGCATATGTTGGTAGGCAGCACACTGAGAGATGGTGTGCAATCTCCAGCTCTTTCCCACCCTGTGCATCTCTTCCAGTTGGCTGTTTCTGGGTTATAGCCTCATCATAAACCAGCAACCTAGAGCAAGATGGCAGAAGAGTAGGAGACCTAAATATTGTCAGGTCCCCAGACTTCAGTTAGTTAGTTATCAAACCATTCTGAAAACCTACAAACTTAACAGGAGATTGAAAAGAAGAAGAGCAGCAATTCTAGGAACAGAAAAATGATGATTTTCTGGAAGGTAAGATATGCGGAGAAGTGAATCTGAGGTGATATATGGGAAGATAAACCACAGGGGGAGGGGCAAGCAGTGGAGCAGCAGAGCACAAAATCAGAACTTTTAGAAGCCTGCTCCACTGAGGGACATCGCTCTAGAGGATAAGCAGTGGGTGGAATCCTTGCAGGGACAGGATGGTCTCAGGACCCTTGGGTACACAAAAAGACCAGGGGTGTCTGAGTGCGGGAGAGCTCCCAGGTATTGGAGCAGGGAAGCCAGTGCAGAAACAGAGCTAAGGAGGGGCTCTCAGCTTGGGGTTACCATAAACTGTGATTCAAGGCACAGTCAGGCCACTGCTCTTCAAACAGGGACCCCACAAGTGGCAGATCTGGGGAGACTCACCTTCCTTCTCTGGGAGGAGCAGCACAGAAGCAGGAATCTGCTGGGTTTGGAAACTCCAGATGGGGCTGTGCGCCACAGATAGAAATGCTTGGTCACAGGCTGGGTGAGCATGGAGTGCAGCAGACACGAGGGAGATGGGAGAGATTGACTGCTTTTCTCTGAGGGCACACTGAGAAGTGGGGCCTTGAGCTCTTGGCTCCTCCAGGGCCAGAGATTGGGAGGCTGCATCTTCATTCTTCTCCTCCAAAGCTGTAAGAAAAGCATTCAGGGAACAAAAGATACTGAGATTGAACCTGAGCAGATTACTTATCCTGGCCCCTGGCAAGGGTGGTGCAAGTCTGCCTTAGGTAAAGACATTTGAGAATCACAGCAACAGGTGCCTCCCCCAGAAGATCAGCAAGAACATCCAGCCAAGACCAAGTTTGCTGATCAATGAGAACTGTGGAACTCCAGAGCTACAAGAATGCAGCACAGAGAATTCATGACTCTTTCCCCATGATTTTTTAGTCTTTCAAAGTTAAATTTTTTTCTTATTCTATTTTTTAAGTTTTTTCCTTTTTTCCTAACTTAACCTTTTAAAAATATTTTATCTTATCAATACCTTTTTTAAAAATCTTTTAAAATTTTCATTGTTATAGTCATATCCTATCCCTTCATTGTATTTAACCTTCTTTTTTTTTGTATACATATAGGTTTTTCTTCCTTTAAAATTTTAGGATAGAGTTTCTTCTAACAGATCAAAATATACCCTAAATTTAGCACATGGCTTTGTTCTAGTATGCAGCCTGATCACATTCCTTCCTCTTCTTTTTTTTTTTTTCTTTTTTCAACCAACTTCTTATCTTATCAATTCCTTTTTAGATTTAGAATCCTTTTTAATTTTCACCTTTACAGTCATATGCCATCCCTTCATCATGTTTACCCTTATTTTTGTATATATATAAATTTTCTTTCTTTAAAATTTTGGGAGACAGTTTCTTCTAACAGACCAAAAATCAAGTGTGTGGTTCTGTTATATTCACCAGTCTAATAAATATAATTTTTAAAATGTTTCTTTCTCCTTTCTTCTCCCCCTGGTTTTGGGTCTATTCCGATTTGGTTATTGTATATTTTTCTGGGGTTGTTGCTACCCTTTTAGTATTTTGTTCTCTCATTCACCTATTCTTTTCTGGATAAAATAACAAAACAAAACAAGAGGCAGTATTGATGGCTAGGGACCTAATCAATACAGACGTTAGTAAGATGTCAGAACTGGAATTAAGAATGATAACTATAAAGATGCTAGCTGGACTCAAAAAAAGCATGGCACATACTAGAGAATCCCTTTCTGTAGAAACAAAAGAACTAAAAGCTAACCAAGTTGCAGTCAAAACTATTAATGAGGTGTAACCAAAACTGGGGGTTCTTACTGTTAGGATAAATGAGATAAAAGACAGAATGAGATAAAAGAGAGAATTAGTGATATAGGAGATGAAATGATGGAGAATAAAGAAGCTGAGAAAAAGAGAGACAAACAACTACTGAACCATGAAAGGAGAATTTAAGAGATAAGTGACACCATAAGATGAAGCAATATTAGAATAATTGGGATCCGAGAAGAAGAAGAAAGAGAAAGAGGGGGTAGAAGGTATATTGGAGCAAATTATAGCAGAGAATTTCCTTAATTTGGTGAAGGGAACAAGCATCAAAATCCAGGAGGCACAGAGAATCCCCCTCAAAAGCAATAAAAATAGATCCACACCTCATCATCTAATAGTAAAACTTACAAGTCTCAGTGACAAAGAGAAAACCCTGAAAGCTGCTTGGGACAAGAGGTCTGTAGCATACAATATTATTAGATAAAATATTAGATTGGCAACAGACCTATCCACAGAGACCTGGCAGGCAAAAAAGGACTAGCATGATATAGTCAAAGCACTAAACAAGAAAAATATACAGCCAAGAATACTATATCCAGCTAGGCTGTCACTAAAAATAGAAAGAGAGATAAAACGCTTCCAGGACAAACAAAAACTAAAAGAATTTACAAACACCAACCCAGCCCTACAGGAAATATTGAAAGAGGTCCTCTAAGCAAAGAGAGAACCTAAACGTAATAGACCAGAAAGGAACAGAGACAATATACAGTAACAGTCACCTTGTAGGCAATACGATGGCACTAAATTTTTCTCTCTTGTTAGTTACCCTGAATGTAAATGGGTTATCTGACACAGGGTATCAGAATGGATAAAAAACAAACAAACATCAATATGCTGTCTGCAATAGACTCATTTAGACCCAAAGACACCTCCAGATTTAAAGTGAGGGGGTGGAAAACAATTTACTGTGCTAGGGGACACCAAAAGAAAGCGAGGTGACAATCCTTATATCAGATAAATTAGATTTTAAGCCAAAGACTATAATAAGAGATGAGGAAGGACATTATATCCTACTTAAAGGGTCTGTCCAACAAGAAGATCTAGCAATTTTAATTATCTATGCCCCTAACATGGGAGCAGCCAATTATATAGATCAATTAATAACCAAATCAAAGAAACACATTGACAATAATACAAAAACAGTAGGGAATTTTAACACCTCCATCACTGAAATGGACAGATCATCCATGCAAAACATCAACAAGGAAATATAGGCTTTAAATGACACACTGCACCAGATGGACCTCACAGATATATTCAGAACATTCCACCCCAAAGCGACAGAATACACATACTTCCCTAGTGCACATGGAACATTCTGCAGAATAGATCACGTCCTGGGTCACAAATCAGGTCCCAACTAGTACCAAAAGACTGGCATCATTCCCTGCCTATTTTCAGGAGACAATGCTTTGAAACTAGAACTCAACCACAAGAGGAAAATTGGAAATAACTCAAATATATGGAGGCTAAAGAGCATCCTACTAAAGAATGAATGGGTCAACCAGGAAATTAAATAATTTTTAAAAATTCATGGAAACAAATTAAAATTAAAACACAACTGTTCAAAATCTTTGGGACACAACAAAGGCAATCCTGAGAGGAAAGTACGTAGCAATACAAGACTTTCTCAAGAAAAAAGAAAGGTCTTAAAACACAACCTAACCCTACACCTAAAGGAGCTGGAGAAAGAACAGCAAAGAAAGCCTAAACCCAGCAGGAGAAGAGAAATAATAAAGATCAAAGCAGAAATCAATGAAATAGAAACCAAAAGAAGAGTTGAACAAATCAACAAAACTAGGAGCTGGTTCTTTGAAATAATTAATAAGACTGATAAATCACTGGCCAGACCTAACAAATTAAAGAGAAAGGACCCAAATTAATAAAATCATGAATGAAAGGGGAGAGATCACAACCAATACCAAAGAAATACAAACAATTGTAAGACCATATTATGAGCAACTATACACCAGCAAATTTGACAATCTGGAAGAAATGGATGCATTCCTAGAGACATGCAAATTACAAAAACTGAACCAAGAAGAAATAGAAAACCTGAACAGACCCTTTACCAGGAAGGAAATTGAAGCAGTATTCAAAAATCTCCCAATAAACAAGAACCCAGGGTCAGATGGGTAATTCTACCAAACATTTAAAGAAGAATTAATACCTATTCTCCTGAAACTGTTCCAAAAAACAGAAATGGAAGCAAAAGTTCCAAACTCATTTTATGAGGCCAGCATTACCTTGATTCCAAAAGCAGACAAAGAACCCATCAAAGGAGAATTACAGACCAATATCCTTGATGGATGCCAAAATTCTTACCAAAATATTAGCCAATAGAATCCAATAGTACAGGGACACCTGGGTGGCTCAGTTGGTTGGACGACTGCCTTCAGCTCAGGTCATGATCCTGGAGTCCCGGGATCGAGTCCCGCATCGGGCTCCCAGCTCCATGGGGAGTCTGCTTCTCTCTCTGACCTTCTCCTCATTCATGCTCTCTCTCACTGTCTCTCTCTCAAATAAATAAATAAAATCTTTTAAAAAAAAAAGAATCCAATAGTACAATAAAAAGATTATTCACCAGGACCAAGTGGGATTTATTCCTGGGCTGCAGGTTTGGTTCAACATCCCAAATCAATCAATGTGATACACTACATAAATCAAAGAAATGACAAGAACAATATCATCCTCTCAAGAGATGCAGAAAAAGCATTGACAAAATACAACACCTTTCTTGATTAAAACTCTTCAGAGTGTAGGGATAGAGGGTATATACCTCAATATCATAAAAGCCATCCTGAAAAAACTGACAGCAAATATCATTCTCAATGGGAAAAAACTGTGAGCTTTTCCCCTAAGGTCAGGAACATGGAAGAGCTGTCCACTATCACCACTGCTATTCAACATAGTACTAGAAGTCCTAGCCTCAGCAATCAGACAACAAAAAGAAATAAAGGGCATCCAAATAAGCAACAAAGAAGTCAAACTCTCGCTGTTTGCAGATGATATGCTACTTTATGTGGATAACCCAAAAGACTCCACTCCAAATCTGCAGAACTCATACGGGAATTCAGTAAAGTGTCAGGATATAAAATCAATGCACAGAAATCAGTTGCATTTCCATACACCAACAACAAGACAGAAGAAAGAAATTAAGAAGTCAATCCCATTTATAACTGCATCCAGAACCATAAGGGAAAAAACCTAACTAAAGAGGCAAAGAAGCTATACTCAGGAGACTATAAAGTACTCATGAAAGAAATTGGAGACACAAAGAAATGGAAAAACAAGCTATGCTCATGTATTGGAAGAACAAATATGGTGAAAATGTCTATTCTACTTAGTTAAATGTCTATCTACACATTTAATTCAATCCCTATCAAAACACCATAAATTTTTTTCAAAGAAATGAAACAAATAATCTTAAAATTTATATGGAACCAGAAAAGACCCTGAATAACCAGGGGAATGTTGAAAAGGAAAACCTGAGTTGGCAGCATCACAATTCCAGAATTAAAGCTCTATTACAAAGCTGTCACCATCAAGACAGTATGGTACTGGCACAAAAACAGACACATAGATCAATGGAACAGAATAGAGAGCCCAGAAATGGACCCTCATCTCTATGGTCAACTAATTTTTGACAAAGCAAGAAAGAATGTCCAATGGAAAAGAGACAGTCTCTTCAACAAATGGTGTTGGGAAAATTGGACAGCCACATGCAGAAGAATGAAACTGGACCATTTACTTACACCACACACAAAAATAGACTCAAATGGATGAAAGACCTCAATGTGAGACAGGAAGCCATCAAAATCCTAGAGGAGAACATAGGCTTCAGCCTCTTTAACCTCATCCTCAGCAACTTCTTCCTAGAAACATGGCCAAAGGCAAGGGAACCAAGGGCAAGAATGAACTATTGGGACTTCATCAAGATCAAAAGCTTTTGCACAGCAAAGGAAACAGTCAACAAAACCAAAAGACAATTGACAGAATGGGAGAAGATATTCACAAATGACATATCAGATAAAGGGCTAGTATCCAAAATCTATAAAGAAATTATCAAACTCAACAGCGGAAGAACAAATAATCTAATCAAGAAATGGGGAGAAGACGTGAACATACATTTCTGCAAAGAAGACATCCATATGGTCAACAGACACATGAAAAAGTGCTCAACATCACTTGGCATCAGAGAAATACAAATCAAAACCACAGTGAGATACCATCTCACACCAGTCAGAATAGCTAAAATTAACAAGTCAGGAAACAGTAAATGTTGGCGAGGTTGTGGAGAAAGGGGAGCCCTCCTACACTTTTGGTGGGAATGCAAGCTGGTGTTGCCACTGTGGAAAACAGAATGGAGGTTCCTCAAAAAGCTGAAAATAGAGCTACCCTATGACCCAGCAATCGCACTACTGGGTATTTACTCAATTTGTATTGAGATACAAATGTAGTGATCTGAAGGGGCACGTGCACCTGAATGTTTATAGCAGCAATGTCCACAATAGTCAAACTATGGAAAGAGCCAGATGTCCATTGACAGATGAATGGATAAAGAAGATGTGGTACATATATACAATGGAATATTATGCAGCCATCAAAAAAATGATCTCTTGCTATTTGCAATAATGTGGATGGAACTAGAGGGTATTAAACTAAGTGAAGTAAGTCAATCAGAGAAGGAAAATTATCATATGATCTCTCTGATATGAGGAATTTGAGAGGCAGAGCGGGAATGGAGAGAAAAAATAAAACAAGATGGGACTGGGGAGGTAGACAAGCCATAAGAGTGAGACTCTTAATCTTGGGAAACAAACTGAGAGTTCTTGGGGGGTTGGGGGGGGTAGAGATAGAGCCACTGGGTTATGGACACTGGGGAAGGTATGTGCTATAGTGAGTGCTGTGAATTGTGTAAGACTGATGATTCACAGTCTCATACCCCTGAAGCAAATAATACATTGTGTGTTAATAAAATAAAATAATATATGTTAATAAAATGAAATGAAATAAAATAAATGCAGAGTGGAGATAATAGATTCAGATAATAGATTCAGGTCTAAAGCAGAAAAAAAGCATAGTCTATAAGATTTAAGCTAGGGACCAAGAAGTGGCAAGAGTAGAGAAAAGAAGCTGATAGAGAAGCAGAGATGAGTCAAAGCTGACGAGGCTAGCTCAGAATAATGTATCAGGGCTATCACATAGAAGGGTTGGATCCAAGGAGGACAAGGCACCATTTGGGGATGATGTTACTGACCAGGCCACCAGGATGTCCAGAACCTCATCTGGACTGCAATATCTAGCCTGAACTCAAGGGCACAATCCAGAGAAGTGAAACAGAAAAGACATGATTACTTCTTCACTATCTAGGGGAATTGAGAGAGGAGGTTGCAGCTTGGACCAGGAATAGAAGAGTTGTTTAGAAAATGAAAGAGACAAGCAATATAAAATTCTATGGTGTTAAACCAGAGCCAGCTGGTGAGAATAAGACTGCAACTTAGCTACATGGGTAAAGTATTGGGGCACATAGTAGATGCTCAACAAATATTTGCTGGGAAAAATGAATGGATGAACCAGTGAAATCCTTGAGATATGGGGCCAGCTGAATGAAAGAGGAAAACCAAAAGAAAGTAGAATGAAGGGCTGGATGCCAAGGAGGAGACCTCTAGATGGTGAGTGGTGGGAAGTTACCACTTCTGCTGGGGACTGCTTGCTTCCTCATGCTGGTCCCGTCCTGTGTTGCTCAGGTCAGTCTGACTTCTCAGTCCCAGCATCTGGGACGCACATCTGTCCCAAAGCTCAGGCTCAATCCTGCATTTGCAGATAACACTCAGGTATTCTTGAAGCTATCCAGAGCTGGTACTCTCCTTTTTCTCTTTTTTTAAGATTTATTTATTTATTTGACAGAGAGAGACAGCACAAGCAGGGGGAGCAGCAAGCAGAGGAAGAGGGAGAATCGGGCTCCCCACTGAGCAGGGAACCCAATGTGGGTCTTGATCCCAAGGCCCTGGGACCATGACCTGAGCCAAGGGCAGATGCTTAACTGAAGAGACACCCAGGCACTCCCTTTTTCTCCTTTTCTGAAGCAGTTTTGTAATTATGTAAGTAATATCTGGTCATTTATTGAAAATTAAGAAACACTATCACAAAGGAGAAATCACATTATTTTTACCATCCAAAACTCAAACACACACACACACACACACAAATACACACAACTAATAGTAAGTTATTTCTGATCATTTTTCTATATGTAAAGTTACATCCTGAAATGGTTATGACCATTCTACATATGTAACTTTGTATTTTTTTACCTATTAACATTACATCTAAAACAGTTTCATGTGCCATAATCTGATTATGTAAGAAATATGATGTTGAGGGGTTTTTTATTATAATAAAATACACAGGACATAAAATTTTCCATTAGTGACATTTAGTGTACCCCAAGATTATGTTCCTATCACCACTATCCAGTTCTAGAACATTTTCATCGCCTCAAAAAGAAACCTTCTACCATTAAGCAGTCATTGTCCACAGTCCCCTCTCCCCAGCCCCCAGCACTCACTGATCTGCTTTCTGTCTCTATGGATTTGTCAACTCACATAAATGGAATTATACAATTCATGGTCCTTTGTGACTGACTTCCTTGGCTTAGCATAGTCTTCAAGGTCCATCCACATTGTGGCATGTGTTAGCACTTCATTCCTTATTATGTGATACTGTTTTAAATTCTACTCTTTGGCTCAAAACTCTTGTATGGCTCCCGATTGCCTATCCAAATCAAGCTTGAGCTCCCTCACATGGCACTCACTATTCTACAAAATCTGGTCTGCCCCTCTTACCTGCACCAACCTACACTACTTGCTGGCCTCTGCACCTGTGCCTAAGCCCCAGTCTCTGCAGCTCTAAACCCATGGTTCTCAAAGTATGGTCTCCAGAGCAGCCGCAGGAACATCACCACTTGGGAAACTGTCATACTAACTGAGAGACCCAGTTCTATGGGTTGATTCTGATGAATATTAAGTTTGAGAGCCATGGGTCTAAATCACAACAGCCCTCAAAGTCTGGCTCATATGCTGTGTCCCTAAAACCTCGGCTTTCTCTCTCCTCTTACTTCCCATTGGACATTTTCCTACCTGTTTGAGGGGATTTTTCACTTTTTACACTACGTTGTAATCATATCTCCACCACCAGAAAGCATTGCGTTATTTAGTTTATCTTAACACTGAGAAGAGGTCTGGAGAAGATGATTTTGAAGGTTGTCTCCCACTGAGATTTCTGGAATGAACTCTCAAGGGCAGGTCTAGAACTTCCATACATCTTCCGTTGCACATTGTAGCTGAAAGTGTGGCTCCCCCACAGTATGGGACAGACTTCTGTCAACCTGCAGCAAAATGAGAAGAGAAAAAAAGATAAAGTAATAAGCTTCCTTTACACCAAATGTATCCAAGTATATTATCCTGAAGTTATAACTTTCTTGTTTTGCGGGTATTAAAATGTCCTTTCTTTTTTCAAGTAGGCTCCATGCCCAGCATGGAACCCAATGCGGGGTTTGAACTCACGATCCTAAGATCAAGACCGAAGCCAAGAGATCACGAGTTGGATGCTTAACCAACTAAGCCAACCAGATGCCCCCAAATGCTTTCTCTTATGAATAATACCAGTCATAGAGGGGATGTTTGGACTTCGGGGGTCTTATCTGGGTTTCTGTTGTATTTGCTTACAAGTCTATTATCAGATATCAGGTGTTCTCATTGTATTGCTTTGTCTGGAAACCCATGGTCTATCAAGATGTTGGGCATGGGAGGAGTCAGCCAGAGAGGTGTTTGGAAGGACCGCTCTGGAACCATCTGGGAATGCCAGGCTTCTACACAGTTTAGGAGCCCTCACTGAGCCAAATTCAGCTTCAAAACTGCTCTCCCATACAGAGTCAGTGCCTGCTGTAAATGTGTCAGAGCCATAACTCTCAGAGATCACAGAGCTCAGCTAAAAAAGAGATAAGGCAGAGGGAAACCCACTGCTGGGTGATAAGGGTCTTCAATATGCATGATGGAAAGCAGTTTGAAGGAAAGCAAACCTCCTACATTCCAGCCTTGTAGGTTTATGCATGTGCACACACACATACACACACACTAACTAGAGCTATAAAAACAGTTGATGAGTACTTAAAATCTGAACTTTGAGGAATTGCAGATGGAATGTCTATGAAAGTCCTGAGTTGTTTTTTTTTTTTAATATCCTACTCCATGATCCATATCAACAGAGATCAGCACATTAAACCCCAGCAGATATTAAGTAAGCAGGAGAAAAGTTCAGAATGAGCAGGATGAGACAGGACAGACATCATTCTCCCAGTCGTAATTGGCAAGAGAGTGATAGATAGTATTCATGTTTCAGCTGAGTGGTGATAAACTCAACCCAGCTCACTCAGAAATGAGTTCAGTTCTTCTCATTTTATTATTATTGCCATATTTATAAAGTCTTCAGTAGATTAAAGAATCCTCTACCAGACTATTTTTTAGAAATTCTGCCCAGTTTGGAAAGACACTTTCTTCTACGGAATGCTCCTTCTACCAAAAAAATAAAATAAAATGAAGTGGGCTTTAGGGGTGGGAGGGCCCAGAAGTGACTGTTTTACTACCTACCCAACTTCCTGACCAATGACTGGACCACAGGTAGGCATAGGTGGATATCCGACTGAAAACAGACCAACGAAATTCTCTCACAGGAATTTGGAATTGAGGCTCTGAGATTCTATTCAGTCTCCACATGCATCTGGAACAAAGGTGCTAGAAACCCAGGTGATATAACAGGAGTCACATAGAAGAGGGTGTATATAGATATCCGTAGATATAACATGAGCATGACATAGAAGAGGGTGTGAAGCCAGGTTGTAGAGAGACAAATGGGTTTTGACCATGTTTCAAGAGGAAGAGAGAGTCTAGGAAATGACGGACAGGGTTCCAGTCAGCCCTCCAGTTCCTGGGTCAGGCTTCTCCTGAGAGATCCACATTCCGTGACTTGGATCTCTGAACTACCCATGAAACATACCACAGTCCCCTTCTTGACTCATGTGAGCAGGAAGTGAAGTTCCATTTCTTAGAGCCCAAAGAAATTCAGTGAGGACCTTCCAGCCAAACCCAACCCCAAATAACAATGCCACTCCAGATTCTGGTGTCGCAGGAAAGCAAACCAGGCACCCTTGACGAGAAGGGAGCCTCACAGGACCACAGACACACTGGCACGACACCAATCCTAGCAACCAGGGAAAGTTCAAGAAGTAACAAATCAATCAAGTAACCAACGAACAGCTTAGAAGGGGTATTTGAAAGACTGGTACATTACAACTAGCGATGAGTTAAGACAAGACAGCCACCTTCAAATAACAAAAGCATATTCAAAAAGAGGGGGAAAGACTGGCACCCATTTTCTTTCTTTTTGGACTCATTCCTTACCTCATTGGAGGGGAAAAAGTTATCTGGCTAAATTCTGATGTCCTCCAGATGGCAAAGCAGCCATCAAAGAGGAAAAGCCACAGAGTGGCCCATTTCTGCTCATCTACAAGAGAGACTTACTCTTCAAGGAATTGTTCGAGGTGGCATATGATCTGGAGCAAGGATATAACGGTCCTCCTGTCTCTCCTGGAGACTCAAAGCAAAACCAAGTGGCAGGTGTGACTCCCTGCTGGGAAGTGGTAGGACTCCGTGGCGGTCCCCAGTGCCTATCCAGCGACTCCCAGCAGCCTGTCACGTCTTTGCTTGTCCACCCTGAACAAGAACAATGTGTGCGTTCACGTGGCTGAATGCAGCTGGTTTTTAAAAAAACTTTCCACCCTGACTGCCTTTTTTCTTTGAGGTCTTTATTTCATTAAAATGACATTTTTAGTGACACGCGTGTGATAACAGATGGGATAATGGGTGAACTTTTAATTTTTTATTCCAGTCTTCTCTAGATAAAATATGGAGTTAGCAACTTTACATCAGCTCCTCCCAATGTTTTGCTTTGTTCTTCTATGTGCACGTGTGTGCGTGTTGTTGATATGTTTGTTTATACTGCTCCAGAAATCCAAGAGACTGGAACTACTCTCCTTTCTCACCTTCTGCCATGACATATTCATGTATGAACTATATGACCTTAAGCCTCCATCCAACCATGGATCCTAGACTCTAGGATTGAACTTTGTTTGTAACAAACCTTGCAATCTGTCCTAACACTCAATGTGGACAAGCAGAAGAAAGCAACATGTCTCCCTCTAGAATCGCTCTTGACTTGCCTCAACTTTCTAGCCTGGATTTTCTAGCTAAGGAGCTGCTGCCAAATGGGGAAATTTATAGTGTTACACTGAAAGAGACATTGGAGTTTTGCCTCAAATTTTCTGTTTTTTTTTTTTTTTTTTTTTTTTTTTTTTTTTTAAATATTTTATTGATTTATTTAACAGAGAGAGACAGAGAGGCAGGCAGGGGAGGGGGGGTAAGCAGGTTCCCCGCTGAGCAGAGAGCCCGATGTGGGACTCGATCCCAGGACCCTGAGATCATGACCTGAGCTGAAGGTAGAGGTTTAACCCACTGAGCCACCCAGGTGCCCCTCAAATTTTCTGTTTTAAAAATTTTTGAGTCTACCAAAATGTTAAAAGAATTGAACAAATCATTCAGATATCCTTCACTGTCACCATATATATATAAACCATATATATAAACCATAAATATATATAACCATATACATATGTATATGGTTATATATATTTATGGTTTATATATATTATATAATATATATATTATATATATTTATCAATATATATTTTCATTTATATATTATATATGTAATAATACAAATATAAAATAAATATTAAAATATTAATAACTATAAAATTTATGTTTATAAATATATATATGTGCTGTGTATATATATATATTTTATATATATATATATATAATATATATATATGAGACACTTTTTTTGGCTGTACCATTTGAAAGTAAATGAGACTTATCACATTCACCCTTGAGTACTTCAGCATATATCTCCCCAAAACAAAAACAAAAACATTCTCATATAAAACTATAATAACATTATCATTCTCAATATATTTAACTTTGAGAAACAATTAATAATATTGTTATGTTAATAGTTATTATAATAATTTGTCATTGTATTCATTAATTAATATGAAATATATGACCCAGTTTCATGCCTTGTTCTACCTTTCATGATTTCTGACATTTTTGAAAAGCTAGTTGTCTGATAGAATGTCTTCTATATTCGGACTTATCTGATTGTTTTCCCTAAATTAGAGGCAGGTTGAGCATTTTGGCAAGAATACTACAAAGGTGGTATTGTATTCTTCTCCCTCACATCAGAGCAGGGGGCTCGGTTGCAAATGTATCCCATTACTGGTGATCTTAATTCAATTAAGATGGTGTCTACCGGATTTCTCATTGTAAGTAATTTTCCCTCTCTACTGAGTAAGTAATCTGACACAGTAAGGGTTTCAGATTCACCTTTCACTTTTCCTGCCCCAGACTGCAAGTCAGCTATTTCTCTAAGGATCCCTGATTTTTTTAAACATCAAGATTTTGGTGCTAAGTATTTCAGTGACATTGGAAAGAGCATATAGTTTCTTTCAATGGATTCGATTAAAGGAACAAAGAAAGATGAGTTCATACTAATACAACCACAGCTCTTCTTTCTCACCTCACCACCATGACTTATTTTCCCCTTCCCTGGTTCCGAACAACGCAAAACATCTATCCTACAATGTAGAGAAAACAGTTCCATGTAGGTAAACCAGTACCACTTCCTACAATAAAACTACTAAGCAAATCCAGGTTTTCTCAACAGTTCCTTTTGTCCTCAAATCCACTAAGATTTACAACCAGAGCACATAATTTAAAAGTTAATTGCATTGTTTTTTTCTCTGTGGTCTCGTAATTTGATATACAGTTAGGTTTGTTTGTTTCTATTTATATTCAATTTTAGGTAGATTTCGTTTTGTGTTATGGACTGAATTGCCCCCCTCCAAGTTCATATGTTAAAACCTTAATTCCACTTATTTGTTATTATTTAGAGATAGGGCCCATAGAAAGGGTAATTATAGTTAAACAAAGTCATAAGGGTAAGGCCCTGATCTGATAGGATTATTGTCCTTAGAAGGAGAGACCCCACAGAGCCTCCTCACTCTCTCTCTCTCTCTCTCTCTATCTCTGTGGGTGTGCACTGAAGGTGAGGATAGAGCAAGCAGGGGGTCGTCTGCAAGCCAGAAAGAGAGCCCTCCTCAGAAACTGAATTGGCCAAACCCTGGTATCACTTCTGGCCTCCAGAACTGTGAGAAGATAAATTTCTGTTGTTTCAGCCACCCAAGATTATATTTTATGATGTCAGCCTTTGCCTTGTTCTTCTACTTACTGTTGATTTCTTATAGGACTCTGGGACACCTGCCTCTCTGGAACAGTAGGATTGTGGCCAGAATGAACATACAGATGAAAAAAAATAATAATTGGCAAGTCTATATGCTTCAGATGTCTCTACGTAGATTACAGTTATTAATACAAGACTCCTAGAACAAATCAGACAGTGTCTGAGATAATTTTTTAGGGAAACAAAGCCTAAATGGGAGATTAGCCTGAAATATCATCTGGTCAATGATAAAACCAAGATTGAAAGCCATACTTTTTCTAGATCCAAAGCTTGTGTTTTAAATATCATGTTATAGAGTCTGTGACACGAGGAGCTGAGAGTGAGAACCACCCACTTACAGTGGCCGGTTCGGTGGTCAAGGCAATGCCCAAAGCCAAGGGGAAGACCAGGAGACAGAAGTTCAGTTACAATGTTAACCAGAAGTGGCTGAACCAGAATGTTCGATGGAAAGCGGCGTCATGGGTCAAGTGCTCCCACATCCAACATGCCTGGAACCACGCCAAATCCATGCAACAGAACCTGATCAAGATGGGGTTGGCTATGGACCCCAACAAGGCGGTTCCTCTCTGTAAGAGAAAGGTGAAGGCCATGGATGTGGACGTAGAGGAGAGGCCTATGGAGCTTGTGCGGAAGCCCTATGTACTAAACGACCTGGAGGCAGAACCCAGCCTTTCAGAAAAGAAAGGAAACACACTTTCTCGAGAACTCATTGACTATGTGTGCTACATGGTGGAGAAGCATGGAGACGACTACAAGGCTATGGCCCAGGATGAGAAGAATTACTATCCACATACCCTGCAAACATATTCGGAATAAGATCAACGTCTATAAGCATTTTTACCCAACGGAGTGGCAAACCTTCATTGATTCTTTGCAGAAGAGTAAGAGGGAGGTTGAGGGATTGGCTTATGCCTGCCCCAGGCTGAGGTCTCCTCCTGGATCAGCGAAGCTCAAAGCCATGGGTTAAGGCAAGGAGGGGGATGTGGCTAAATGAGGCTGGTCAAACCCCAGGGAATCAGAAGGTTACACACACATGCACACGCACGCACACATACTCCCCTTTCTGAAGGGAAGGAACGGTCTCCAAAAGGCTTCTGAGGGCCCTGAGAAAAGCCAGAACCTATTGTTTTCAGCATGAGTGGTTTGTTTACATATAGTCTGTACATAATAAAAAGACCATTTCATAAATAAATAAATAAATAAATATTGTGCTATATACTATAAGGAATAATAAAGAGTTAATAAAGGTTGGGGCACCTGGGTGACTCAGTCGTTAAGCGTCTGCCTTTGGCTCAGATCATGATTTCAGGGTCCTGGAATCGAGCCCTGCATCAGCCTCCCTGCTCAGTGGGAAGCCTGCCTTTCCCTCTCCCACTCCCCCTGCTTGTGTTCCCTCTCTTGCTGCGTCTCTCTCTGTCGAATAAATAAAATCTTTAAAATAAAGAGTTAATAAAGATTAATAAGAGTTTTGGGGATTATAATGAGCCTGTGGAAAAAACTATTCATTATGCATTTATAAATAATAGATAAATATATACATATGTAAATATTTTTCTCATGTGCATAAAGAAAAACGAACAGGTTTACTTGGATTTATCTGAATAAGAGTGGGGAGCATGACTGAATGCACTGGGATTGTGGCCAATCTCCAATACCAAGACACCCCAAATGTACCCCTAGCTTAGTCTCTCAGCAATGCATCTTTTAACATAAAACTCACCCTTAGGGAACAAAGAACTGCTGCATCCAAGTCAGTCCAAGAAAGCTCAAAGTTGCTTCCATTTCTCCCATTCCAGAGAGGTGGGAAAGAACTGTGATGACCATGCCACACCCATAGTAGAGGAAAAGAGAGATTGCATGAGGTCAAACTTTACCATTGGGAAACAGTCGGGTGGCATGAAAACTTTCAAAAGAGAGAGCATTTACAATTAAGATTTTAAACCTAGAGAGCATCATTTGGGTCCCTTTCTTGGTATGTATTTTAGAAGAGTTAGAAGTGCCAACATTGACCGAAGAGACAGAGAGATTTAGCATGTCTGAGTCCAAGGTTGTGGTTATCCCCAAGAGCAGATCATCTCTGCTTTGCCTGAACCTGGCAACAAGAGCCAATAAATCCCCTGTTGTGGTTTAGGCAAGGTGCAGTTTCACTTGCAAACCAAGACCCCTGACTAGTACATACATCACCATTAACCCTCACAATGGTCTGTAGGGAAACTAGGAACACTTTTGTAATGAGAAAACTAAATTTCACATACTGTAATTAACTTATCAAAGGTGGTATACTTAGCAAGTGGCCAGTAGGATTTGAACCAAGGTCCTCTGAGGCTGAAGCACTTTTCACTAGATTACATTATGGAAAACACTGTACATTCAACAACTCTATTAACACAAAGTTTATTTGTTAAAAAAATATAGATTGTAACATGTGTTTTTTTCCCCTTACTTCTCAGTTATCATGAAAGAAACAAGGAGAATGGTATTGAGCACGCACCAATGCTAAATTCTTTCGAATATGTGAGATCATTATCCCCCACAGCAAACCAGTGAATCATCCTCATGGACAGATGAGGATACAGAGCTGCAGAAAGTATAATTAGTAATTATCCATTTACTAATCCATTAACTAATTATCCTGTTATTCAGTAAGTAACAGGACTAAAGTACAATGTCTTCTGAACAGAATTCTGAGATTTTCTTAACGCTATCAAATTCCTTCTTCATAGTGTAGGATTTGATTGTTTTACCCCAGTTCCACAAATCAAGGTGCTAACAATCACTGAGTGGCCTTTACTCCCTCCTCCAGGGAGTAAATGAGGGTTTATGAGAAACTAACCAGGTCAATGGACGACTTTCCATGTTCAACCCAGTTTCAGTGGTTAAAAACTGGTAAAAACCATCATAGCATTTCTGGGCAATTACCTCAAGCTCAGCTGACTTTAGTATGCATCAACAATAACGAATTTACAAAACCCAGAGTGAGTGTCCAGGCAAATAAATTACCTCATTTATATGTTCTTGTCCTGGCTAGTAAAGTTTACATTGATAAGAACCAACAGTGGAAGCCAGCTTGGAAAACCAAATGTTTTCACTCATGACCATGAAATATCCTAGACCATTTCTGAAACATTTTTATCATCCTATGACCATCAGTTAAGTTTTTCTTCATAACAGTATTAGGTTCCAAGTTAAAACATCAGCACTTTAAATGTTTAACATGTTTTTATTAACAGTTTCCTTTGCTCTTATAATGGCCCAGAGACTCACTCTTTCAGGCACTGAAGAGATGGTAAAAGAGCTTTACTACTTCCTTTTGGAGGATTCCAAACAGATTTATCTTTTTCTTTCTTAATGCATTTTTTAATGTATTCGGGTATAAACGTGCATACAGAAAAGCTCAGAAACCATAAAGTGAACACTTTGGTGAATCACCCACATTGAGCGCACTCATCTAACCAACACCCAGATCAGGAAATACCAGAACCTTAGAATCATCCCCATTTTGGTCCTCCTCCAAGTAACTACCTCTCTCCAAAGGTAATGACTATCCTGGCTTTTAATGCAATAGATTTGTTTTGCCTGTTGAACTTAATGTAAATAGAATCATAAAGTCCTATGCATCATCCTGTAGGGTACTTACCCTGGAATTGTGGAATTGCTAGATCATAAAACATGAATACATTCAGTTTGGGTTGATGCCACTGGTTTTGCGAGTTGGTTGCATGAATTTACATGCTCCCCAGTAGAGTATGAGCATTCTGATGGCTACAGTTGTCCAAGTGGTTTGTTGGAATTTACTGTTCCCTTGCAGAGTATGAGCATTCCGGTTGCTCCAGATCCTTGTCAATATTTGATGTTTCTCTTTTTCAAGAATTTTAACCATTCTGGTTGATATGCAGTAGTATTTCATAGTGGTTTTAACCTGAATTTCTCCAATGACTGATGAGATTGAGCCTCTCTCATTAGGTTTTATGATGGTTTGATTAGTCTTTTCTACCAGCCATTAAATGAGGGAAATCCTCAAAATCTTGGTCTTAAGTATTCTCTTCTCATCTCATTCTCATACTATTTCAATAACTAATGTTTATCTGTAGCTTGAATTACCTGTCATTTTCTTTCATTCTTTATTCATTTAACGTACATTTACTCAGTGCTCCTGGGTGGCTCAGCCAGTTAAGCATCTGCTTTTGGTTTAGGTCATGATCTCAGGGTCCTGGGATCAAGTCCCGTGTCTGGCTCCCTGCTCTGTAAGGGGTCTGTTTCTCTCTCCACCTCTCACCCTTCCCCCCAACTTGTGCTCTCTCACTCTCAAATAAATAAATAAAATCTTTTTAAAAAAATGTACACACCTCACCTAAGAAGATGACTACATATGGAAAGATTCTCAACATCATATATTATCAGGGAATTGCAAATTAAAGTAATTAGATATTACTAAAAATAGCAGTCAAAATTCAAAGCACTGTCAATGCCAAATGCTGGCAAGGATGTGAAACAAGATGAACTCTCATTCATTGTTGGTGAAAATAGAAAATGGGACGGCCACTTTGGAAAACAGTTTGGTGACATCTTAAAAACAAAGCATTCTTTTACCATATGATCCAGCAGTTACACTCCTTAATATTTACCCAGAGGAGCTGAAAACACACCCACACAAAATCTGGGTGTTTAGAGCAATTTTATTCATACTTGTCAAAATTTGGAAGCAACTAAGATGTCCTGCAATAGGTGAATATGTAAGTAATCTCTGGCACATCCAGACAATGGAATATTATTCAGCACTAAAAAGAAATGCACTCTCAAGCCATAAAGAAACATGGAGGAATCTTAAACACACGTTGCTAAGTGAAGAAAGCCAAATGAAAAGTCTGCCCGTTGTAAAATGCCAACTGTATAACATCCTGATAAAGACAAAACTATGATGACATGGAAAACATCAGTGGTTGCCAGGGGTTGGGGAAAGAGAAGAATGAATGGGTGAGATAGAGCACAAAGGATTTTTAGGGCAGTGAAACTATTCTGCATGATATTCTGTATGATACTGTAATCGTGGATACATGTCATTACACATTGTCTAAGCCCAAAAGATGGGCAATGCCTAGAGTGAATCCTAATACAAACTATGTACTTTGGGGGATAACGATGTTCATTCAGTGATTATAACAAAGGCACCACTCAGGAGCAGGATATTGATAGTGGGAAGCATGTGTACGGTGAGGGGAGCAAGGTATGTATAGGAGCTCTTTGCACTTTCTGCTCAATTTTTCCATGAATATAAAACTGCCCCCCAAGAAATAAAGCCAATCTAATGAAAAAAGAAAAGAGAAGAAAAGAAAAGGAAAAAAAAAGGAAAGGGAAGGGAAGGAGAGGAAAGGAAAGAAAAGGACACGACAAGACCTCTTTCTGGTCTTCTATTCTAGTGACAGAAGCAGTTGTTAATCAAAAAAGAATGCAAATAAATGTAAGACCACAATTGGTAATTTCTCCAAGTGCCACAAAGGTGAGATAGATATATGGTGCTGTTGGGGGAGGGGGTTATTATAGGCATGGGGGTCAGGAAAGTTAACCCTGAGAAAGTGACAGTTAATCTGGAATCAAGAAAACGTAGGCAGTCACTATGCAAAGGGGAAGGGGAGAAGTATTGGGGACAGATGGAATAACATATGCAAAGGTATGTCACATCAAGCATGACATCTCTGAGGAAGTGAAGGCCAGGAAGGCACAGATGATTTCAAAATCATCTTCGTGGCCAAGTAAAATTCCACATACCACATCTTCTTTGCCCATTCATCAGTGGATATTTGGGCTGTCTCCAAGTTTGACTATTTTTGGTTATGCTGCTATAAGTTTGGAGTGTATGTACCCTTTCGTATCCCTTGGGTAAAAACCTGTGCAATTGCTGGATTGTAGCAAAACATTCTATTTTTAACTTTTTGAGAAACCTCCATACTGTTCTCCAGAGTGGCGGCACCAGTTTGAATTCCCACCAACAATGTAAGAAGGTTCCCCTTTCTCCTCACCCTTGCCAACACCTGTTGTTTTTTGTGTTGTAAATTTAACCATTCTGACAGGTGTGAGGCGGTAGCTCATCCTGGTTTTGGTTCGCATTTCCCTGATGTTGAGCGATGTTGAGCATCTTATCATGTGTCTGCTGGCCATCTGGATGTCTTCTTTGGAAAAGTGTCTACTCGTGTCTTCTGCCCATTTCTTAACTAGGTTATTTGTTCTTTGGGTGTTGAGCTTGGTAAATTCTTTATATTTTGGATAGTAACCCTTTATCAGATATGTCATTTGCAAATATCTTCTATTCTGTGGGCTGTCTTTTAGTTTTGTTGATTGTTTTTTTCACTGTGCCAATCATTTTGAACTTGATGAATTCCCAATAGCTCATTTTTGCCTTTGTTTCCCTTGCCTTTGACGATATTTCTAGCAAGAAGTTGCTGCAGCTGAGCTCAAAGAGGTTGCTGCCTGTGTCCTCCTCTAGGATTTTGATAGTTTCGCATCTGACATTTAGGTCTTTCACCCATTTTCAGTCTATTTTTGTGTGTGGTGTAAAAAAGTGGTCCATCCAGTTTCATTCTTCTACATGTGGTTGTCCAGTTTTCCCAACACCATTTGTTGAAGAGACTGTGTCTTTTCCATTGGACATTCTTTCCTGCTTTGTCGAGAATTAAGTGACCATATAGTTGTGGGTCCATTTCTGGGTTCTCTGTTCTGTTCCATTGATCTGTATGTCTGTTGCTGTGCCAGTACCATGTTGTCTTGATGAATACAGCTTCAAATCCAGAATCTTGATGCCTCCAGTTTTGTTTCTCGTCTTCACGATTGCTTTGGCTATTTGGGGTCTTTTGTGGTTCCATACATATTTAGCTCTGTGAAAAATGCTGGTTGTATTTTCATAGGGATTGCACTGAATGTGTAGATTGCTATACAGCCATCAAAAAGAATGAAATCTTGCCATTTGCAATGAAGTGGTTGGAGCTAGAGAGTGTTATGCAAAGTAACATAAGTCAGACAAATACCACACTATCTCACTCATATGTGAAATTTAAGAAAGAGAATACATGAACATATGGGAAGAGGGGAAGGGAAAAAAGGAGAGAGGGAAACAAACCATAAGAGATTCTTAATGATAGAGAACAAATCAAGGGTTGATGGAGGGAGGTGAGTGAGGAATGGACTAGATAGTTGATGGGTATTAAGGAGGGCACTTGTTGTGATAAGCCCTGGTATTATACATAAGTGATGAATCACGGAATTCTACTCCAGAAACTAATATTGCACTGTATGTTAACTAACTAGACTTGTAATTAAAAAAAAAAAATCATCTTCTGTGTTGACCTTTCCTCTGAGCTCCAGATTCCTTTATCTGACCAGCTACCTGAGATTTTACCTTACGTGTCTTTAGGATATCTAAACCCTACATAATCCTCTCTCCAACTCTGGTCTCCTTTATTCTTGTCCCTGCACAATGTTTGGAAGCTTTTCCTAATCCCCTCTACAAAGATCTGTCTCTTTTACCTTCTAGACATATTTCAAGGTTGTCCACTTCTCTGCATCTCTATTGTCTCTCCTGGGATGTGGGCCACCATGGTCTCCTGTTAGGATTCTTGCACTAGCATCCTGAGCCATCTACTCACAGACGCCTCTTGCCCTCCTCAGGATACTTTCCACACCGTAATTGGAATGACTTTTCAAAACTGAAACTCAATTACATCCTATCCCTTGCTTAAAACCCAACAATGATTTCCAATTGCTCTTAGGATAAAGACTGATATTTGTAACCATGGTCTAATACACCGTGTAAGATCTGGCCTTAAATCTCTGCCTCACATTGCACCACCGTCATCCATCCCACACTTCAATCCCAGAGGTCCTCTCCTACCCCAAAGTGCATACCATGCTCCTGTTGTCTTTGCACATCCTTTCTCTTCTACTGGGATGGTTCCCTCACTTTGTGGTCTGTAAACACCTACACGTCTTTCAGATCTCAGCTTAAACATCCCTGTCTGAAAGAAGCTTTCCCCAACTCCACCCTAGATCAAGTCCCAGGATCTGCTCTCATCACTCTGACCTCCTTTCCTCCAGAGCACTTATATCTGCACTATTCTGACAAATGTATCTCTCCTTCAGGAGACAGTAATATCCAAGAACCTAGAAAATGTTTGTTTTTACAACTTCAGGTCTTAGCATAGTCCTAAATAATAGAAATGCAATTGGAAATTTTTGACTCAATAAGGAGCACCCTCCTTGCTATCCTGTTACCTTCTTGGTTTTGGAAGTCCCCTCTCATTAGACAGCTAACCTTATGAAAGAGTAGAGGTGAATTCCTTTGCACTGTAGTACATAGGAAGGTTACCCTTGGGCCCCACTTCCCCTGAAATAATGTCTATGAGCTCACTATGGTATTTTATTTTATTAATATTTTATCTATATCTTTACCTGAGAAGAGCATGCAAGTGGGTAGAGAAGCAGAAGGAGAGAGACAAGCCAACTCCACGCTGACTGCAGAGTACAACTTCGGGCTCCATCTCATGAGCCCAAGATCATGACCTGAGCCTAAATGAAGAGTCAGATGCTTAACCGACTGAGCCATCCATAGAGTCATTCCCATTAGGTAAAGCCAACAGAGTGGTCCAATTACCACAGCCACGTGCAGTTGTTGAGCGTGTGAAATGTGGCTGATCAAAACGGAGATGGGCTGTAAGCATGAAATTCAATCCACAAAATTTTGAGGACTTGGTATGAGAAAAGGAGTTCAAAATATCTCATTAACTTTTTTATCAATTGCAGGTTAAATGATAATATCTTGGATATAGTGGGTTAAATAAATATATTATTAAAATTAATTTAACCTGTTTCTTTGTACTTTTTCAAACATAGCTACTAGATAATTTAAAATTACATGTGTGGTTCACATTATATATCTATTGGACAATACCTTTCTAGCACGTAACTTTCAAAATAGAAAAATCACTACATCATTCATGTCCCCCAATGAATTAGCATAATTTTTTTAAAAATTTCACTGGAGTGAAACAGATCTGGGAGCCGTTTTGTGTCATGTAACAGGAGATAGCTTTGGAGCTCACTTAGGTCTGAAAAAAATGGTAATTAGAGGGAGATATCAATTGAACAGCTTCAAGGATAGCCAACGGAAAACACATGTAAGACTCAGGAAGGGAATGAACTTGAAGAGCAACGTCATCTGGACCTTCCATTTTGCTTCTGTCAGCACATCGGACTTCTTCTTTTGGTCTACAGGCTGCTGGGTGTCTCTGCCTGGTCCACCCACGTGGCAGGTCCTGACCAACACACCATCCCTGAACTCCACCTACTAAAGTGATATTCACACACAAACCTCAACTGCCCCTGCACTGCAGGCTAACTGTGCTGGAATGGGGCATCAGCCTCTAGAATAGGGCACTTACAGCAGAGAGCACCATGACATGTAGACAATAGGAGAGGAACCCCAAACTACAACACAAAGGGAAGGGAACAGTCTGTCTACTTAACAGCTCTGTCTCAGCTTGAATTGGGTCATCGTGGAAAGAACCAAGGGAGACCAAATTTTTCTGGACATAGTTGGGAAGGAATAAGGAGCCAGATTAAGACCTTCAGGAAATCAGGCAGACCAGTGAGAACTCAAAAGTACAATCAGCAGAGGTAGGAAGAGAATTGACATTGTGACATGCGGCCTTCATGACCTCTGAAGAAGAGAAACAGATAGAGAACAAATGAACAGACATGAAATAGTTAAATTGGACTCCTAAGCCTTTCTTTTCCAGGAACTGACCTAAATTTTGTTTGTCTGCCTACATGGAGTTGTGGTTAGGAACACATTTCTGAGGGATTGGTGTGGTTTCAATGTTTTCCAGTGTCTGGTGAAAACAGAACTATGAAAGTTGAATGTTCAGGGACTTTTGTTTGGGTTTTTAAACAGGAACATTTTTGAAATGCTGAATATGTTATTCTTTCATTTTATTATTTTACTTAAAGAGGTACTCTTTATGTAAAACCAAATGTTCAGCCACTAACATAAACACATCAACTAGTTCCCCTTTTTGTTCTAAAGGCAGTTCCAGATATTATAATTTTAGTGGGAGGGAGGCAGGGTATGGGGTGGATGGAAGGACGGAGAGAAGGAGAGAGAAAGAGAAAGAGAAAGAGAGAGAACATAACAAGTGAAAAGGACATTTAGGACAATTATGGATGTTCTTCTGAATGTTCTAGCTAATCACTACATCCCTTTTCTTACTTTGACTGGGCAGATCTTTCTATGGAGTGTAACCTATTGGGAAAAGTTAGAATTTACCTGAGGCAGCCATTTGCACTTGACTTTTAATATCTTTAAATAATATGTATGACCAGATGCTTTCACTACTTACACATAAAGGAAGTTCACTATGTTTGCTTTTTTATTTTCTTATTGGAATGTAGATCTAATATAGTTTCATTTACTAGATTTAGAAAAAAATATAGAAACTAAAAAGGGGGTCCTAGATTTCTGTTTCTGGCCAAAATGGAGTAACAGATACCTGATTTATATTCCTGCCTTGAAACAACCCCTTGTCCCCACCCCCAAAAAAAGCTAGATCAAGAAAAGTTTCAAGACCCTGGATTCAGGCAGTGAATGATACCAGCTAGGCAAGAAGCTGGTTAAAATCAGATTCCCAGGCCCCAACCCAGATTCTTGTCTCTACAGTTCTGTATTATGGCTTATATGTATTTTATTTTCATAATTTTTTTACTTATTTTAATGTATATCTTACACATACTAAAAATATAAATGGTAGCAAAATGTTAGTAACCACTGAAGCTGGGTAATGGATATATGGGGATTCACTATACTGTTCTCTCTATTTTTCTATACTCTGAAATTTTTTATAATAATTTTTTTAAGGTTTAAAAAAAAAAACTCAAACTGATGCTGAGTAGAAATTTGGATCTACATAAAGGAATGAAGAATACCAGGTATGGTTTATTATATGGTAAATCTCTGATGTTTTCTTACTGTTTAAATATATTTTAAAGATCATTGGCTGCACAAAAATGGGAACAGTGTGCTATAGAGAATATAACATATATAAAAGCAAAATGTGCGATAACAACAGCACAAAAGTTGAGAAGGGAGAAATAGAAGTACAATATTATAATACTATACATCCAGTGTTATAATATCACTTAAAGGTAGATTGTGATAAGTTAAAAACATATCCTATAAACTCCAAAGCAATTACTTAAATAATACAAGAGTTACAGGTAATAAGTCAAGAAAAGGTATAAGATGGAATGATAAAAAAAAAATACTCAGTTAATTCAAAGGAAAGAAGAGAAAGGGGAAGGAACACAGAAAAATGAGTCATATAGAAAACAAATAGCAAGAAAATACATCTCACTAAAGCATTTCAGTAATCACTAAATGTGAATGGTCTAAACACTCTAATTAAAAGGCACTCTAAAGGAAACAGTTAACAAAACCAAAAGACAACTGACAGAATGGGAGAAGATATTTGCAAAAGACATATCAGATAAAGGGCTAGTATCCAAAATCTATAAAGAGTTTAGCAAACTCAACACCCAAAGAACAAATAATCCAATCAAGAAATGGGCAGAGGATATGAACACACATTTCTGCAAAGAAGACATCCAGTTGGCCAACATGAAAATATCACTCAGCATCAGAGAAATACAAATCAAAACCACAACGAGATACCACTTCACACCAGTCAGAATGGCTAAAATTAACAAGTCAGGAAATGACGGATGCTGGCGAGGATGTGGAGAAAGGGGAACCCTCCTACACTGTTGGTGGGAATGCAAGCTGGTGCAACCACTCTGGAAAACAGCATGGAGGTTCCTCAAAAAGTTAAAAGTAGAGCTACCCTATGACCCAGCAATTGCACTACTGGGTATTTACTCTAAAGATACAAAAGTAGTGATCCAAAGGGGCATGTGCACCCGAGTATTTATAGCAGCAATGTCCACCACAGCCAAACTATGGAAAGAACCTAGATGTCTACCAACAAATGAATGGATAAAGATGATGTTGTATATATACACACAATGGAATACTATGCAGCCATCAAAAGAAATGAAATCTTGCCATTTGCAATAATGTGGATGGAACTAGAGGGTATTGTGCTTAGGGAAATAAGTCACTCGGAGAAAGACAACTATCATATGATCTCCCTGATATGAGGAAATGGAGATGCAACTTGGGGAGATTGGGGAGTAGGAAAAGAATAAATGAAACAAGATGGGATCGGGAGGGAAACAAACCATAAGAGACTTTTAATCTTACAAAGTAAACTGAGGGTTGCTGGGGGGAGGGGGGGAGGGAGAGGATGGTGGGGTTATAGACATTGGGGAGGGTATGTGCTATGGTGAGAGCTGTGAAGTGTATAAACCTGGCAATTCACAGACCTGTACCCCTGGGGCTAATAATACATTATATGTTTATAAAAAAATTTAAAAATTAAGAAAAAACAGAGCTCTGAAAGGCAAAAGAATTTTTTTAAAAAAGGCACTCTAATTTTCAGGTTGGATTAAAAAAATGAAATGCAGCTGCATGCTGCCCATAACACACTTTTTTTAAAAAGATTTTATTTTCTTATTTGAGAGAGAGAACAAACAAGGGAGAGAGGCAGAGAGTGAGAGAGAAGCAGACTCTCCACTGAGCAGGGAGCCCGCTATGGGACTCAATCCCAGGACCCTGAGACCATGACCTGAACTGAAGGCAGATGCTTAACCAACTGAGCCACCCAGGTTCCCCCACAAACACACTTTAAATATAAAAACACAGAGCATTAAAAGTAAAATAATGGAAAAATATATGGTATGCTCATCAAAAGATAGAGTGGCTATATCAACATCAAAGTAGATTTAGAGCAAAGAATATTACCAGTGAAAAAAGGTCATTTCATAATGATAAAGGGGTCATTTCATAAGGAGGCCAGAATAATCTTAAATGTTTAGGCACATAATAACTGAGCTGAAAAATACATGAAAAAGAAACTGACAGAATTGCAAGGGGAAACATGAACCTATAATTATAGTCAGAGATTCCAACAATCCTCAATAATTGGTGGTAGAAGAATTAAATAGAAAATCATTAAGAATACGGAAAACCTGAGAAACATAGCCAAATCATAGTCCATATTTTTATCTCATCATAGTCCACCTTCAAATAATAATATATCATATCCATTTCTGAAAAAAACAAATTCTTGGTAAACTAGAAATAGAAGGGAAAAAAAAAACATCTACATAAACTTACAGCTAACATCATACTTAATGGTGGAAGACTGAAGTCTTTTGGCCTAAGATTAAGGACAAAACAAGGACTTATGCTTTTACTACTTTTTTTCAACAAACATATTGAGATTCAAGCCAGTGTGATAAAAGAAAAATATAAAATAAGAATAAGCATAGCCAGATTGAGAAGGAATAAGTAAAACTCTTTCTTTACAGATGATTTGATCATCTGTTTAGAAAATTACAAGAAATCTACTAAAACTGGTAAATATGTTTATCAGGATTGCAAGATGCAAAATCAATAGTATAAAATCAATTCCAAGGGCACCTGGGTGACTCAGTTGGTTAAGCGTCTGACTTCGGTTCAGGCCACAATCCCAGGCTTCTGGGATCAAGCTCCAAATCTAGCCCCCCGCATTGGGCTGCTTGCTCAGTGGGGAGACTGCTTCTTTCTCTGCCTGCCACTCCCCCTGCTTATGCTCTCTCTCTCTCTTTCAAAAAAATAAATAAATAATTTTAAAAATATATTATTTATAATAACATCAAAAATTGTGAAATTCTTAAGAATAAATTGGACAAAAGATGTGCAAGACCTATACACAAAACTATAAAACATTGCTGAAGGAAATTAAATAAGACCTAAATAAAAGGAGACATACACTTTATTTGCTGACTGACTCAATATTGTTAAGATGTCAATCCTCCATAAATTGATTTCTAGTTTTAACATAATCTGAATCCAAATCTCAACAGGCTTTTTTGTGGAAATTGACAAGATGATTCTAAAATTCACATGGAAACACAAAGAACCCACATAGACAAAACACCTTTGGAAAAGAAAAAGAAAGTTGGAGGCTGACCACTACTTGACTTGAAGACTTCTTTTATAGCTACAGTAATCCAAACAGCATAGAATTGGCATATAGACACATAGCTCAGTAGAACAAAAGAGGGGGTCCAGAAATAGACCCACACTTATATGAACACTTGATTTTTGACAAAGATACCAAGACAAGTTATAGATATTGAAACAGTTGAATATTCATATGAAAAAAAGAACTTTTTTCATACATACATGCATGTTTGCATGGTTCATACATGCAAAAATGAACTCAAAATAGGCCTTTGACCTATATATAAAAGCTAAAATTACTGAACATCTAGAAACAAACAGAAGAAAACTTTTGTGCCCTTGGGTTAATTGAAGGTTTTGTGATACCACCCCCAAAAGCATGGCCTACTAAAGAAAAATTGATTTTTTTTTCAAAATTAAAAGCTTCTGTTCTTCAAAAGACACTATGGAGCAAATGAAAAGACAAGCCATAGAATGGGGGAAAATATTTGCAAATCATGTATCTGATAAATGACTCGTATGTAGCATACATGAAGAACTCTGAAAACTCAATAATAAGAAAACAAACAATTTTAGAATGGGCAAAAGATCTGAATAAACATTCACCAAAGAGGATCTGAATAGCAAATTTTCACACTGAAAGATATGTAACATCATTACATGTTAGGGAAGTGAAAATTAAAACCCTGGTAAGATACCTCTACTCACCTAATAGACTGACTCAAATTAAGACTGATCATTTCAAGGGGCGGTGAACCCCTCATACACTACTGGTGGGAATGTAGAATGTTACAGCCCTTTGGGAGAAAAGTTTTGCAGTTTCTTAAAAACATAAACATTTATGTATCTTATGAAACAGACATTTTATTCTTAAACACCAAAAGGAATGAAAACATACGTTTATGGCACTTTGGTATTTTTTAAAAGATTTTTAAATTTATTTTAGAGAAAGAGAATGTGCAAGAGGTAGAGAGCTGCTGAGGGAGAGGGAGTAGAAAGAATCTCAAGCAGCCTCCCACTGAGCACAGAGCCCCACCTGGGGCCTGATCCCATGACTCTGAGATCATGACGTGAGCGAAAACCAAGATATTCAACAGACTGAGCCACCCAGGTGCCCCTTATAACACTTTATTGATAATTGCCTCAAATTGGAAATAGTCCTAAGTCCATCGACAGGTGAATGGATAAACAAATTGTGGTTGTGATGTTGTGATTTATAATAAGAAATATATATTTGATCTTTGTCCCTATTCTTGGCACAGAACTTCTAAAACCCTTCAAATTTCTTAAGTAATAAGAGCTATAAAGATAAGAATCTTCCGTTAGATCCTTCTGGTTGACCCTTTCCACCGCATCTGAGTTTATGTTAGTGAGGCAAATTTTGGAAAGCCCCTAGATAACCAATCACAGGATGGGGCTGGTTGCCAGGGGAACCAACCATGCCCTTAGAGGGGTGAAACATTCAGGGGCCGGAGGTTGACTTAAGAAATGGCACCGATGGCCAATGATTTAATCAACCGTGCTTTTGTAATGAAACTTCCATAAAACCTCAAAGACCAGGGTTCCTCAGAGTTTCTGCGGCAAGGCATGGTGCCTGAAGAAGGCATGGAAACTCTGTGCCTCTTCCCCCATATATTACCCTCCACCTATCTTCCATCTGGATGTTCATTTGTATCCTTTGAAATATTCTTTGTAATAAATCAGCAATACTAAGGACAGAGTTTTGCGAGCCATTTTAGTGAATGATCAAACCCCAGAGGTCATCATAGGCACCTCTGATATAGAAATGATAGGTCAGAAGCACAAAGTGACAATCTGGACTTATGGTCGGCATCCAAAGTTGGGACAATCTTACAAGACCGAGCTCGTCACCTGTGGGATCTGATGCTGTCTCCAGAAGATAGAGTCAGAATTCAGTTACACTGTAGGACACCCAGCTGGTGAGAGAAACACCCATATGTTTGGTGACCAGAAGTTGTCAGAAGCGAAGCAGCATTGAGAGTACAGAAGTATTCTGAGGGTAGAATTTCAAGGAGGCACAGTAGAGATTTTCCCACTGGGTGGTATATTTGCCAAATCCACTGCCCACGACCCCCATCCCTACTGCAAAGACCAGCAACCGAGACTGATTATCCATCTGATAGAAACAGGAGGCACAGGCAATGTCCAGTCAGACCATAAATGAGTCGCATATTATTTTAGAATTTCATCTCTGTGGAAAAAGAAGATACTCAAACAGAATCAGGTGAGCACTTTGAGTAAGCAATCTGAGGAAAAGTTAGTAGTCAAAAGCTATTTCAAGTCCCCCGGACCGCACTCCCAGTTCTCATTTCAGATGGACTTGTATCCTTTTCTGGCAACTAAAACTCCCCTTTACAGCTGGAATTTTTCGCCCCACGTATTTTCAGTAGACAGTGATCTTACCTATTATTTTGAAGGAGAAAAGTTGAGACCCAAAAATTCCACTGATCTTGATCAGGGCTTTCAAATGTTCTAAAAGTTCATCGTAGGAACCCCAAGGTAAAAACACTGTCCCCCCCAGATATTGAAAATCTTTTGCTGACCTAATATTGGCACTGGGAGAGGAGCATAGGAAATAAAATTAATGGACCACAACTCAATTTATTTAAAGCTTTGGTTAAAAATAAGTTTGCTGCATGTCCACAATAGCTAAACTATGGAAAGAACCTAGATGTCCATCAACAGATGAATGGATAAAGAAGATGTGGTATATATATATACAATGGAATATCATGCAGCTATCAAAAGAAATGAAACCTTGCCATTTGCGACAACGTGGATGGAACTAGAGGGTATTATGCTTAGCAAAATAAGTCAGTCAGAGAAAGACAACTATCATATGATCTCCCTGATATGAAGAAGTGGAGATGCAACGTGGGGGGTTTGGGGGGGTAGGAAAAGAATAAATGAAACAAGATGGGATTGGGAGTGAGACAAACCATAAGAGACTCTTAATTTCACAAAGCAAACTGAGGGTTGCTGGGGGGAGGGGGTTCGGGAAAGGGTGGTGGGGTTATGGACATTGGGGAGTGTATGTGCTATGGTGAATGCTGTGAAGTGTGTAAACCTGGCGATTCACAGACCTGTACCCCTGGGGCTAATAATACATTATACATTTATTTAAAAAAATTTTTTTTAAATAAGTTTGCTGCTTTGAATTGTTTCCAGAGAAATCACCGAGATGATGTCCAGTCGTGGAAGAAAACAGTTGCACGGGAAGGCACTAAGCCTCCTAGAATCTTCGATAACCCACAAAGTTCTATTTTTCAAATGGATCTTTGTCGCAATAGTATATACAGTGAATAAAATCTATGCCACCATAAATGATGTGCACAGAGATATGATACATAAGTAAAAAGTGGGAGTTTACCATGACATACTGCTCTGATTTCACCCAGGTGGCTAACTTCTAACATTTCTCAAGTGGAAATGCTGTGGCCAGTCCATTGGTTTCACACGATAAGTTAAAAATTCTTAAAGTTCTGCAAATCAAAACTTCTCTATTTTCTCTAACATCTAATTCTAGGAATCTAGGGACACCGCGACTGGTGAAGTGTTGAAGATCCCAGGTATTCAGGTGTCTATGATTGCTGTAAAAATTTCAGAATGGGATGCACCAGTGACTACATTCGGTGGGATATACCAGTGACTACATTCGGTGGGATATACCAGTGACCACACTCGGTGCTTTCTGTGCGTTACCCCCTCTAGTCCTCACAATGATAGTATCGCCCACTGCTCTGATCGCCCTGCTTTTGCAGAGGAGGGAATGAGACCTTACAGGAAGAGCAGGCTGGAACCACCCTCTTGCCCAAATTCCCCCGTGTCCTTGGGCAGTTCCCTGACTCTTCCTCTGCAGCAGGGTTAGACCCGCCTCTGTGTGGTTTCTAACCTCTGACATTAGATGGCAGCGACTGGAAGCTGAACGGGTCCTTCCAGGTCCGCTGTTCTCGTAGGAAGCAATGAAAGGGAAACATCTGTGTTACGGAAAGTCAGAGATGAAAGGAACATCTTTTACTGCTCTGGCATGAAATTTTATTTCTGGTTGACATCCATTTACTATGCATGAGAAAAATGATTAAATTGCTTCAAGAAGTATATACTAAATCGCATGATGCTCACACGGGGCAAGAGAGTACCATTTGGGTGAGAGGTATGTATTTGTTGACATCTAACTACCTTTTGCCGGTAGCCAGAGGATCACGTGACTTGCAGGAGTCTAAGACCGCCCCACTCACGAGGGCGTGGTTTAGAGGGGGTGGGGGCCCCCAGCCACCGGTGTGAGAGAGCCATGACTAAGGCCTCTTAGAACAATACCTGTAAAGTATTAGCTCCAGTTCTAAGAACTCTGTTATTCCATTAAAGGTAGAGACATCATAACTGGGGAACCCACCCAGGGGATGATGAATGGAACCAGAGAAAAGGCAGGGCCTGCCAGTTCAGGTTTAGAATTTCTAGAAAAGCATCCTTGTGAATCTGATGGCATTTACATGCTGGAGTATTTCTATTTCACTATAAAAAAGCTATTTCAGTTTCCTCTTGTCTAGCATCTAATTCAGAATACTGAATTTTAGGGGCGCCTGGGTGGCTCAGTGGGTTAAGCGACCACCTTAGACTCAGGTCATGATCCCAGAGTCCTGAGATCAAGTTCAGCATTGTCTCCCTGCTCAGCAGGTCTCCCCTCCCTTTGCACCCTCCCTCTACCCCTTCAACCAACCCCTCCTCCCTGCTCCTGCGCTCTCTCTCAAATAAATAAATAAAATCTTTCAAAAAATTAAATTTTATTTAGTGAATGAATGAAAAAATAATTTTTCTTTAGATTGCACAGATATTTCTCATACACGATCACTTCTTCTTCTAATTTCTTTTTCTCTAAGGAGAACAAAGGAAGGAAATAATATAGTCAAAAGCAAACATGAGTTTTGGAAAACATAAAACTATACATTTGATAGACAAATGCAAGAGCTCTGAAAGAAACAAAGAAGTTGTGGGGCATCTGGGTGGCTCAGTCAGTTAGACATCTGCCTTCCACTAGGGTCATGATCAAGTCCAGGTCCTGGGATCAAGTCCCATATCAGACTCCCTGCTCAGCAGGGAGTCTGCTTCTCCTTCTACCACTCCCCCTGCTATCTCTCTCTCAAAAAAAAGATAAAAAAAAAAAACTTAAAAAGAAAGGAATTTGTGGATGGATGTAAACAAAACATCATTTGAACATCATTTCACTAAGACAGAATCAGGGAATATAACCACGGTTAATATGTGAGATTTCTGTGAAAAAAAAATTTTTTTTACATTATGACATAATTTTATTAGAAAACATAAATGATCAAAACTTATATAAACAATAAAAATACTAACAGGATTATTTAAAAGTAAACTATCTGATTCTAAATTTCATAGGAAAGACAAACAATGATGGCTGGAAAAATCTGAAAAACTAAAAAAAAATAACTGAGAGGAGGGTGGTCCTATCAGATATTAAAATGTATTTTTAAACTATAGCAATTAAAGTTGTGTGGTACTGACACTTGAATAAAGATATCAACGGACTGGAACATCATGAAGTCCAGACTAGACTTAAAGAAATAGGAAAATTTAGTGTAGGACACTAGGGGCATTTCAAATCATGGAGGAAAGATGTGTTATTCAATACATAAGTTTTTTAAAGATTCTATATATTCATTTGAGAGAGATTGAGAGCACAAGCAGAGGAGAGATGCGGAGGAACAAGCAGACTCTCCACTGAACAGAGAGCCCGACCTGGGGTAAGATAGTAGGATATATATACATAGATGCTTATACACATATGCATATACATGTAACTACATACGTATGCTGTGTGTACTTATGTACCAGTAAGGAATCAATCAGAGAAGCAGAACCCCTAGAAATGCTGTAGAATAAAGAATTCACATCTAGGAACTGGACCTTACACAACTGTGGGAGCTGATTAACCAGCCTCAATTCAACTCTTTATTCTGCACCTGTTTTTAAACCTGATGTCACAGGACTGTGGTCAGGCAAGAAAGACACATGGGAAATGGGAGGGAATTAAGGACTCACTCCAACCCTCTTCCCCTCCCACCTGGTACCCAGACAGATTCCCCTAGGCTCCGGAGGACTCTGCCCGTTAAAGATGAGCTGGCAGATAGCAATAAACGTGCTGGAGCTCCAACAGGGCCTGTTCTATACTGAATGTCAGAGAGTAAGCATGACTACTTCAAATTTTCTTGCAAATTTCTCCTATGTCCAACCTTGGGCTGAAAGCTACTGGGAAGGGAATTCTGGGAAATGTAGTTCTGTTTAGCCACGTTGCCATATTATTAAGCCATATATGTCTATAAAGTATGTATTTGTATACATATGTATATATAACACAATTTATGTTAATTAGGAATCCAGCTGTTTGATATAAGAGGGAGAAGATACAAATATAAAAACCTAGACGTGAAGTCCATGAGGTACTTAATTTGAATTGAGAAGTAAGTATGAACTCATGATGTATTTCTCTTTTTTGGGAAAAAAAAGGAATTAGTATGCCTTTCCTAGCTCAAAACTGGGAAGGCCTTGAAGCAATGAAGACAGTAGCATTGAGGATACCTGTGGCCTCCAGAGACCATTTCTCACTAAAAGGAACAAGGGCTTCTTGGAGAAATGGCTGTTTACAGGCCCCAGGGACAGCGAAAGTACAGGGGGGAACAGCAACTGAGCAAGGAAACAATCAGCGACATGGAGGTTAATGTCAAAGACTGAGGAACCAACTTCAAGGGAAGATTGAAATATATAAGATCTACAAAAACTCATCAACTCATCATTATACTGAAAGAGGGAAAGAAAAACACACGTGTGCACACTCAACAACTCATCAATAAACCAGTGGCTGGAGAATGGTCTCTACACTGGTACTTTAACCCTGAGTTTCTGCAAAGATGGGAGACGTCACCGTTCACTCTATGAAGGTGTCCTAAGCCTGATGTGAAAAGCTGACAAAGCAGCACAGAGAAGTAAATGGCCATCAAACATCCTTTGTGATAGAAGCAGAGCATGAATAAAATATGAACAAATGGAATGCAGTCACATCAGAAGACGAATAGGAATCTACTACCCTTAGAGAATCCTGCCACATTTTTGAGGTTACAAAAACAATCCTCCCCGGTTTCTTTCAGGGCTTTTTGGTCTCAGTTTTTATAGATAAGATTTATTGATCCCAGGGTAGGATGTGAGGAATGTAACCCATTTCCCCCAAAGTCATGTTTATTGTCAAAATATTCAAACATACACAAAAGTTGACTTTACATGCAGGATAGAATGACTTCCTGTCCTCCAGCTTTAACTGTTATATTTGATGACTTCTGATTTAGCAATACCCCTCACACCCATCTCCTCCAACTCAACTATGTTATAGCTGTGAAGTCTGGATTTCATAATGTTCTAGTCCACGGATCTGTCTAGCCAAGTGCTAGCACCACATAATTTTAACTGCTGTCACTTTCAATACATTTTATTGTTTTATGGAAAACATAACCTTCTGCCTGAAATACTCCAGATTACTTTAAGAGATTAAAAATTGAATTATTTTCTTTTTTTAAACATAACCACAACATATTTAGTATCTTCTCTTTTAAAAAAAAAAAAAAGTTGCTTTAATATTATCAAATAAAAAGTCAGTGTTTAAATTTTCCCAACTGTTGGGGCCCCTTGGTGGCTCACTTGGTTAAGCATCAGGTTCTTTGTTTCAGTTCAGGTCATGATCTCAGGGTCGTGGGATCAAGTCCTGTGTGTGTCTCCACGCTCAAGCACAGAGCCTGCCTGAGATTCTTTTCCTCTCCCTCTCCCTTCTCCTTTGCCCCTCCACCCCCTGTACTCACTCACATGCACTCTCTCTCTCTCTCTAAAAAGAAATAAGTAAAATCTTAAAAAAAAAAAAAAATTCACAACTGTCTTCCCAATGTCTTTTCCCAATCAGTTTGCTCAAAGGAGGGTTCAAACTAGGTCCCAAAACAATACATTTGCTAAGTCTCAAGGCTCTTTTAGACTTCAACAATTTACCTCCCCTCTCCATTTTATTCCTACCATTTATCTGTTGAAGATGTTGGGACAATTTCCCCATAGAATTTCTCGCCATCTGATTTTGGTATATGGAACCCTTGCTGCTCATTTAGTATTTAATATACTCCCATATTACTTGTAAACTGATGGTTAGATCCAAAAACTTGTTGATATTCAGAACAGTTAGGTTGAAGGCAGAAGTACTTCCAAGGTAAGGCTGTCTATTTCCCAGAGCATCTCATGAGGAAGAACACTCAGGTCCGTTTGTCTGACCCTTAGTCACACCAAGATTGAGCCGTGATTCAGGTGTGGTCAGCCTGACCATCCACTCCCTATCAACTCTTTCCCTGCTGGCTTTAGAGGTCATTCTTCATTGCCTGCATCCATTATTTGATTAAAAGAGACACACTGATTTTCCAACTGTATCTCTCTCCCTGCGATCATTAACTTTGCTCCCTCTCTAAGGAAGAACTTGTCCCATCAACTATTATCTACTGTGAAGCAACCCACCCCGCCAAGGAAGCAGAATAAATGCTTCACCTTTTCCCTTTATGTCCCAATTTTGGAAAAAGTTGATCAGTGCCTTATCAAACCTGGAGTGGTCTCACGTCTTGTTCTCTCCAGTCCCCTCTTCACCTGAGTCAGCTTTTGTCCGTCCTTTAGAGGAATTCCTTGGGGATGTGGTCATACCCCCACTATCGGCTTTCAGGACTATTCTTCTAGAACAATTAGAACTCTTTTGGTTGCTAGTAACAGAACGCAGTTTGGAAAAGCTTAAGAAAAAAAACATGTAATTTCTTGGCAAGATACTAGTTATCGCAGAATCCTTGGAAGATCTAATCCAGGAGGAGAGGGAGTCAGGCCAAGCTTTGAACACCTCGGCAGAAGGCATTTGTAGACCTTCTCTTTAGAGAGTCATCCCTTGTGTGTCTCAGAGTCAGCAACACTGACTTCCAGAGCCTGAATGCAGGAATTTAGTCCACTGTCCAATTAGAAAGAACAGTTCCCACAAGTTCCTTCCTTCTAATATCAGTTGCAATATCAATTGCAAGTTGGAGAGGTTCCCAAAACCACCTTCAGTGTTTATAATACTGATAGTTTTGGTTTATTACAAAGAAAAAAATACAGATTAAAATCAGCCAAGGGCAGGGACACATGGGGCAGAGTCCAGGAGGGCCCAGACATAGAGCTGCTATCTGGTCATCTTCTCCAGATTTGCTGTGGTTGATGTTAACCTCTCTCAGCCACGATGGGACAATATGTATGGAGACCTGCCAACCAGGAAAGCTGACTAGAGCCTTTGGTGTCCGGGGTTTTTATTGGGGCTTGATCACATACTTCCCACATGGCTGGACTCTAGCCTCCAACCCCTGAAGATCTGGCCAATACCTTTTATCTCTAGTTCCTTCCAGAAGCAGAACTGATACCATGTAGCCCAAAGTCCCATCATAAATCACGTTGTAAGACTGTCCAGTGGACCAAGCTCCTGGGCAAACAAAGACACTCCCACCAGGCAGGACATTCCAGAGCCAGGAGATCACCTCCCAGGAGCTGAGGACAAAGGCCAGACTTCCTTTTGGGTCAGGTTAATTCTTCACTGCACATTGGGTCCATCACAAGTTTAAAATTACACATGAGTCAGAAATGGATTAGTCCAGTTTCTACAAAAATCACATAGTTCAGACATAGCCACTAGAAAAAGGCCTTCTCTATTTTATGTGTGTACTTCTTCCCCTATCCATTTAGAGATGCTCCTGTCTAAAACAACTGAGCTAATCTATCATGCATCCTTCTTTCCCCAGAGGACATGACCCAAGTTAAATTCAACAGCTGCCTGCGAAAGCCATTTCAGGGAGCCACATTCCCCAGGGTCAGAAATCTCAGGCCAGGCCCACACTTCTCTAGTTCTGCTGAGATCCCCTTTCAATGTTCTGCACCTTAGGGACATGGGCCCATTCTGGCGACAATACCACATTCAATATCAAGTAGAAGAGAGAGAGGGAAAAAAGGACAAATTATAATAACTTCTTTTAAAAAGGGAAAAGGGTGGTAATTAGTTGACACTGGCAATCAGTCATAAAATACAGACGGAAGCACTTTATTTATTTTTCTATAGCTGGTTTCAAGGTTGGGCTGGTGTCACAAGTTGAATTATGTCCCCTTCAAAAGATACAATGTATCAGAATGTGACTGGATTTGGAAAGAGGGTCTTTACAAAGGTAGTTAAGTTAAAACAGGGTCATTGGGGTGGGCCCTAATCGAATATGGCTGATGCCCTTATAAAAAGGGGAAATTTGCACACAGAGACAGGCATGTACAGAGGCAAGATGATGTGAAGAGATGCAGAAAAAGGTGGCCATCTACAAGTCAAAAAGACAGACCTGGAACGGATCCTCCCCTAGCATCCTCAGAGAGAGCATGGTTTTGCTGACAAATTGATTTCAGACTTCTGGCCTCCAGAGCTTCAAGACAATCAATCTCTGCTGTTCTGAACCAACTCAGCCTGTGGTGCTTTGTACCAGTAACCCTAGAAAACTAACCCAGCTGGCATTCATGACTTCCCTCTTCCACAGTGTCATCTATCTGGCAGCTGTGGCCCACCCTTACTCACTGGGTTACTTGTCTGGGTGAGGCGGCCCAAACCTTACTCAGGATCTAGCTCTTCAGCCAAAACTAGGATGCCCTTAGTCATAAAGAGCCTCAGAAAGCCCTGTGGCCATTTCATCTTCTAATTCAAAGGAACCATCATGGCATCCTTGCCACAAACTCCAAGCACACTGTCTGGTGGTGTAACAGTTAAGGACTTACTGCCTAGCTTCACAACTAACCTCATTCCAGGGTTGTTTTCTTTGAAAGGAGGAACCTCACTCACTGCAGATTTCAGAGCGTAGGTTTGGTACAACCTGTCTGATCTTCCAGTTCTCACGAGATGCAGAGGGAGACAAAGGGAAAGATAGCCCAAGAATGGAGTTTAGAGGAACAACATCTCACTCTTCAGGCAGGTCCATTCCATTGGCTGAAGGTCTCCAGGTCCTTGCCGCATGTCTGTGACTGGCTGTGAGCAGACACAACAGAAACAACCCTGGGTGAGTCATTGTCCTGTTGTCTCAGGCTTCCCCAAAGAGATGGCCACTGTGGGGCCCTCTTGGGTCTAGTACTGACTCTTCTTCAAGAGGAGACAAGCATTCAGAAGCCAGCATTAGGACAAATATCCCACATATATTTTAACTCTATTTTAATCATAGTGTCAAAACCCAATATTGTACTATAACTATAGGTCGCATCATGTAGTTTTATCTCTAACGCCATCAAGATTCTCATCACCAGAGGACAGTCTAGGAATCAAAGAAAGATGAGGTAAGCATCCTAGTGTGTTTCTACAAACACACAAACTTTTCAGAAAGATGCATGATTGAGTGCTAAGCAGGAGGTACTGGGATGAAGGCAAAAGATAAAGAGGAGTAAAAGACTTTTGCTTTTTATTTTATGATTTTCTCAATTGTTTGAATTTCTAAACATAAATATGTATTAGTGTTACAATTTAACAAAAGGGCTTCTCCGTGGATGGATAGATGGATGGACGGGTGGATGGGTGGGTGGATGGATGAAGAAAATGTGGTCTATACATACAGTGGACTATTAGTCAGCCTTAAAAAGAAGGGACATCCTGACACAGGGTACAACATGGATGAACCTTGAGGATATCATGCTAAGTGAAATAAACCAGTCACCAAAAAAATAAATACTATATGTTTCCACTTATATGAGGAAACTAGAGCAGTCAAATTCATACAGACGAAAGGTAGACTGATGGTTGCCATAGGTCAGGGGAGGCAGGAATGGGGAGTTATTGCTTAACAGATGAAGAATTTCAGTTTTGAATGATGGTGAGAGTTCTGGAGAGGGACAGTGGTTGTGGGTGCACAATGTGGATATAATTGATGTTGTTGGACTGTATACTTAGGAATGGTTAAAATGGTAAATTTTGTATTATACAATTTATGTATTATACATTATATCACAACTTAGTAAATTACCTTCTTTTTGTATTCTCTTAGGAATTATCTTTTGTTCTTTACCATTAGTCCATTTATTTGCATGAAGTCTTTATGCATTAGATAATATTAACCTTGTTTCATTTGCATTTACTTAGCATATATCTCAAAATTTGTCATTTATTTCCTTTTCTATTTGGAAAATTGGATTATTTTAAAGAAAAAAAGAAAGAGTGAAAAAAAGAGAGAGTGAGAGAGAGCACAAGTTGAGAAGCAGGCTCCCCACTGAAGGGGGAGACCGAGGCAGGGCTCAATCCCATAACCCTGGGAACATGACCAGAGCTTGACTGAGCCACCAAGGTGTCCCAGGAAAATGGGATTTTTGTTAATTTAGAAGTTTATCATAATTATTTAGTCACTTAAAAATCTTTTCCTTTGGGATTTCCCTTCCAACTTCAAGCTTCTGAAGCTGCCTACCCTTAGTGTTTTGATATTTTTTCAGTTTTTTCTTTTTTTACACTTAATTCTTTAACTCATCAGTTTTGAAACATAAGTAATTGAATAATTTTTCATTCCTACTAAGTTGAAATGATTATTTAATCATATATTAAAATTTAAATATAATAAATCCAGTCATTTGACTTTCTATTTTGTGCAATCGATGAGTATGTTTTATTTTACGTTGCTACAACCCTATGGAATTATTGCAGTTTTGTGTGGCAGCTTACATTTTGCAGAAAAAATGGCTGCAATGATATTTCCCATCCCGCACGGTCTTCTAGAACTTTTGCATTCCTCTATAAGATCTGGAAGCTGTGTTCCCTCGCCTTAAAACTGTATGGACCCTTGTAACTGCCTCTAAGAATATGATGCAGTGAAGCTGACCATGGGTGACACTGGCTGCGGGGGTCTTGAGTCATATCCAAGAAGTGCTGCTACCCCAAGTCTACCATGTTGGAGAGAGCATGTGGAACAGAGAGATGACCGGGAGCCCCATAGGTCCAGCCTTAGCAATTTGAGTCTTCTTTGCCCAAGTACCTACCAGGTCTGGGAGTGAGCAGCTTTGTTATTATTTTTTTTAAGAGTTTATTTATTTCGGGGTGCTGGGTGACTCAGTGGGTTAAAGCCTCTGCCTTCGGCTCAGGTCATGATCCCAGGGTTCTGGGATAAGCCCCACATCGGGCTCTCTGCTCAGTGGGGAGCCTGCCTCCTCCTCCTCTCTCTCTCTCTCTCTCTCTCTCTGCCTGCCTCTATGCCTGCCTCTCTGCCTACTTGTGATCTCTGTCAAATAAATAAATAAAATCTTTGAAAAAGAAAAAAAAAGAGTGCTTCCCTCTAAAAAAAAAAAAAAAGAGAGAGTTTATTTTCTTTTCTTTGAGAGAGAGAGAGCATACGCAGGGAGAAACAGACTCCCCAGTAAGCAGGGAGCCCAACCTGGGGCTCGATCCCAGGATCCCAGAATCATGACCTGAGCCAAAGGCAGATGCTTAACTGACTGAACCACCCAGGCACCCGTGGGAGTGACCATTTGTTTAGACATCTGCAGCCACCACCATCTGACAGTAATGCCACGTGGACTCCCAGGTAGGAACCCCATAGCTGAGTCCTGTCAATGCCCAGATTGATGAGAGATGGTGATGAAATGATTATTGTTATTTAAGCCACTGAATTTGGGGTGATTTCTTATACAGCAATAGATCACCAGAACAGTTTATAAATATGTATTAGAGTAGTGCTGCCAACTTTTCAAAATTGTCATTACTATTGGCATACATTTATTCTTCCCTTGAATTTTAAAATTATTTAGTTCCATTCCTTCTTCCTTCAAGTTTTTTTTCTTACAATCTGTTACAGTTGTAACCCTATCTATATAGAATCCCACTATCTTTTTAAATAACATGTCTAAAACCTTTTCTCCATAGCTACACAGCTTCATAATTATATTTACTCAAATTTTGTCTTTATCATTGGACATTAAAGTTATACCATTTTTTTTCATATTTATAAAGAATGCTGTAACAAATACCTTCACGCATGTGGTCTTTTCAAATAATGAACTATCTCTTTAAGGTAATTTCTTTGAGGTGTGTCAAAGAAGTTGGGGCATTTTGGGGGTTGATATAGAACACCAAACTGCTTTCCAAAAAGGCTGTAACAATCTGCACTCCTCATCAGTCATTCCTACAGGTAGCACCACAATTCCTCTAGAACTGGCTATTATATTTTGTATATTTTAATTTTGGTAAAGATAGTTTTATCATTTTTTGTTTGACTTGTATTTCTTTTTCTTTGCAATTTTACTTATTTATTTGAAAGTGAGAGAGAGAGACAGAGAGCATGAGCAGAGGGGAGAGGCAGAGGGAGAGAGAGAATCAGACACCCCGCTGAGCAGGGAGCCCTATGCGGGGCTCGATACCAGGACCCCAAGATCATGACCCGAGCTGAAGACAGATCCTTAACTGACTGAGCCACCCTGGCACCCTTGATTTGTATTTCTTTGATTCCTAGTGATGTTGGACATTTTCCCATTCATGAACTATGGATTGTCTATTCATTTCCTTTGTTAATTTCTATCTTGGAATCATAGTTTTTCCTATTAACACTGTGAGTTTTTTAGGGTTTAGCTCTATTTTATAGTGAATGCTATGGGTGTGCTAACCTTAAAAATAAAACTGCCAGTCATTTTGCCAGCAAAAATAAGTTTATACAGGAATAGCATAGAATTGCAGCTCAGAACTTGCAAACCACAGCAAAACTACAGACAAGCCCAGGGAACAAAGAAAGGGGAGGAATGCTCTTTGCTCTTTTGTAGAGGAAAGAGAGACAGGAGGAGGGGGTGTTAAAAGCAAGTCCATTGGACTAAACTGGGAGTTCAAAGTGTGGTGGCTTTTCTTTGGCTGAGCTGTGACATTCTCTCACTGGTTGGGCTGTTGTGGGGGGGAGGAGAAAACCCTTCTTCCTCCAGCTGGGGTAGTAAAACAGCATTGACTTGCAAGGTCCATCTCTTCCAGAATGTTTGGGTCTGCAATGGACAAAGAATGGTAGGGTGAGAGAGCTCCCCCTTCTGGTTTCCCAATTCCATTTTAAATGAGATTTCCCTTTATTTCACAGTTGCCACTTAGAACCCCCTTGAAGACGGGGTGCTCTCACTGCCCCACTGTCACGCAGACTAGCTGTGGACATTTCGAAACCGCTTCCCTCTCTGATAATTGTCTTCAGGGAAGGGAACACCTTGCTCAAGGTTAGACCCCCTCTCTGGGGACACCCATAGATGAGTCCCCTAGAAACTAGGCCCCTTGACTCAATCTGAAGCCTTTGCTGTGGCTGAATCACTGCTCAGCCTCTCCCTCCACCAGCTCTGCTGCCCTCCCTCACTCACGAGGCTGTTTCTAGAACCCTCTCCAATGAACTTTCAGCCTTACTAAAGTATAATTGACAATTGAATTGTAAGATATTTAAACTATGACTGTGATGATTTGATATATATCTATAAATATATACATTGTGAAAAAATGTTCCCATTGAGTTAATTAACTTATTCATCACCTCACATATTTACCTCTTTTTATTTTTTTCTCACATCCAAGTTCTACTGTTAACAAACTTCAATTATATAGTAGAGTGTTGTCAGCTATAATCGCCAAGTCATATAGCAGATTCTCAGATCTCATTCCTCATATCTGAAAGTTTATCACCTTTTACCAACCTCTCCTTATTTCTCCCATTCCCAGCCCCTCGTAACCATCATTCTACTCTCCATGAGTTCAGCTATTTCTTTTTTATTATTATTATTTTATTTATTTGAAAGAGAGAGAGGGAGAGAGGGAGGGAACACGAGCAGGGGGAGTGGCAGAGGGAGAAGCAGACTCTCCACTGAGCAGGGAACCTGTTGCGGGACTCAATCCCAGGACCCTGGGATCATATGACCTGAGCCGAAGGCAGGTGCTTAACCAACTAAGTCACCCAGGTGCCTGAGTTTGACTTTTTTAAAGATTCCACACACAAGAGATACGGTGCAATATTTGTGTCTCTTTGTCTGGCTGATTTCAGTTTGCACAATGCCCTCCAGGTTCAGCCACATTGTCACAAATGACGGGACTTCCTTCATTTTTAAGGCTGAATAATAAACATTTTGCTAGATAAATCCATCACATTTCTTGATCCAATCATCTGTTGACAGAAACTTAGAGCCAAAAAAAAAAAAAAAAAAAGTTGTATACCGAAGCTGCATCTGAGCCTGTTGCCAGGGAACCTGATCTAAGGCAACAATTAATCACTTGTTTCTTATTGACCTGTGATATTTCCCCATCTTTTAATTTTTTCACCTTTTTTGTTACTTGCAGATACCGAATTTCAAAAGATGCATTCACATCCTTTCTTTGCTATGTGATTTCTTCTAAACTTAAAAGGCTTCCTCACATCCACACGCCCAAGGGCTGATTACTATTCCGTTATTTTTTCTTTCAGTCTTCCTACCACTGCCATTTTATTCTTAGCTTCTACTTGTAATGAACTTAATTTTAGCAAAGGATTTGAAGCGAACGAGTAAATGCCATTTGTTGACTATGCCTCTCTTTCTTCATTTGTGATGCTTCCATTTTACCATAGTGGAGGCTGTGATCTTACTATATTCTGCAGCTCCAAGAAGGGTTCTGAAGAAATACTGCTTGGAAATGATTATCAATGCTGTCAACAACTTCCTCCCCGTGCCTAGACTTCTCAAAGATTCTGGTCCTATTGATGAAGTGCTCTGGCCAACCTCCCCTCTCTGCTCCCCTTCAGCAAGGCCAAGCACATTACCATGTTTAAGAAGAAGGTTGGATCCCAACACTGGCCCTCTTTCACTTTCCAAGAAACTTGCCCATGCATTAACGAACTGGTAACTTTGCTCTCAAATACCAAACGGAACTTTGTATTCAATACAGATGTGTATGGCCAAATTGCCAAAAAAACTTTCACAATTTCACTTCTTAATTAAGCCAAATATTGTAAATGGGGCGGGGGGGAACGGGTATTAAGTTAAGGTCAGAATTTTATTGTCCAGTAAGCACACTTCTTGTGTGTATTGCCAAATGAAGATAATATGCCCTTTTAATACACAGTCAGCACATTCAGGTTCTGCCAAACAGGCATGAGGCTTATTTCAAAAGATCCTAGTGTATTTTGTGCCAACCAAGAAGTTTTTATTCAGATCCGTCAGCAGAGCCTCAGCCAATGGATGTGTTTTCACTTGTGTGTTTTTTCCTCATAAGCGTTCATGAGAAACCTATTTATAACGTTTCCCAAACTAGAATTTCTGAACAAATCTGAATGGAATTCACACGTTCAAAGCTGAGGTGCAGTCAACACAGCCCCTGAAATGAAAGGAAGGGCCATGATATTCGGAGAGCTGGGTCTCCCACAAAGCCCCCTTGATGAGCTGTGCGCACCCGTGCGACCGACCCACAGAGCATCTCCTCAGCATTCTTGGGTTGGGGGGAGTAGGGAGGTGGGTGTCCCACGCATTCATACACATCACACAGGACTCCAGCTGCTCAAGGTCTCCAGCATTAGAACTGCCCAAACTTCCCTTAATAGGGATTCACTGGGTAAACCCACTTTCTTCCCATTGCCATTTGCCTTTCTGATTTCTTTTCTTCTCCCCAAATTCCTGCCTCCTCCCCTTTCTTGGCAGCACTCTATGTCTCCTCCCTTGCTCCCAGATGTTAGCAGATCCCGAACATTCTGTGGCATCTTAGAGATTTTCCCAGCCCCCTCCTTGAGTTGGAAATCAAAGCTATTCTCATTTCTGCTGTATCTGCTAAGGAGAGGAAGGGTACAAACACAGGAGCCCAAGGTTACACAGAGTGGGGAGGAAGGGGCTTTGGGTGATTCTCCACCACCCAGATGGAAGTTGGGTTTTTGCTTTTTGGTGACTGTTTCCAAGTATACATGTTTTGAATTATATATAGTTCACACTGACAGATTTAATCTCTTTATCATGGCCCTCTTTGGGTTTTCACATGGACTCAAATCTCCATCCCAAGCCTTGCTGGCATGTGTGAATTTACTGCAAAGAAAGAGTATTGGTTCCACTCATGGAGAAGCCTCGTCCATCATCATGGCTGTGGTAGGAACCAGGCCAATGTACACTTCCCTAATTCCTGAGTAACACAGCCACAAAGTTTTGGTACTATCTACATATTTCCACTGATAGACATGTTCTCACTTCTTCCCACCTCATTATCTGCTCCCCTCTGTAACTGCTGTTTTAAATGTGTGGAGTGCAGAAATTGGGGCAGCTGACTCAGAAGCCCACAGATGTCTTTGGGCAACCACTGTACCCAATCTGAGAAGTGGGTAATGCCACACTCAGGGATGACCCAAGAGGGTTGGTTGAGACACTGTGACAACTTCCTGGAAAGGTTTCAACACATTTTTTGTTAATCTTGTTGAAGATGAAGGGCCACGCAAGGTATTCACAAAGGCATGAGTCAGGCTACCTTGCATGGATACCTTCTTCCGCAAGACCTGAATAAAACTGCCCTACTCACTCTTGGGTCATGCCCTTACTCACTGACACATCTCAGGTAGCCTGTCTCATATATCCATTGTTGGACCTGATCAATCTTTGCGTTTGCCTGAAGGGCAAGCTCAGCATGAGGGCTAGAAACCAAGGCCTGATTTGACCTGAAGAGATTTCCCCAGGCCCAGCCATCTTTTGCCGGAAGTCAGGACGGGGCAGCTAGGTGATTTACCAGTTCCTCACGCTGGGGAAAAGTGTGTTTATGTGGCTGGGAAAGCCTGTCCCACCAAAAAATCGCAGGAACCATCAAACATCTTGTGGTGGAGACTGCCAGTTGTCCAAGTCCGGTATTCTTTATTCAGAGAGTTTAGACGGAGCACATGGTTGCCCAGTGAAGACTACATTTCCCAGACACCCGGGAGGCTAGGCGTGGCCCAGTGACTAAGTTAGTAAGTGACTAAGCAATGAGCAACTTCCTCATTGCTTGAAAGGAAATTGCTCCTCCTAAACTTCTGCTTTTTGTCCTTCCCTAAAGTGGGAAACAAAGTGCCCAAGGTTGAACAGACCTTTGACCAGGCTGTAGTTGGACCTCAACTGTGATCTAATACAGGGTTCTTAGAACCTTCTGTGCCGTGGAACCTTAGAGGCTGGTGACACCTGGAATACCTTCTCAGGAAAATAAGTGTGTAAAAAAAAATACATCACAAAACCCCAAAAGAGTACCTAAAGTTTCAAAGACAGATAACCCCTTATATTTGTGAGAACATGGGACAACTGGAGCTGTTATACATTGCTTGTTAACAGGAGTATAATCTCATTCAGCCATTTTGAAAAATAGTTTGGCAGTATCCCCTCAAGCTAAACACATGTTTACCCATGACCCGGCAATCCCACCCATACGATTATATCCAAGGGAAGTGAGCGTGCATATATCCTCAAAATATATATCGGGACGCCTGCATGGTAAACACCAGTTGAGCGTCTGACTCTTGTTTTTGGCTCAGGTTGAAGTCTCCTGGTTGTGTAATTGAGCCCTGAGTCAGGCTCCACATTCAGCACAGAGTCTGCTTGCATTTCTCTCTCCCTCTCCCTCTGCCTCTCACCATGCACGTGCTCTCTTTCTCTCTAAAATAAATAAATAAATCCTAAAAAATAAAAGACATGTATATAAGAATGTTCATAGTAGCTTTATTTATGTCAAAAAAACAAGAAGTAACTTATGTCTATCAACAGAAGAATAGACAAATCAATTGTTTCTATTCATAAAATGAAATGCTACATAAAATATAGGGAATGGGTTAAAATACACACAAAAACTTGGATGAATTTAAAGACATTATGTTGAGTTGAAAGAAGCCAATACAAAAGTGTATACACACTTACTAGACTCTGTGGTTATCATTTTGCAATAGATAGAAATAGCAAATCCTCATGTTACACCTTTGAAATTATATAATTTTATGGGCCAATTATGTCCCAATAAGAAAATATTCCAGAGTCACAGAGAGAGATGAATACGCAGAGCACAGGTGGTTTTTAGGGCAGTGAAACTATTCTGCATGATATTATAATAACAGATATACATCATGAGCATTTGTCCAAATCCAACACCAAGAGGGAACCCAAAAGTAGACTATGGACTGGGTGATTATGACCTGTCAATGTAAGTTCATTCTAATTTTTAAAAAGTGTACCATTCTGGAAAGTTGTTAATGAAGGGAGACTGTGCATGTGTGGGAACAGGGCCAATATGGGAAATCTCTGTACTTCCCTCTTAGTTTTATTGTAAACCAAAAACTGCTCCAAAAAAAATTAAGTCTTAAAAAAAGTATACTTTGAACATAATAAATAAATAAATAAATTTGAACATAATAAATAAATAAACATACTATATAATTTCATTTATATGAATGTTAAGAACAGATAACACTAATTAATGATAATGGAAGTCTGAATAATCATTACCTTCACAAGAGAGGCACGGCAAAAGGACCAAGGAAGTATCTGGGATAATGAAAAATTTCTATATTTTCATACCATTAAAATGTATATTTTTACCTGCTCTTACAAGGTTTGTGTTTATTTTATTCACCTTACTGTATATAGTAACACAGTGAAAAAGTAGAATACACACTTACATAAAATATACAATTCTATCTATATATATATCAAGAATATACAATTCTGGGGCACCTGGGTGGCTCAGTCAATTAAGCATCTGTCTTCAGCTCAGGTCATGATCTTAGGCTCCTGGGATCGAGCCCCACATCAGGCTCCCTGCTCAGTGGGGAATTCTGCCTCTCCCTCTCCATCTGCCTCTCTCCCTGCTCATGGTCTCTCTCTAAAATGAATAGATAAAATATTAAAAAAGAAGAAGAAGAAGAAGAATATACAATTCTTGGGGCACCTGGCTGGCTCAGTTGGTAGAGCACACAACTCTTGATCTTGGGGTCATGAGTTCCAGCCTCATGTTGGAGGTAGAGTTGACTTTAAAAAAAAAACTTAAAAATTTTAAAGAAATCATATTATAATACACTATTAAAATATCGTAAATGTTTGAAAAACTGATTTGTATATAGTAGCACATATGTTTCTTTAGCAATTCATCACAGAGTAAGTAGCAACAAATCTAATAACTACCACAATTTCAAAGTGATGAATGTGATATTTGAAGACAATTGAAATTGATGTAAAGTATTTTTTATTTGTATTGGTGATAAATTTATAAATATTGCTAATAATACTATGTTTCATTACCTATATTCGTAATTGAAAGAAATGCTGAATTAAAACAGAGACTTAATTTTTTTTCCTTTCAAATTTATGGTGCTTCTGAACTCTATCCATGGAGTCTTTGGAGGTACAAGAACCCCAGTTTAGTAGCCTTGAGGGGTGGCAGAGCAACAGTATGGGGGTACTGGGGTCCCACAGTGGCCATGTGGAACAGAGCCTCTGATGATCTGGCCCATTTTCCATAGGGCTAAAGACATATAAAGTTCTATTTTTGATGAGTCATCCTATGCTCTTTGTCACAGCAGCTTAGCCTTTGCCCCTCACTAATACACATCTCTATTCAGTGAATTCATGAACCTATGACCCTCTTTCACCAAATCCAAGTGGAAAACTACTTCTTAGACCCTGGTTATGTAGCATCTATTGTCCCTACAGGGAAATCCACAATGGAAACCCATTATGTTTAGCCTCTCCTACAAGATACATTTATCAGGTGAGAGCCCTAGTGTCCAGCCCCTCTCCCCCAGTTTCAATCCCTAGGCCTTTAAATGGAAAAGCATGTTAAAGGGCTCTGGCTTAGAATTACAATATCACTTCCCTATGTCTTAAATTATTTCCAAAAAAGATAAAATATGTATAATTTTGAAAAATTAAAACACCCTGCATACTTACTACCCTGTGGTGCCTAGATGGGGTGGTTGGGAAACACAGCCCCACTGGGAGCCTGGGTATGCAGGTCGTGGGCTTCTGGTCTCAGCAGTGGTCATTATCTCAGGCCACATGAGGGCTGCCGCCTAGGAGCTCTAGTAAAAACTCTAAACCCTAATAGGTACATAATAACTAAAACTCGTCTTCAGCCCCATCTGTTAGTATCACCTTCTAAAACTCGGACTGATAAACAAGGAGAAAATTTTCTCCCTGAGACAAGTTAGAACTGTCCAAAATGTTTAAGAAAATCAAATCGGGGCATGGAGGTGGCTCAGTCAAATAAGTGTCTGACTCTTAACTTCTGCTCAAGTCATGAACTCAAGATCCTGGGATGGAGCCCCTTATCTGGCTCCCTGTTCAGTGAGGAGTCTGCTTCTTCCTCTCCCTCTGTGCCTCCCCACTCGAGCTCTCTCTCTTTCTCTCTGGAATAAATAAATAAATCTTACTTTTCTTTTTATGTAGTTTCTTTCTTTCTTTTTTTTTTTTTAAGATTATTTATTTATTTGACAGAGACAGTGAGAGAGGGAATAGAAGCAGGAGGAGTGGGAAAGGGAGAAGCAGGCTTCCCACGGAGCAGGGAGCCCAATGTGGGGCAGGATCCCAGGACCCTGAAATCATGACCTGAGCTGAAGGCCGATGCTTAAGGACTGAGCCACCCACGTGCCCAATAAATATATCTTTAAAAAAAAAAAAAAGAAAGAAAGAAAAGAAAATCAAACCTCCAGCATTTAATAAATGGATTTTTGTGTTGTGGAATTTTTGAATTTGAAATTTATATGCTTGCAAAGTTTTTAATTATTGACTTATCAGAGTCCGAGAAGTTAGGGCAGTGATTCAAATTTAAAATGTGTAATTATTTGATTTGTGATTATTTCATTGAAATCTCATCATGCTTTTATACTGTTAGAATGCCAAAGAGAATGAAAGTTCAAGTTTTCATGTTTTATTAGCTACTTAGGAACCTGAGGGTCTTCTGAGTGATGCAGTCGGTTAAGCGCCAACTCTTGGTTTCAGCTCAGGTCGTGCAGGGTCATGAGCTCGAGCCCTGCTTCCAGCTCTGCACTCTGCAGAAAGTCTGCTTAAGTTTCTGATTCTTTCTCTCTCCCTCTGTCCCCCACCACCATTAAAATAAATCTTAAAAAGAAAAAAAAAAAAAGAACTTGAGAAAGTTTTAAAGTTTGAGATGCTTAAAAATATCAAGCATATTATAATGATAGTTTGAAACATCTAAGGGAACTTAAGTTGTAAAAATTCCTCTGAAAGGAATGGCCAGAAGGTATCAAATTAATAAATAGACTAAGAAAGCTGAATTGAGGACAAATGCTTAAGAAAGAATTAAGTTTTGACTATTTTTAGGTAATTGCGATTTATTTTCAACCTTAAAATAAACCTCTAAACAATCAAGAAAAACTCTTCTTTATAGACCAAAACCAGACTTAGACACCTGACAACCACCTAACCAGAAACCCTTGTTTGTGAGAGTCTCAGGCTGGTCCTGGGACCCCTGGTAAAATATGAACTTCTCAGCCTCCACTCCAGACTAAATCAGGAATTGGGGTGAAGTCTGGGAGCTGTGGGTTTCCCCTTCATGTGCCAGAGATGAGGACACTACTAGCGCATTGAAGTCTATTTGATATTAATGTCATGGTTCCAGTGAGGAATTTAAAATGCTTTCATACAATATCCGATAATATCTGAATGTGTGGTAATCGTTAACTCCAGGCAGAGTGGACTTAAAAATGTCTCCATGGTAACGGTTAGCGCTCTGGTCTCCATGGTGAGGCTTATAAGGGCCCTCCCATTCGCTTTATTTTAAATGCTAGATTATTTTGCTGTTGATCAGGCCCACGTAAAGAGCTGGGTTTTTCAAAATAACTCTAGCCCCATTTCAGGAGTACTATTTTTTAAAAAAGAAAATAGGAGACTATTAGCAATAAATCAGTCTCTCTCATGAAAGCTCATTTTATACAGCAATGAATTAGAATATCGAGGTCAAATGATGTGAAACTGAATTAAATAGCCTATTTTTTTTAACCTGACATCTATTTGTCAGAGATCATTTTGTATTATTTAATACATAAAAGGATTCATTGTTCAACCAGACATCATTTTAGGCATTAAAAATGTATAAATCATCTCTGTATCCTTGATGCAGGAAACATAGTTCTCGCCGTCTAAACAGCTTACCCAGATGTCTGATCACGGGAGAACCCATTGACAAATTGCTGTTGAATCAAACCTCCAGTCCGTGATTGGGAGAAGACCTCACAATTAAAGTCACCGTCTAACACAAGTTGTCCCTTCAAAACTGTCGCAAAGCGTACCCTGTTTTCCCCTTTGTTAAGGTCTGGCTTCATTTGAGAACTGAACTGCCAAATAAGGAAGCACTCTGTACATTCCAACCTCCGGGCCCCAAAGAGCAATAAACATCTATTGATTGATTGATCACCTGCCGAAGGGTAGAAACTAGTCACTGGAAGGGCTGAAATGAACAGATTGTCAGTGGTCTGTTCAACGCTGACCATGTTTTCCAGGGAAGGATGAAATAGACCCGAGCAACATAACACACGTACTTTCCTCTTTAGAAAAGAGAGCTGCCTCTGTTCTAGGGGGCCCAGCCTCTCTCGGGGTTCCCGTCTGAGGGCCTTTGCTCCGGGCTCCCATTTTGCCCACCCACACACTTCTAGCTGCGCTGCCTCCGAAGGTGCGTTCAGCTCGGTGGTGGTGGGAAAGTTTCATCCTTCCAACATCCTTCCGGTAGCTGGACGGGAGGCTCCGTGGAGTCACCCCCCGCGGGAGTGTGGGTCGCTTCATTCCCTCCGTCCCTGCTTCTCTGGCTCTCAGAGCCAAGTCTACTACCGATTTGTTGATTGAGAATGAATGAATGATCATGAATGAATGAGTGGTTCCAGAGGGCACGAGCAAGGGCACAGGGAGAGAAGTACTTCATGGCGGGGGCTGGGGGGACACTGTTGCCTTGGACCCACCCAGTCCACGAGTGCTGGGGTGCAGCGGGCCTCAGTAGGCCCCCTCACACACCCCACCCCCTTGGGTGGTAACACGCAACCCTCTCTCTGACCCCGCCTCCCAGGTCCTTCCGCGTGCGAGCTCCACGCTTATCTTCACTGCGTTCCTTTCTTCACTTTATTCCACCACATCTCATCTCACTTTAATCTCATCTCACTTTACTTTTGGAACAAAGGCCTTTCATTCTTCTCACGGCGCTCTAGTCCCTTCCCCTATTCATGCATTAAGCTTCCTGTTAAAAACAAGTATTCTTCTAAAAGTATCATAGAGGTTGCCTGTGCGGATTTAAGGGGGAAACCACGGTAGGCTCTGTTTAGCCCCTCAAAAGTCTGCTTCGGGTTCTGGTCTCCAACACTACGAAACGTCTTTTTAAAGTCACCCAGCATCCTGGGCCCCTCGTTTTCTCCATCCCTAAGATAAGCTGAAAAACACAGACCATTTCTGGGTTCCCTTTTAGGTCAGGATTCTCTTCTTTGCCTCTGTGCCCATGACAGGGTCAGGCGTGTTGGACACTGAGGTCATGTCCCCAGGACACGCCCCCTCATGTAGCACAGCTGGGGGCCCTGGGGCAGAGCAGAGACCAAGTCCAGGTCTCTGTCCTGGGCCAACAGAGATAAATGATACTTGCACGCCCTTCATTCTGCTATCCTAAAGACAGCGAATGTCCTTTCTGGAACTCTGGAGCTTATGGGAAGCTGAGTTGGAAACCGGTGGTGTTGGGAGCCTGAGTTCAGCAGTTTATTTATTTTTTAAAAATCGATTTTATTTATTTGTGGGAGAAAGAGCGAGAGAGAAAGCACAAGAAGGAGAAACAGCAGGTAGAGGGAGAAGGAGAAGCAGGTTCCCTGTCATGACCTGAGCCAAAGGCAGATGCTTGTCTGACTGAGCCACCCAAGTGTTCCAATCAGCAGTTTATTCAGACAAACTTAACAGAACAGTATCTTGGTCATCTGTATGGTTTTTATTAAATGAGCTTCTTCATTCTTGGGATAACTTTTGCCCTGGATCTCCTTAAAGTGAGGTTCAATCTCTACTCTGGTATGTAGGCAGAATAAGCACCCTCCCTCTTCCCTCCCGGCAAAGATATTCCCACACTAATCCCTGGAACCCATGTGTATGTTAGGTTACATGGCAAGGGGGAATTAAGGTTACAGATGGAATTAAGATGGTTTTAAAGAGATTTTTCTGGATCACCCAGATCCAGAGGTCCAGTATAATCGCAAATATTTTAAAACAGAAGAGGGGGCGCCTGGTTGGCTCAGTAGTTAGGTGTCTGCCTTGGGTTCAGGTCATGATCTCAGGGTCCTAGGATCAAGCCCCGCATTGGGCTCCCTGCTCAGCGGGAAGACTGCTTCTCCCTCTCCCACTCCCACTGCTGTGTTGCCTCTCTTGCTGTGTCTCTCTGTCAAACAAATAAATAAAATCTTTAAAATTTAATTAATTAATTAATTAAAAAGAGGAAGGCAGGAGGGGTCAGAGGCAAGGAGGATACTTGAGGACACCAGCTGCTGGCATTGAAGATGGAAGGAGACAAGAGCCCACAATGCAGGGAGTTCCCAGAGGTAGAAAAACTCAAGGAAACAGGTTCTCCCTTAGAGCCCCCAGACCAACACCTTGTTTTTCACTCAGTAAGAGCCTTATCAGACTTCTGACCTCCAGAAGTGTAAGAGAACAAATGTCATTTTTAAGCCGCTAATTATGTGGAAATTTATACCAGCAACCATGGGAAACTCTTAGAAGGTATGTATCTTCACACTTCAGAAATGTACTATAATGATTTCATTTAGATGGCTGAAAATGGATCCACTTAAAGCAAAAGAAAGAGTCCATTAAAAACTCCAGAATAAAACCACAAGGAAATGAAATGCACATTATTCTTCTGAGTTGAAAAAAATAGACGTGTTCCATCTTTCATTGTCATTGTGTGAGCTGCGAGTACCAACTGGTCATGGCAGTAGGAACTGAGGGGAAGGAAGGGTGGGGAATCAGCACGAGGTAGGAAACTGGGCTGGACCTGGAAGGTGCTCAAACACCAGGTTTCAGATTCAAAAGAAAAGTCAGAATGTTGGAACCCTGGATAGCAGAGATCTCAGCAGGACCACAGACTAGGTAGGTGTTGGGGACCCCAGAGGTGTGCCGACATTCAAGGCGGGGTTAGAAGCTGGAAAGAAGGTAATGACAGCAGACATAGGGCACCCCAATGGAGAAACCTTTAAAATAAGGGACAATCAACATCAGCCAAGACACATCATACACACTTCCTGATGAGCCCAGAGCCATTCTGAGGCAAGACCAGGTGAGATGTGTTTAGGTGATGCCTGTTGACAGAGCGTGGAAACACAGCAAAGGACACATTTTGACATGTGCCCAATTATAGAAGAAGTGGTTTTACTTATCTGGTCATTCTTTAAAGTTTGTACTATGAAAAATTTCATGTGCATACCCAAGAAGACAGATGGCCCATTTGATCTGCACCCCCAACTGCTTGCCTCCTGGGGAACCCAGTCCCAGACATCGTATCGCTTCACCTCGAAATGTTTCAGCACGTGTCTCTAAAAGGTAAGGACTCTACCTGCCAAGCGTTTAATAAAAATACTCATGCTAAATTGTTTTAGCTCGACCTGCTTGCCTGACCTGCTTCTCTGGTCCCCACCCTCCCACCAGTCCTTTGGAAATACTGTAATTGGCTAGCAGCTGGGAAATCTGGGAACCATCGCTGACAGCCACACTCCTATCAACACTATATCCCAGGTGCATTGGAATTTGCAATCGGTAAAGGACTGACACACGTGTACGTCCAACTGTCCAGAATGCTTCTCATTCTAGCCGACGCTGGCAACATCTCTCGCAGTCCTTTCTGCCTTTCAAGTGTAGGGACAAGTAAACTGGAATTATAGGCAGGAAAGTGGGCTTTTGCAAAGCTGTTTGAAACAGGTAGCATCACAATTCCCCCATAACTCATCCCTCCATGTTATCAGACTCTGGGGGAAAGCCAGGGAGTTGGCAAAGTATTTTAAATGTGTTGTGTCATTGAAAAACCATCCTCTGGAGTTGGCACTGTTACAAAGTATAATGGCACTTTCCCCATTTTTACAAATAAGAAATCTCAAGTATCAGGAAGGTGAGGGCGCTTGTTCAGGATCAACTCTGGAACACTCTGGAATACTGGCCCAGGTCTGTCTGGCTCCTACACTGGGCAGTGATTGGCCACACCACACCCCAGCCCTGCCCTGCCCAGCCTTCCTGCAGCCTCATTGTCACCCACTCCCTCTTCCCCAAGGGCAGCAAAGGAGTTGGCTGCTGGAACTCTAGATCCTTTACCCCCAATGCTAATTATTTCGGTATGTTTTAGTGAAGAATGGAAAATAAAGAGATCACTCGTCTCCAAGCACCTCAAATCCTAGAGTTCCACTTTCCGGAAGGTTTAATGAAACTGAAACTTCAGGGTCTCTTGCTTGCTGAGACTCCTTCAGGCGCCCTACTAATATGTTCACACAGTCTTAGGTTTTTGTAAAATTGGCAAAAGTCAGTGATTTTTATATTATTATTATTATTTAAAGACAGGCCCCAAAGTTCTGGAAGCTGTCTGCCCTATAGCTTGGATACCCGCCCCCCCACCCACCACCAATCTCCCTAATCCCAAAAGCCTTGACCACCCTTCTGATGTTGGCTTGAGACCTGGAGGGGGAAGTGGAGGAGGGAACCCTGGTCCCACGTCCCGTGGCGGGGCAGCAGGAACCTGTGTGTCTATCTCCCAACATTTGAACAGCCTGAACTTTCCCATAGGAACCCTGACACTGTATCTATGTGTAGTTGAAAGAATGTATTTGTAATATTTCTCAAGTACATTGTGGGCTACATGAGCTTTTGTGGGCAGACCAGGGACACCAAAGACCAGATAGAATATTGTTTCTATGCACAATAAGTTCCAAATACCAATGGTCAACATAAAAAGAAATTGTACACCACCAACAGAAATTTGTTAGTTGCACGTGTACGGATCCTGCCCATTCCTCAAGCCTCAATCTGAATATCTGCTTTACAAGCCTTCCTAGATTGGCTCTAACCTGAGTTACTCCTTTGTGTTCTGAAATTCCAACATCTAATAACACTTTTCACCTTCTTTCTTGAATGATAGATATTTTTGTGCCTGACTTAGCTTGTCTACTCTACTACAAGTCCAAGTGGGGGAGTGGCCCCTTTCTTACTCATCTTGAAATCCCATTAGTGTCTAAACACACGGGTCCATAAATACTCATTGATTGAATAAATGAATGCATTCATGATTGAGTGAATAGAATTTTTTAGGGGTTCATCTTTCTCTTGAATTCATCTTAAAGATCTTATTTATTGGGGAGCCTAAGTGGCTTAATTGTTAAGTGACTGTCTTCGGCTCAGGTCATGATCCCAGGGTCCTGGGATCAAGCCTGCTTCTCCCTCTTCTGCTCCCCCTGCTTGTTCTCTCTCTCTCTCTCTCTCTCTCTCTCTCTCTTTTTCCCTCCTTCTCTCTGTGAAATAAAATAAAATCTTAAAAAAAAAAACCTGAAAAACCAAAGAGCCCTCATTTTCTCCATGATATCATCTTAGACTGGAAGCTTCTCCTACAGATAATTGGTACTTTCCTTGTGGGAAATGGGTTCCCTGACTTTTTACCCCCATGGACCCAATGGGGAGTTGGCAGAATTCATTTCCTTCTCCTGACTTTTTTTTTTTTTTAATTTATTTATTTGCCAGAGACAGAGGGAGAGCAAGCGAGTGAGCACAGGCAGACAAAGAAGCAGGCAGAGGCAGAGGGAGAAGCAGGCTCCCTGCCGAGCAAGGAGACCGATGTGGGACTCGATCCCAGGACCCCGGGATCATGACCTGAGCGGAAGGCAGCCGCTTAACCAACTGAGCCACCCAGGCGTCCCCCTTCTCCTGACTTCTTAACAGCCGTAAACAGCACAAGGAGTCCTCCTCCTAGCCCAGGGTCTCCCCTTCTACAGTTTGCACAAGGACAGGTGTGGCTGAGGGATAGATATAAAAGCCAAGATAAGAGCCCCACACGGCTCCTGGCCACAGGGCTGAGTCACTTCGTCTCCAAGCCGTCACCAAAGCATGGGTTTTGTTTTCAAGTGATCTGAGATGAAATGGCACTTGTTAAAGAAGAGAAATTCCGTACATTTTTGATAACAAGATAAGAGCAGGATAAGCAACTACCCAGTTCACATTGTTTTATACGGTGCTTGGGGGATTATAACGAAGGCTCTGCAGGACATCTCTAGGAAGTCAAATCAGAACAAGGAACACTGAACCCGTGCTTTGAATACGATGGGCTTACACCTGGGCCGGCACCATCATCCTATCACGCCCATCGACAGTTGAGGAAAGTCAGGCCCAGCCAACCTGAGTGGGTAGCTCCAGATCTTTTTTTGAGCCTTATAAATTCAAGACAGGGAGAAGAGCAAATAGAGGTGAGGGAAAGGGTGCGGGACTTAGAGCTCCATCTCAACCCTGCCCATCTGATGTCTCCTCTTTTTTTCCACTCCCCTGGTCATGCTCCTCATGATTAAACTGTTAAAGGTTTCTAATCAGACACATTTGGGTAAGAATCTTACTTCCAGTTTGTGCTAACTCTGCAACCTTGGGCTACTTTCACTAGAGTTCAATTTTCCCACCACTTCCCTATCGCTGGAGATGGTACTTCCTCAGAGTATCATCACGAATGCAGTGTCTATGGAGTCTGAGTTAGGACAGACCCTTGGCCAACAATCCTCCTATCCTTTCCTATCCATATTCCAAACTAGGATTCTACCTCCTACAGCATCCAGCTCTGGATATTTGTTATTGAGTCTTTAGCCTACAGAGCTTTGGTCCTGGGGGTATCGAGAAGTGATGGACCAGCCGCAGACACCCTTCTTCTTCTGCGTTTGTACAAACTGCTTCTCTCAGGAGCCAGGAGGGGGCTGGAAACAGCCGTGGTGGCCTCCCCTTCATTTCCAGCAGCCCCTTCCACTTCTCCAGCCCACATACTGCTCCTTGCCAAGTCTGAGTCGCCTTGTTTGACGTTCTGACAAGAGATGGGGGAGCAGTAATGCTGCTTATTCATATTGTTTGCCCTAGACTTTGACACTTCACAACAACACATGGCACCGCCTAATGGTATTCAACACTGCCCCTAATAGACTGGAATTTCCTGGACCCCCTTAGTGCCAAGCCTTTATGTTCTCCTCAATGGAAGGGAGTAAATGAAGCACAAGAGATAGCCAACAACTTAATTGTCCTTGGTGCCCAAGCTTGGCGGACTTCTGCAGGCTTTGGTTATTAATGCAATTGGAGCAGAAAAAAACTGATACAATTGAGCAGAGAACCATTATCAACCAGGCTTTAAAAAAGACAAAGATGCATAAGCAAGTGCAATAGGTCAAAGAAAAAATTTAATACGGAGGGCAAAGCAGCAAAGATAGTTGCAAATGCCAAATAGTCTCACATGTTTTAAAGGGACAAGAGTCATTTTTTTTTTTTTAATGTGTGATACAGACGGCTTGTTGTTGGTGTCCCGAATGACGGCACTCAGTGTCAGTCTACCATCTGTGATAGTGTCTAGGTTTTATTTTACAACAACTGAGACGTGGTATCGCACCTAATTTTTTTTTTTATCTGTTCCTTGAGAGAATTCCCATTAGGATCTTCCATTTTTCAATGTTCTGAAAAATGGGTATCTTGAAATTACCTAGGTAACTGCCAGCAAGTACAGTTTTGACGTCGTTGGCACTGAATTCCGGAAGCACAGGGCCCGAGCTGGTCAGAGAGAAACAGTGGTTATTTGTGAAGGAGAGGACGCTGAGAGCTCCATGTCTCTGTGACCGGAGGCAAGACCCAACTCACCTCTAAGGCTTCAGACCTTTATTTGATGAAATGCAGTGTTAGGGAACACAGAGTGAGTTCGTAAGAGCTTACACATCCATCAGAACCCGAGCCACAGTGTGGGAAGAGAACCGCAAGTCATTTCCGCAAATACCTGTGGCTTTGGGTAAGTATGAACATATATCGAAGAAGTCTGTTATTTTACTCTAAAATTGTTTTTCCATTTTTAAAGGAAATCTGGTTGCCTTACAATGACCACACAAATCTGTGAGTGATTTATTAAACTTCTCAAATGCATCATTTCTCCAAACAACCGAGGAACCGTTAAGAGGAGGAAACAGTTGTATTTCCACCTAACAAATAACGTTGGTCATACTGAGTACAGGCACATTTGCTTTCTAGATATGCCCTTGAACATGTAGTGTATAATGTGATAGGAAGTCTTTATCTTAACAAAAGGACAGCAATCCACACAGTCTTAACACTAAAGGAGTATGTATTTTCTTAAAAGACGTTGGCCTTCTTAGAAGAGGGAAGGAAAGGTTTTCAGTCTTGTCAAAGAAAAAGTTTTAACAGATTTGATTTTATTTGATTGGATTTAAAATAGAAACACAAGAAAACTGCTTGACCTGTAATAGCAGGACTTTGCCTGATTCATAAAAATTCCCATGTATATAATCATTTTACTTTTCAAATCTTCCATATACAAATTTAAACTCTCTCAGGATGAGCAAGGAAAACTAATACTTGGAGAGTGTCTAAAATATGCCAGGCATTTTGTTGGGAACTCTGATACATTGTTTCAATTAATTTCCACCAGAGCCCTGGGAGATGTGTGGTTAAGAGCAGCTCTAGAGACCACCTTATTATATGGCTTCTGGTTGCATCAAGACAAGACATTCATTTGAGTCCATTCATTTCCAATATGTCTGTTAACAAAAGAAATAGAATTAGGACATTGAAATCCTTTTCTCATAGAATATGGCTTTATCACTGATAATCCATTTGTATCTTGAGTGGTCTTAAAACTAATATCATATTGTAAAATTGTATCCAAGAAAGAGAACTGAACAATTTTTCGAGTCAAAAATCCAAGTTCTTGTGCAGCATCTTGAGGTTATAACTTCAGTGACAGGAATAATGAAGTAGATACATTCATCATAGACCTTAACATTCAGCTGGGGAGCCTTAAACAATTCCAGCAGGTTTGGGTCATATTTTTCAAATTACATTTTCCCACATAAGAGTATCAGTTGAGCAAATATTCTCTCAGAATCCAACCCTACAACTGCAAATTATGTAAACATTTTGTGGTCATGTTTTCTGTGAAATATATGGTTTTAAATCTGGAAGAATGGAGGAAAGCAGAATCTAGTAGGTTTGTAAAAATGATCACCAAGTCCCTGAAGTACTTGGGCTCGTTGTTCATCTCTTAGGTCATTTTATATAAGTGTATAAACATATGGGTCAGTACCCTAGCAACCGCAAAGACCACGTCAGCAGGAAGTCATCCAACAGCATTCCACAGCCCTGACTCTTCCCACAACATCGGAAGCGAGGAACGTTGCTCTTCTCTTTCCTAAGTGTGGAAACAATGAGATTATTTCTAATGAAAAGCTAATTCAATGTACACAGGGCGTAAAGTAGGAAAACACTGAACATGAGCTCTGTGGCTCTCATGGGATTTGATTACAGTTATAAGGGCAGAATTGATTTCAGATAGTTCTGAATTGTCAAAATTGGAAAAAGCCATCACAGAGGGAAAAGAAATACGGGAATGGGACTTCTACCTACTGATGAGTTGATTAGTAGATTTAGCTGGTCTTTGCTGAGGTACTAAAACGACAGCTTTAACACAACCTTTGTGAGGTATTGATGTTGCTGGAGAATGCCAGAAAGTTAATATCCCCTCAAGATTCAAAGTACTACACCCCAAATTGTGGTACTTCAGGCCATTTTATGCCCTGAGATAACAGGAAGACATTTGGGGAAAGGCAGACCTGCTCCCAGACAGTTGCCCACCAGTAAGCCCCTGAGCATGGCTTCACTGAGAATAATCACTAGAAATTCTCACTAGAAAAAGTTAAATCACTGGGGCACTGCTTCAGTCAGTTATGTGCTTGACTCTCAAGCTCAGCTCAGGTCTTGATCTCAGGGTCAAGAGTTCAAAGCCCTGTGTTAAATAAATAAATAAAAATATAAATAAAGTTAAGTCATTTCACTGTTCTACATGTCATTCCATCTATATGAAAGATTCCATGGAAGATATAAGATATATTTGGACGTGGTCTTCATATTGTATTTTACAACTGCTACTTCAGGGGCACCTGGGTGGCTCAGTGGGTTAAGCCTCTGCCTTCGGCCCACGTCATGGTCTCAGGGTCCTGGGGTCGAGCCCCGCATCAGGCTCTCTGCTGAGCAGGGAGCCTACTTCCCCCTTCTCTCTCTATCTGCCTCTCTGCATACTTGTGATCTCTCTTTCTGTCAAATAAATAAACAAAATCTTTCAAACAAACAAACAAACGAAAAACAAACTGCTACTTCAATACACCTGATCTCTAAATGTCCAGGCAAGGAAAATGCTCCAAATAAAACTAAAATGGAATTTCTTCTATGTGTGTAGAGTGATGCTGAACTTTACCATAGACTATAGACACGTGATATACTGACCACATGTTACTAATTGCACTTCTGATATCTTTTCAGTTCTGTCATTAAGGATTCATTCATTAAAATTTCCTAAGTGCCCAACCTCTGTCAGTCATGCACTCTAATTACTAAGACTACAGCAGTAAAGGGATAGAATGACCCTAATTCTCATGGGTCTTGCATTCTTATTATGGAAATTGAGGACTTTACTGTATTTTGGTTGAGGGTACAATTTTAGATAGGAAGTTATAGGAAAGACACCAATTAAATTTAGATGCACTTTGAAAAAAAGAGGGGGGATACCTGGGTGGCTCAGTTGGTCAAGCAACTGCCTTCAGCTCTGGTCATGATCCCAGGGTCCCTGGATCATGTCCTGCATCGGGCTCCCAGTCCCATGGGGAGTCTGCTTCTCTCTCTAACCTTCTCCCCTCTCATACTCTCTCTCAAATAAATAAATAAAATCTTAAAAAAGAAAAAAAAAGAACCCTAAATATGTCATGCTGGTTGGAAAGCTATGACTTTGAATGACTCAGAATGGCACCAACATTGAAGTTCTTCTACAGAAGAACAGGTTGTTCTTCTGTAATAGCACAGAATTCTGCAGAGCAAAACACTGGATATCTCATTAATCACTTATTTATTAAACACGGGGACAGTTAATTTTATGTGTCAACTTTGTTAGGCCACAGTACCCAGATATTTGGCCAAACATCACAGATGTTACCATGAAGGATTTTTTTTTCTTTTTTTTTTTTTAGTTGAGAATTGATGTTCAAATCAATAGACTGGGTAAAGCAGATTGCTCTCCAAATGTGGGTGGGCCTTGTTCAATCAGGTGAAGGCCTTAATAGAACAAGGAGAGGAGGGAATTCTACTAGCAAGCTCCCTTCAAACTCAAACTGCAGCCTTATCTCTTCCCGGAGTCTCCAGACTGCCAGCCTTATGATTTTGGACTTGCCAGCATCCATAATCATCCATTCCTTAAATCTTTCTCTGTCTTTTTGTTCCTTTCTGTTGATCTCTGTCTCTCTGTATCTCTCTCAATATATCCTATTAGTTTTGTTTCTTTGGAGAACCTTAACTAATACAAGCATCTACATCACTTTGAGAGATGATGAACCGCCATGGAAGCCAGAGTTCAAGCTATGCATGTAAACAAGAAGGAACAAAACTTGTGAGATTTGCCTATTTAGGAAGGATGTTCACATATACATTAAATATTCATGCAAGTTTATTGTTATCACCAATTTACAAATAAGGAATCAGAGGCTCAGAGAATTTAAATGGCTTGTGCAGGTTCATACAGCTAGTAAATGAGAAAGCCAGGAAACTGTTCAAACATAAATTTGAGATCTAATATATTTTAACCATTTTGAAAATTTTCAAAACAAAAAAAAATAGAAGAATGCAGTATAATCTACTCAACTAGATTTAACGAAAAATTTTCAACACCTTTACTTCATTTTTTGCTGAAAAGTTGTCTCTTAGAGATGTGTGATTTTATCTTTAAATACTTCAAATGTTCCTCTGAAAAAAGGGGACATTTTCCTACAGAACTAGAGAAGTATGATCACCAAACTCAGGGAGCAGTAATTCCCTTCTCATCAACAAATACCCAGGCAATATTCAAATTCTCCCCATTGTGCCAAAAATCACCTTTGACAGATGATTTATTCAAACTAAATTCCAATTGAGATTACACCTCCCATTTGGCCGTTAAAATTTTTTTAAGTTTTCTTTTCAAAAAACGTTGCTGCTTTTAATTTTGACATCGACTTAATGAAGTGACCTAGTCTCCTGTTTTCTCTCTCACTTTCTGGAATTCTCCGTTTTCTACAAAGGCCGTTTCACTTGGTCTCAGGTCTCTTGTATTTCCAGTAACTTGGAAATTAGAGGTTAAAACTTGATGAGGGACACCTGGGTGGCTCAGTGGGTTAAGCCTCTGCCTCTGGCTCAGGTCATGGTCTCAGGGTCCTGGCATCGGCCTCTCTGCTCAGCAGGGAGCCTGCTTCCCCCTCTCTCTCTGCCTGCCTCTCTGCCTCCTTGTGATCTCTCTCTCTGTCAAATAAATAAATAAAATCTTTAAAAAAACAAAAAAAAACTTGACGATATTCAGGTTAAATGTGTTTTCGTTCTACCATATCACCCTGATTTCTTTGTACCCGTTGTAATTATCCCCCTAGCTTTGTCAGTGCCTTTTTCATTTGCGGAAGTGGAGAAACCAGGAAATACCTTGTCGATGAGAATTCTGGGCTCACTATAGCAGGCCTCAACCCTTCACACCAAAAGGACTTTCTACCTCTCGGTGCATTATCTCTAAGGCTGAACAGTTGATTAGTTGACTAGTTGACTAGTTGAAGACAACTCCTGTCCTCATCAATTTATATAATAAAAGAGAAGTGAGAGTGCTACCAATTTGCCAGAAAACAGAATTTGGGTCCTCTTTCCAAACATTCATGGTGGTCTACACAATTGCAGTTTTGGCCTGGCCCTTTCAGTAGCCAACAGCCACTTGGGTTCAAGGAGCATCCGTGGGCTAGCATGTCATGTGGACCCCATACAGGGATTGAACTTGTCATATGACTGATTATAGCTATTTTCCAATCAGCCCAGTTGACCATGATTATGAAAGAACTTACTGAAAAGATACGATTTCTGCAATTTAAGGATTAGCCTTTCACATCTTCCTTCTTAATGGTACCTCTACAAATTTTTTTTTCATTCCTATGGAGGTAAACTGTAATTTTACTTCTAAAGATGGAATCAGCTTAAAATGGAAGATGTTCATTCCATGCTTAATTCAAGAAACTTTTTTGTTGTTGTTTCACATGTTGGGGAGGGGAACAGGAGGAAGATATACCCCAGGAGAGAACATTCTCAGATACTTCTTTAAAAACAGTTGCAAATTCCTTCTGACAATCACAGCTCAAAAGCATTCAGTTCAAGGGTGGGTGGTTGGATTGTGTAAACAGTTGTACTTCCACTAAGTAAGGCACTTTGTTACGGGGTTTGTGGGGACTGCAAAAAGGACTTTAGTTTTGTAATGATGCCCAGCTGGTTCATTGCACAAAGCAAGAGTGAAGCTGGAAAAAGCTGATGGATGTGTCGTGCCTATCACTGCCTGTAGCATGTTCTAGATGCATGAGGTTCTTTAAAGTGGAGACATGTGGGTGGTCTCTTGTAGCTGGGGAAGCCGTTTCCAGACACTTCCACTACTTTGTTTCATCTGACTCTCAAAACAGTTCAAGTTTGGAAAATCACACAGAGGGAGGCCACACTCACCAGACGATGTATAGAATAGGCTTAGCACCCCAGGGGTGGTTCTTGCATCAGGAGACCGATAGAAGAGGTCTTGCAGATCCCAAGTCCCCGGGGTAGGGGGGTACCAGGCACATGGTCCCCAATAAAAGAGAGGTAGCTTAGCATGATCCTTATTTTACAGAAGAAACAGAGTCCTTTTTTTTAGAAGCTAGGTACCTGTCAGATAAGGAGCTTTCAATAATGACATGTATTCTAAATAAATGAGAGTAAAGGCAAGGTCACACTGTTCAAAGATGGCAGAGATAAAGTTAGGTCCCAGCCATTCTTTCAACCCCACATTTCCAATGTTCTGTATTTATTGCTAATGGGCAGATCGGTAGGCTGCTTGTTTTATTTTAAACAACAAATAGTGCAGCCCTATTCCTTGATTTATAGAACTCCAAGGAAAGGCCTTTAACGAAAGGCAAGACAACCCACCTCCCAGGGATTTTTCTCCTCTCTTGACTTAAGAACATACCCCACAAATGATTGATTCAATTCAGGTGCTGTGTGTCTTGCACTTGAACCTTTATCCAAAAGAGCAATTTCCTTGTTCCTGAAATTTATGAACATGGAGAGTCGTACAAAACCATATCCTCTATGTCACCCCAGCATTCCCAAAGACATAGATGCTTTTTAGAACTGGAATTCGGTGTCTTTTTACTGCTCTTTTTAATCTACTTTGCATTCTTAGTATACTGCCGTAACCACGGCTACCAGTTAGGGTAAGAGAAGGAGCTGGTCACACGACCCTGGTCCATCCCTGCAGCCCATCCTGTTCCTGGGCTTCCCAGCCAGGTCTTCAGGGATTGGGACCCCCAGCCTTGGTTTATTGCCCTTTTTCATTCAATACAAACATGTCTTCTATGAAAATAATCATACATTCTTATACATGAAATTTGGAAAATCTCTCTCAAGATGTACCCTTTTGATCTTTTAAACTTCTTCAGGTCTGTGTGAGAGATGTTCTATTTAAGAAGAGGACATTTGAAGGGCACCTGGGTGGCCCAGTCAGTTAAGCCTCTGCCTTTGGCTCAGGTCATGGTCCCGGGGTCCTGGGATAAGGCCCACACTGGGCTCCCTGCTTGATGGGAAGCCTGCTTCTCCCTCTCCCACTCCCCCTGCTTGTGTTCCCTCTCTCACTGCCTCTCTCTCTCTCTGTCAAATAAATAAATAAAATCTTAAAAATTAAAAAAAAAAAAGAAGAAGAGGACATTTGACAATTTTTAAAAATCTGAAAGAAGCAATCGTTATTTAATGCAAATTTTTGAGATTAGTCCATGCCTTCACCACAAGCGAAGCTTTGTGTGTGTCAGGGCCCTCTAAGTGTGGCCCCCAAACCATCAGTACGGGGATGCTATGTCAGAAATGCGAATTCTCAGGCCCGCCCCAGCCCTACTAAATCTGGGTGGAGCCCAGCAGTCTGTGCTTTGAAAAGCCTTCCAAGGTATTTCCAAGCAAACTACAGTTTGAGAACCACTGTTCCGAGGCTTCTGCAACATGCTCAGCAGATGGCTAAACTCCCTAACCCAAGCAGGTCGATGGAATTCACGGTCAACTAAAGCACGTGGATGACAGTCTGATGCTTAGACTCCATTAAATCCTTAAATAAATGTCATCTCTTTAGTCAACCAATACAATTTAAATCACTACACCACGAAAATGGGTCACGCATCCTGGTGCAGGTCCTCTGGACTCTGGTGGATGTGGCGGTGTGGTTAGTGACACAATGGCCCACAGACACGGGGCTGGACATGGAAACACAAGGCCACAAGAGGCGGTTTGTGCCTGTGGATTGCGTGGCCAGACCTGTGGACAGAGCCCACGTGTGCTACTTCCAGAGACTTCTCCCTGTAGGCTGGGATTGTGGGTCAGTGGTCACGAATTAACTCAAATGTTCTTCCACAGAATCTGTGCTTCCCGCTAAACCAGGTTCCCCAGGAGGCACACCGAGGAGCAAGCAGAGAACTCAGGCCCTCGGTGAGTTTTTACTGAGTCTCTTTCAATTAGCTTCCCTGGAAATGTTTATGTAAAATGAAAATGATAAAAATCACACAAAAATAGGCTATGCCTCCATGGGTCTGTATACACTAAATACAGACTGAAAATTAGAAATGACAATTATTTAAAAATCAGAATTATGAGGTTCCTTTTTTCTTCCCTGTTCCCTGTGCACCTAGTTTACAATGTTTAAATCTACTTTAAAATAAAGTACTTACTTTATTAAACCTACTTTAAAATAAGCCAGGGGCACCTGGGTGGTTCAGTGGATTAAGCATTTGCCTTTGGCTCGGGTCATGATCCCAGAGTCCTGGGATCGAGCCCCGAATTGGGCTCTCCGCTCAGCAGGGAGCCTGCTTCCTCCTCTCTCTCCACCTGCCTTTCTGCCTACTTGTAATCTCTGTCTATCAAATAAATAAATAAAAATCTTAAAAAAAAAGAAAGAAAGAAAGTACCTACAATAAATTTTAAAAAATTAAATAAATAAACAAATAAATAAATGAATAACAAAGTAGCTACTCTGAAACTTCTGGGTGGGAAGGCCTGGGTTTCAGCCCTCGCTCTGCCCCAGACTATCCATGCGGCCTTACCCAGCTTTCCACCCATCAGAGCTTCAGGCTCCTCATCTGTAATTTGAAACTAGCACCTGCCCTTTGATCTCACCCAACTGTTTTGATTAACAACCAAAATAATTTATAAAGGGGTTTATCAGTTGCAAAATGAAAGAAAAAAGGCCTATGTTATGGGGCACTTGGCAGTTCTGCACTCAGGCAGGCGTATTTATTAAATATCCTTGGTAGGCGGTGCCCAATAGCAGCAAAGCAGGAGCAAACAGCAACGAAACAGCAGTCTTCCGGGCCAGATTGCCACCCCCTGTGTTCTGGTTTAGCATAGGGACGCTGGTGACACGGGTATTGGGGAGGAGGTGGGAACGGAAACAAATGAATGTGGAAACCAGTACTTATTGGTAAGTCTGATTAAAATCAAGATGTGGCCCTCGGTGTCTTGCATGGTGGTCCTGGGGGCCTTTCTTGTTCCTGTCCTATTTGCTCATCGGATTCTGCTTGGCGTCCTCAGTGACCTCCATTCAGAAACGTGACTCTGAGAAACCACTTCACGGTGGTACAGCTACAGCGATCTGTGGCTCCCTGAGCTTGCGATCTTGGAGGAACCTGAAAAGTTGGTATTTTCAGTGTCTTGTCTGTTGCGATACTGGCCTGACGCTACCAGGCACTGTTCTCCCGGAAGAGGGACTAGTGCCAGCTGGGCTCTATGACGAGGAGAGTACAGCCGACAAGGCCTCAGGCTAGCTCTGCGCAGTCTCCCACCCTCACTTTCCTCATCCGCAAAATGGGGGCAATCCCAGCCCCGGCTTCATCGACCGCTCTTTAGGGTATGATCGTTTTGATTTTCAGGAGAGTCTCATGAGAAGGCTGCAGGCCACCATGCCCAATACTAGTAGGCTCACTGGTGTCCAGAGACGACATCTGAGCTGCCCCAGCCCATGGCCACAGAGGGTGAGGAACTAGAGGCAAGATTCTGGATCCCAACAAAAGGTAGGAATGGACCAGCTCACTTCAACTTTGGTGCATGAAGGTCATAAACCCCACCGCCTACAGATGGCTGAGGCAAGCGCTGGACCCGCTTTCCCAGTTCCATTCCCCTCCCTTGAATTGATTCTTGTAACGGACTAGCATCCACAAGGAAGCAGCCTGCCAGAGCTCAGTTGTAGGGGCTGCCGGAGGAGCAGGCCTCATGTAGGACCCCCAGCCAAATACTTTGCTTGCCCAGGCTCTTCAGATTCACCCTGACTGTTCCCAGAGCACCCTCTGTCCCCTTCCCTCAAAGCACTCAACACATTTCATTATGATAGTTTTACTCTCTACTGTCCCTAGACTGTGAGCTCGTTGAACACATTTTTTCCTACACAACCCTAATCCTGAAACATATGGAAGGCACTAAGTAAATATTTTTCTGAATGAATGAATGAATAATACTTGTGTAGTAGGCCTAGTTCTTGGACATCTGCCTCCATCTGAAGTGGGATTTCCTGAGAATAAATTGAGATAAAAAGGGAAGGTTTATTTGTCCTTCGGCATCTCCAGAGAGCCCTGGTGCTATCTGAACAGAAAAATGACACTAAATCTCACCCTAGAAGGGTAAGTGGGGTCCTGGCCATGCTGATCCGGATTGGCATATGACGTCTCAGAGGGCCATCCTTGAGAAGTGACTTATGAAGCCATGGAGACTAGCCTGAGGGTTATCCATCCAGAGAGATAAGTAGGGAAGAATATTCCAGGTTTAAGCTGGGTGGATGAAAACCAGAGAAGCCTAATAGCGAAGAAGCTTCAAGCAGGGCATGAGGGAAAGGCCCTTTCCATGCTCTGCTTCCATGTGGGGGGATTCATACAGCCTCTGGGCCAGGACTGCACCCTAAATGTGCTGACTGTATTTAACCATCTCTTGCCGGCAGCCGTTAGGTGCCCCACATGCTTTTCCAGTTGGATTAACTCTCTGGGTCTCTACCCATCACTAAGCTGGACTGCTTTTGAATATAGGAATCTAGGTAATAAGAAAGGGTCTGTCTGACATGTCTAACCATTTGAAGAATTGATGAGATCCCTTTTACTCACAGCACTCCAGCTGCATTCCAAAGATTGATATCAGTATCTTTCTCATTTTTAGGATTATGAAAAAGTCAGGCGATACAGCGACATACACCACAGACATGGGCTTGTTACCTCTCAGTTTGTCATTATCTCCTCCAGTTATGCACTTTTTTTTTTAAAGGTTTTATTTATTTATTTGACAGAGAGAGTGATCACAAGTAGGCAGAGAAGCAAGGGGAAGCAGGCCCTCCACTGAGCAGAGAGCACGATGCGGGGCTCGATCCCAGGACCCTGGGATCATGGCCTGAGCTGAAGGCAGAGGCTTTAACCCCCTGAGCCACCCAGGTGCCCCTCCAGTTCTTGACTTAAGTCCCTCCTCCTCCATCCAGGCAAGGCCCACTTGGACTTGGCATGTGTCCAGCTTTTCACCTGGAGACTCCCTTGAAAGCTCTGGTGTGTATCCCCCAAGCCCTCCCAATTCTGGACCACAGAAAGTAGTATATTTGTCCCATCTTGACTCTCAATCTTGGGTCCTAATCCACTGGCTAGCAGGGACATTAAATCACCCAAAGAAATGCCTCTGTCTTCTCTATCTTCCCAGTGCACTAGTAAAATGCTTTACCTGCGAAGTCAAAGCACCTTGATCGAGGTTCTTTTCTCCCTTCACTTGTTCAGGAGAACCTTATCCTCCCCATGCCCATTGTAGTCAAATAAGCATGTCTCACATAGAAATATTTAAAATATAAAATGGTTATTTTTATTCTGGTACAATATATATATAACATAAAATACACCATTTTTTAAAAGATTTTATTTATTTATTTGACAGCGTTCACAAGTAGGCAGAGAGGCAGGCAGAGAGAGAGGAAGGGAAGCAGGCTCCCTGCCGAGCAGAGAGCCCAATTTGGCGCTCGATCCCAACACCCCAGGATTATGACCTGAGCCAAAGACAGAGGCTTTAACCCACTGAGCCACCCAGGCACCTCCAAAATACGCCATTTTTAAGTAGACAATTTGCTGGCATTAAGTAGATTCACGCTGTTGTGCAACAATCATGACCATCCATCTCCAGAATTTTCTCACCTTCCCAAACTAAAACTCTCTACCCAGGAAACACTAATGCCCTTTCCCCTCCCCACCTCCCAGGCAACAACCACCGAAAGAGGGACCTGAGCTGAACTGTTAAGCAGTCGTTTAACCCACTGAGCACCCAGGCGACCCAACCCACTCTATTTTTTAATAAAGCCACTTGAGTGGCTTTGTGAAGCAATATATGTTGTGGTTTTGATTTGTATTTCCCTAACAAATAGTGATAATGAATACATCTTCATGTGCTTATTGGCCATTTGTATCTTTTGGGGGAAAATGTCTATTCAAGTCCTCTGCCCATTAAATATAGAAAATAATTTTTACTGTAATTCAGAGGAACTCATTTCTTACAGTTCTTTTATATATATGAATATTCATATCTTATTACAGGCTTGTGTCCCTTATCAACCCATACTGATTTGGGACATAGCGAGGGAAAATATAAAGAAACTGTAGGCAAGTTGTATGACATGAATGTAAATATGCATGTATATGCCATACTTACTCATTACCTACATTTGAGCAGTGCGCCAGATGCTTTTCATGGTAAGACACCAAATAACCAAATCTTAAACACCATACATACTCAGCCAAAGCCGGAAGAGCTCCATATTCCCTCAAAGCTGAAGCTGAAGCTGAAACTCGCCATCACAGATTAAAACTCAGCAGTATGAAAATAAAGTGACAAGCTGTCAAAAACTTAATTAGGATTTTAATTTGATCCTTAAATATTTTAGTAAGCAATATTTTAAAGTTTGACATTATTGCGCAGGAACAAAATTTGTCATTTTGTCGCCATCTGTGAGACCACTTTTGCAGGCACTTCCCTGCCCATTCACCAGACTCAACTGTCACCAGCATTTTGAACAAATGGCATTAACCTTTTATGCATGACAACATAAGTTGGTTTTCAGGACTGACTTTTCTTAAAGGAACTGCACACCTAGGAACATCTCAAAAATATCTTTTATATTCAATTACCAAAAAATGGTTAGCAGACCACAGCAAACATTTGGCAGTCTTTTTTTTTTTTTTTTTTTAAGATTCATTTACTTATTTGACAGAGAGCACAAGTAAAAGCTGAGGAAGACAGAGACCCAAGCAAACTCCCCCTCCTCCCCCTGAGTGGGCAGTGTCAGACAGAGGTTCCATCTCAGCACCCTGAGATCAGGACCCCACCTGAAACCAAGAGTTGGACGCATAACCAACAGAACCACCCAGGCAGCCCAGCAAGCTTTATATTTTAATGTTGAATTTCTATTGGCTCAACTGGATAAAGAATTGTTTTCTTCTAAGTGTTCTTAAAGCATCTATTTTAAAGTTTATTAGAAGGAACAAAGTGTATTTGGGATACCTAGTTTTTCTCTAACACATTTTTTAAAAAGATTTTATTTATTTCGGGACGCCTGGATGGCTCAGTTGGTAAAGCATCTGCCTTCGGCTCAGGTCATGATCCTGGGGTCCTGGGATCAAGTCCCACATGGGGCTCCTTGATCGGCAGGGAGCCTGCTTCTCTTTCTGCCTGCTGCTCCCCCTGCTTGGCTCCTTCTCTCTGACAAATTAATAAATAAAATCTTTTTTTGAAAAAAAGGATTTTATTTATTTATCTGAGAGAGAATGAAAGAGAGAGAGAGCGAGAGCATGAGAGTGGGGAGGGTCAGAGGGAGAAGCAGACTCCCAGCCAAGCAGGGAGCCTGATGGGGGACTCGATTCCAGGGCTCCAGGATCATGATCTGCGTCGAAAGCAGTCGCTTAACCAATTGAGACACCCAGCTCCCTCTCTAACATATTTTTTTTTTTTTTTAATTTATTTGACAGAGGTCACAAGTAGGCAGAGAGGCAGGCAGAGAGAGAGAGGAGGAAGCAAGCTCCCTGCTCCAGCAGAGAGCCCGATGCGGGGCTCGATCCCACAACCCTGGGATCACGACCTGAGCCGAAGGCAGAGGCTTTAACCCACTGAGCCACCCAGGCGCCCCTCTAACATATTTTTTTAAAGATTTTATTAATTTATTTTACAGAAAGAGCGCACACGCGAGAGCTGGGGCTCAGGCAGAGGGAGAGGGAGAGAGAGACTCTCAAAACAGACTCCATGCTGTGCATGGATTGGGATCTATGGGGCTCCATTCCACAATCCTGAAATCATGAACTGAGCCAAAACCAAGAGTCAGTCACTTAAACTGACTGAGCCACCCAGGTACCCCACCAATAATTCTTTTTTCCAACTACTGACACACTTTAGTGTATCTGTTGGGATTAAAGATAACTCATCATGGATTTACTGTACATATTTTGGAATTTTTTTTTCCTTAAGGAATTGAGATGGCAAAGTTGACATTGAGAGTTTAATAATACTCTCATGAGATATAAAGAATTTTTAAACGGAACGGTTTTTTTTAAGACTCTTGGCTTAAAGAGAATTTTTTAAAACCTAAATCAAATGCAGTTGTTACAGATTATTTTGATTAGTGATAGAATTTCGAGTACAACAAACAATTCTGAAAAGATTGGAATCATGATATAATCACTATTCTATTACCTTATGTTAGTAATTAAATCTTTATTAAAATTTTTGGCTCCAAAAATAGATAATGTTCTTTCTAAAGTTAACTATCTAAAACACTTTCATTTAAAGATTTCATAATATTCGTGAATACTGCAGCATTTACTCAGGCAATTATAAATTTATGTAGCACTTTTCATTGGCAGAATTTCAACACAGGAAGTAGGTAAGGAGATTTTCCTCCAAGTTATATTTAGAATGCCTAATTGTATTTTAAAGGGTATCTTCAAGTAAGAACAACAAATCCACACCAGAGTTATTGCCATTGTTGACACTGTCACACCGATTAGTTTCTGCTTTGGGAAACTGTGTGCAGCTTGAGCATTCAGCAGTAGCATATCAGGGATTCTAGAAATGTCGCTCCAGAAGCGCTGGGCTGTTTGGCCTTCCAAAGGCTGAAAACAAAGCTGAAGTTAAATCGCAGAGCTGGGCTGAGCACCAAGGCTGAAGTCCAACGCCATTACGTCCCTAAGATATGCATTATTTATCTCTAAAGCAGCTGAAAGATAGAAATGAGAGGTCCCTGAGCATGGGAAATCCCAGGCCATCTTGAGCACCATTAAATTTGGGGGGCCGTCTTTTGCATTTTCTGAAGAGCAGCGACAGTTAAAAATAGAACGCAATCAGAGGCAAAGTTTCTTGGCATCCAGCCAGATCTACTACATAACATTACTCCTTATGTCAGTAATTTCAGATGCTGAGAATGGAGGACTATTAGTAAGTTCTCTGTTGAGTTTACTTACTGAGCCATTACCATGTGCCAGCCGTTGTCTCAGCACTTCACAGTGCTAAGGCCTCCAGTCTTCACCAGGGGCACTTTTAGTTTATGATTGTCCTTCCACAAACAGGAAAGCCAAGTCAGAAAGAGGTGAGGCAATTGCTCAAAATCCACAGACATGGGACGGCAAAGCCAGGGTCTAAATCTGACTCCACCATGCTTGGCCGGGTGTGTGCGAGTCATGCGGACAGGGAGGGACTGTCCCATGATTGGCTTCAGAAGCCACTTTTTTCTGAGTAATTGTTTTAAATCGTGGTAAGAAAAAAAAAGGCCACATAATATTAAATTTACCATCTTAACCTTTTTTTTTTTTCTTTTAAAAAAAAGAAAAGGGCATGGAGGTGCAGGAAGAAACGGATCACCCAAAATTGCAGCTGAGGACAACACAGTTGAAGACCTGCCAGGGAACGGAAGAGGTGAGGGGTAAGGGAGAAAAGATAGGTAGGAATAAAATAAAGGATGCACACTGGTTTCTTTAATTGGCCTGGAGAAAGGTAAAATTTACCTTGCTCAAACACTTTGTTTGAAAAGACAAAATAATTGGTAAATAATTAAATTGAGTCAGGTAAACTTTTTTTTTCCCTCTTCTGCCTCCTCGTCCCTCTTCCTCCTCCCTCTCGTGTCTTCCCCCTCCTTTTCCACCTCCCCGGGCTCCTCCTCTCCCAGCCCTTCTCCCCTTCTTTCCCTCCCTGCCTCCTCCTCTCCTTGCCCTTCCCCCTCCGCCCCTTTCCCTCCTCAGCCTGCTCTTCTCCTTCCCCTCCTCTCCTTCCCCCTTCCCCCATGCCTGTCCCCTCCCCCTCCTTCTTTTGCTCCTCTTCATTTCTACCTAAAGATGATATAAAAAAATCAGTGTTTGAAATTCTCAGGGGATGGATTGGATTTTGTCACACAGGCTTTTCTGGAAGAGGCAAATCACTTTTTTCTGAGTAATGGTTTTAAATCGTGATAAGAAAAAAAAAGGCCACATAATATTAAATTTACCATCTTAACCTTTTTTTTTTTTCTTTTAAAGATTTTATTTACTTATTTGACAGACAGAGATCACAAGTAGGCAGAGAGGCAGGGAGAGAGAGAGAGCAGAGAGCCCGACGCGGGGCTCGATCCCAGGACCCTGCGACCCTGACCCAAGCGGAAGGCAGAGGCCCCAACCCACTGAGCCACCCAGGTGCCTTCCCATCTTAACCATTTTTAAGCATACAATGTAGTAGTGTTAAGTAGAGTCACATTGCTGGCATGCTTAATAAAACTTTATAAAAGTAAAACATGCAAATAAAAAAAGAAATGCCCAAATCATAAGATACAGCATGAAGAATTATTACAAAGTTCACACAAATGCAACCTTCACTCAGGTTAAGAGATGGAGTGTTTCCAACACCCAGAAGCCCTGCTCAAGTCTTCTTTTAATCCTTTCCACCCCCCCCCAACCCTCCCACCCCCAATTAATCTCTAAACTGACTTCTAACACCCAAGATTAGTTTTGCCTGCTCTTAAATTTTGAACAGATGGAATCATATAGAATGTATTCCTCGCTGTCTGGCTTCTATCAGTTGATGTTACATCTGTGACTCATTCATGTTACAGTATGTGACACTTGCTCATTCATTTCTGTCGCTATGTAGTATTCCATAATACGAATATACTGCAACCTTATCTACCCATCCTGAATGCTGATGGACACTTGAATTTTTCCAGTTTGGGAGTTTTTACAAATAACAGTGTACATAAGGTGTACCTGTCTTTTGGATTTGGGATTGCTGGGTCATAGGTTCTGCGTGTGTTTTGCGTTAGAAATTATTGCCAACTATTTTCTAAAGTGGTTGAACCAAATGTATGAATTGTATGACAGTTGAGTCACTCTATGTGGTAGACAGATAAAGCTCCCCCTGCAAAAGCGTCCACTGTCCTACTTCCCAGAATCTGTAAACATATTATCTTACACGGCAAAAGGGGCTTTGCAGCTGGGAATAAATTAAGGATCTTGACAGAGAGGGATTACTCTGGATGATACAGTGGGCCCAATGTCATCACGTGAGTCCTTAAATGTAGGGGAGAGAGGAAGAGAGTCGGAGGAGATGTGACCATAGAGGGATGGTCATAGAGAGGTAATGTTGCTGGCTCTGAAGACGAAGGAAGAAGGACAAGAACCAAGAAACATGGAGGTCCTTAGAAGCCAGAAAAAGCAGGGAAACGAATTTTCCTACAGATCCTCTAGAAAAGAACGCAGCCCTGTTAAAACATTGATATAGCCCAGGGAGACTTGTGTCAGACTTCAGACCCACAGAATTGTAAGAGAATACATTTGAGTTGCTTTTAGTCACTGAATTAGTGGTGGTTTGTGATAGTATCAATAGAAAACTAATAGACTCCACGTCCCCAACAATATTTGGTATTTCAAGCTTCTTGCTCTTCTGGTGGGTGTATTATAGTATCTCACCATAGTTTTGATTTATATTTCCCTGATGAGAGGTTTATATTAAGCACCTTTTTGTAAGTTTTTCAGCCATGCGCATATGTTCTTTTTTGATGTCTGTATGTATTGCCTGTTTTCCTATTGATTGTCCTTTCCCTATTGATTTGTGTAGTTCTTCGTATATCTTTGTATGTATATTATCTTCCACTTTATAGCATGTGTTTTCCCTCTCCTAATAGTGTCTTTGCCCAACAGAACTTCTGGGATACCTAGTTTATCTTTTTCCCTCATGACTAGTGTTATTGTGTCTAAGAAATCATCCCCTACACAAAGGCAAAGGAGATATTCTTCAAGAAGATCTTTTGAAACTTTATTGTTTTACATTTCATATTTGTATCACAACCCCTCTGGAATTGGTTTTTGTGCATGGAGTGAGGTAGGGTGTGGGGTGCCCTCACATGGCACCCCAGTTGACCCAGCATCAGGGTTCTGTTACAGCTCTACAGTGCTACTTCTGTCCTTCTCTTACTACTCTACATCGGTGCTGCTGTCACAAACCAGGTGATTCACACGTGCGCAGGTCTGTTTCTGGACTCTTTATTGGTATATTTGTTATCTCCTTTCCAACACCACATATTCTTTATCTTTGTGGCTTTAGTATAAGTCTGGATGTCCAACAAAGGAAATTCCTCTTCTTTCTTTGTTGTCCTTCAAAATTATTGGCAATTCTTGCCTTGGCCCTTTGCAGTTCCTTAGACATTTCAAATCAGATGGTCAACATGCACACACAAACAAATTGCTCAGATTTTTAATAGGAATGAGTTGAATCTTATGCAGTTGACATCTTAACAAAATTGAGTTTCCTAATCCATGGTCTTGATGGAGCCTTACATTTTACTTAAGAATTTAATAAATTTCCCTCCATAATGTCTTTCTAGTTTTGTATGTAATGGTCCTGCATATCTTTCATTAGATTCATTTCTAGGATTTGACTTTTTAAACATTATTGTAAATGGTATTATATTTTTAGATCTATGTATAATTATTGAATACTGACATACATAGACCGGACAAACCTTGTATCCAGTGACTTGGCTAAATTTACTTCTTAACAATTTATTTATGGATTCTTGTATTTTCCACATAAACAATCACATCATTTATGAATAATGACAGCTTTACTTTGGAAGAGGAACATTTGGAACCCCCATACATTACTGGTGAGAATATAAAATGGCATGGCTGCTTTGGACACCAGCTGGCAATTCCTCAAAACACCAAAGATAGAGTTACCATGGGATCCAGCAATCCCAATCCTAGGTATATATCAGATGAACGGAAAGCATGAATCCACATACAAACTTGCATAGAAATGTTTACAGTGGCATTATTCACAATAGCTAAAAAGTAGAAACAATCTAAAGGTCCATTAACTATTGAGTGAATAAATAAAACATCTATCTGTATAAGAAGGTATTATTCATCCGTACAAAGGAATACTGATAGATGCTACAACATAGATGAAACTTGAAACGTGATGCCGAATGAAAGAAGACAGTCACAAAAGATCATATATCTTATGAATCCATTTATATACAACGTCCAGTACAGGCAAATCCATCCAGAGATAAATTAGTGATTTCCTGGGGACCGAAGTATGTGTGGGTTAGGTAACGGGGAGTGACTATTAATGGTACGTTTCTTTTGAGGGTGATGAAATGTTCTCAAACTAGATGGGGCGATGGTAGGACAACTCTGTGAATATTCTGGAAACCATTGAACTCTACACTTTATTTGGGTCACTTTTTTTTTTTTAAGATTTTATTTATTTATTTGACAGATAGAGATCACAAATAGGCAGAGAGGCAGGCAGAGAGAGAGGGGGAAAGCAGGCTCCCTGCTGAGCAGAGAGCCTGATGCAGGGCTCAATCCCAGGACCCTGGGATCATGCCCGGAGCCAGAGGCAAAGGCTTTAACCCACTGAGCCACCCAGGTGCCCCTATTTGGGTCACGTTTATAGTATGTGATTTATATCTCGATAAAGCATTTTTAAAAATTTTTATGGAGGACCTTGAAAGCTTAAAAATGGAGGTAAAGGGACAATAATTGTTCTGTAGTATAATGGCTGAACTGGGAGATTTTTGGCATTTCCTATTTTTCCTTTATACTGTTTTGGAATTTTATACATATGTTTTTTAAAAAAAGATTTTATTGATTTATTTTAGAGAGAAAGAGAGAGTGTGTGTGAGCGGAGGGGAGAGAGAATCCTGAGCAGGCTCCACACCCAGCACAGAGCCTGACGCGGGGCTGGATCTCATGACCCCAAGATTGTGACCTGAGCAAAGCCAAGAGCTTGATACACAACAAGATGAGCCCCTTTACATTATTTTTGTAACTGGAAAAATAAAAAAGAGTATATGTCACAAAGAGGTAGAATCTCTCCCTCCTTTTCTCCCCCCAGTAGAGACAATAACAAAAACAAACAAACAGAAACAACAAGAACATAGTTTGAAGGAGCAATGAGTTAGCACCCAAATTCAAGATTGTCTTAACCCGGGATAACTTGGCTTAAACCAGAAGAGTTAAGAGTTAAGCAGCTAAGGAAGCAAAGGGCGTTTGGTGGAAAGGCTATATATATATATATTTTTTATTATATATTATATTATTATATCAGATTACATCACATTATTTTATCAGTTTATATCACAATATTATATCAGTTTCAGGTGTACCTCACAGGGATTAGACACTTGTCATGCTGCAAACTGATCACCACAGTGAGTCTCATTACTGGGACTAAGGCACATGTTTGGGATTTTCATGGGATTGGTGTGAGCAAAATACAGAAAGACAGTTTTTATATCCTTGGCCAGAATGAATTTAAAAAGCCTAGTTAGAAAGTTGCTAGGTTTGAAGTGGTTAATACTCTGGTCAGGATGTTATGCGAGAAAAGAGTGAAAAGGTGATCTTGAAGGTTTCAGTGGTTCAGTCAGCAGGGGATAGTGATGGCCTAGTTGGCAAGACCATACACCTAAAAGGACAGAGGCTTTCTCGATGCCAGAGAAATTGGCTGGGAAGTTTTGATGGAAAAGTTGTAGACGTGATATACAAATGCTATCAGAATGAGGATTCCAAAAAACAAAAACAAAGACAAAAAAAAGAAAGAAAGAAAGAAAGAAAGAAAGAAAGAAAGAAAGGAAGAAGGAAAGAATGAGGATTCCAGTGTCTGAATTCCAACTCCCCTATTTGTGATCTGACTTCTGACAAATTACTTAACCTCTTTGAGTTTTGGTTTCCCTTATTCCCTGAGTGGCTCAGTCAGTTAAGCGTCTGCCTTCCCTCAGGTCATGGGTCATGATCCTGGGAGTCCTCGGATCAGCCTCTGTCCTGCTCCCTGCTCAGTGGGGGCCTGCTTTTCCTTCTGCCCCTCCCCCTGCTAACACCTTCCCCCTCTCCTACAACCCTTCTCCCCCTGCTCATGTTCTCTCCCTCTCTTTCTCAAATAAATAAAATTTTTAAAAAGAAAGGGTAATACAGCATTGTTTTAAGGGTTAAATCATGAAGTACATAAAAGCACTCAGCATACTATCTGACACATAGAACTCAAAAATGTTGCCAAATGCACCATATTACCATTGGAGGAAATGGAGCGGAGGGTACACAGGACATCCCTGTCCATGTTTTGCAACCTCCTGTAAATCTGAAATTATTTCAAAATAAACAGTTTAAAAAACGGATTGGCTCTTTTGTGTACGAGTCGCATTGTATCACTGCACTAATTTTTTAATTTTTTTAATCAAATGAAGGCATCAAAGACCAGGAACACGAGCAATTGGTTCCAAAGAGTTACACAGAAGCCAAATGAGAATGGAAGCAATTTGTTCTGAACCATAGACCCACAGAGCAGCATTACTGTGAAGTGACCTTAAAATCAAGGTATGGTTTATTCGAGGAGTTTATCTGGGTTTCAGTATGTGGTTTACCTATGGTCTTCTCCTGATTCAGCTGGACTCATGCGTCCGGGTTTAGAAGAATAAACATTTTGTCAGCACATCCTCTGTGGGGTAGACTCTTCCAGATTGCTTTGAACCACAGCTAACGTTTTCAGCATTTTAAGAGAGAGGCACAAAGGAAATTAACGCTGCTATTCTAATGTACTCGTTGCTCGCCATTTTCACATTTTAGGATTTACCATAAATTTAAACATTGGGAAGCAAATTGTAGAGGCTCCTCTACCTTGGCTGAAATAACTACATTCTCAGGGAAGAATCCCTTGGGCTCTACTAACGTTTTCTACTTATTTTACGGTAGTGGTTCCAACAGGATGCTCTATTCTATTCAGAACAAGCCTGTGCTCAGACTTGCAGTAGCTGCTGACCCTGAGAAGGAGCTTCTGTTCTGCCACATTCCATAGGCAGCCTCCAACTCTTGTAAATAGAGAAAGAGCTTGAATAGGGATGACTCCGATGGGGCTCATTTTATATTATGGCTGACTGTTGACTTCCTCCTCTATTCTTTCTTTTTCAGCATGGTCTGAGAAAATGTATCGTTAGCTGATGTGAGTAAAAAGAGATCCGTTGTCTTTGAAAAACAAAACCAAATTATGAAAGATCTAGGAAAGGCTAAGTTTTCACGTTTTGGAAGGTCACCTTGACACAGAACTTTAAAAGAGGCTAGAAAAGGCAAGGGAACAAAGAGATAAGAAAAATTGTACACAAATATTTACCTTTATACAACTTACCAGAATGTATAAAGGAGGCTTTCGATAAGAGATTAATTGGGGCAATTAGAAAAAAAAAGAAGAAAATGTTTGGTCTTTTTACTGGGGAATGGCAGTCTATGAGGGACATCTCATCATCCTGGCTCCCAAAAACACAGAGATGAATAAAAATGAGTATTAAACATTTGTTTAAAAAGTACTTTCTCTTATAAGTATTTCTCCATTTTCATACTGATCCTTTTTTTTTTTACTGTTCAAAACAATAACTAATAAATCTGCCTGTTATACCTTCTCGGCTTTGGGAATGAACATTTTGAAGAAAACAGTAAACGGTTCAATTATCGATACAAAAATTAATGGGATAGCCTCACGCAATGCCAGGTAGGTTTTTTAAACTGGTAATATTTTCCCCTGATATTTATTGTGTTTGTTTTTGAAGAGCCAAATATACCCATTTCCAAGGCTCCTTGGCAACTAATAGAAGTTTTCATGAGTATTTAAAAGAGTACTTACTCTGAAAAATCCAGGGCTTTGTAGCCACAAACTCAGATAATACTTTTTTAAAGACTTTATTTGTTTATTTGACACAGAGATAGAGAGAGAGAGAGAGAGAGAGAGACAGTGAGAGAGTGGACACAAGCAGGGAGAGTGGGAGGGGAAGAAGCAGGCTTCCACCAAGCAGGGAGCCCGATGAGAGACTCACTCCCAGTACCCCGGGATCATGACCTGAGCTGAAGGCAAACAATCCACTGAGCCACCCAGGTGCTCCTCAGATAACACTTTTTTAAAAATGGACTTGTGGGGCGCCTGGGTGGCTCAGTGGGTTAAAGCCTCTACCTTCGGTTCCGGTCATGATCCCGGGGTCCTGGGATCGAGCCCTGTGCATCATCGGGCTCTCTGTTCAGCAGGGAGCCTGCTTCCCCCTCTCTCTCTGCCTGCCTTTCTGCCTCCTTGTGATCTCTATCGGTCAAATAAATAAATAAATAAATAAATTTTTTTTAATGGACTTGTAGGATGCTGGCTAGCTCAGTTGGAGAAACACATGACTCTTGATCTCCAGGTTGTATGTTTGAGCCCCATGTTTGGGCTAGAGATAACTTAAAAAAGAAAAAAAAAAAAACCTTTTAAAGAAAATTGATTTGTGACATTCCCTCTATTTTACAGATTTCAGTGGAAAATAGGCTCAGAGTTGACACTTCCTGTTGTGCTCTTACCACCAATAACAGCTTCTGGGACCCACAGGCTACATTATAAGTGAAATTGGGGTAAGGGTATACAGGAAAATAACTGCATTCTTTGTTTAGATACCATTTTTTATAAGGAGGGGATAGAGTGAATTTTGTTAAGTTCCAGTTTAAAAACCATTTATCTTGGGGTGCCCAGGTGGCTCAGTCAGTTGGGCATCTACCTTCAGCTCAGGTCATGATCCCAGGGTACTGGGATCAAGTCCTACATCAGGCTCTCTGCTCTGCAGGGAGCCTGCTTCTCCCTCTCCTTCTGCTGCTCCTCTTGCTTATGCTCTCTCTGTGTGTCGAATAAATTAATAAAATCTTTTAAAAAATAACCATTTATCTTATCTTTATGACAGAAGTAGAGAAAGAAAATCAAATGTAAAACATATGTACTTACGCTGAACTGTGAATAAGGAAATCCTCACCGAAATGTCTAAAAACCACACTGCCTAAAAGGGTCTGTAGTAACATGTAAAGCAGGTGGGATAACAAATGCATAGTTCTTGAAGAAAATGGACAGAATTACACACAGACGTCTCCTTTGCTGCCTTCCCAGACAATAGTGAGATGAAGTTTACTGAGGCCTACCAAAAGCAGAGTTCCTTCGTCTTGGTACCCCAGGTTAGCAATTGGTACATAATCTGTTTTCCCATCATCGCTGAGCATTATAATAAACCTGACTTCTGGGTAGATTGCCCAGTTTTCGTTGTCTTTGTATAAGCAGTGGCTGAAGTATAGTAGATACTCTGTAGGTTTTGTGTTCTTGCAAAATCACCAGCTTAGTGCCAAGAGCCAAATCCTCTCCCCTCCTCCTTTCTACACAGAACTGCTAAAAACAGTAGGTGGTCAACAAGACAAATATTCGAAAGCAGGGCAGAACTCTCATGGACTGAATCAACTGAGGCTGGTTTCTCTTAATAGTTTGTGAATTTCCAGCTGTCATTTGAGAATTGGTGTCAGCTGAATTCACAAAAGGGCATTCTGCAAGGGAAAGAAAAAAATAGGCTATGAGTTTGGCCTTTAGTTTTTATTATTCTGTATTTGAGAAAATTAGACACACATCTGGAGTAATAGATTCTATTCTGATTTTTATTTGCTTTTAGAAATCTGTGGTCCACCTTGTCATAGCTGAGGGAAGTTTTTAGAATAGCGATGTGGGACCCATTTTATTACACAGAATTATGAATTTCAGAGAATCGATCTGATCCTTAGTCGGATTCTCAATGGCATTAAATGCCAATACAATGGGATAAGATGCCCACCCCCTTGCGGTCAAAAATCTATGTGAAACTTCTGACTCCCCAAAACTTAACTGTTTATAGCCTACTGTTGACTCGAAGCCTTAACCAATAACCCAGTTAGTTGATCTGTGTCTAATATGTGTATCCTGCATTCTTAAAATAATACCTAACTTTTTCTTTTTCCGCTATTTCTAGGCTATGCTGTTTTAGTTTTTTCAAATCGTTGCAAATCTCCCCAAATTTTTCTAATGAATTTGTTTTTAAAAATCTACGTACGGTTCAAACCTGCATAGTTCAAGGATCAGTCGATAGTGTCCTTGGTGAAGACCACAATACAGAAAGGGACAAGCTGATGATTCAGAATTCCCTGTCCTTTTCCAGAAGCCAGACCTGTCAATACGGCGTCAATTAAACAACTGGATGTTTTGTTCTCCACTTCGGGAGGTTAACATTTTGGAGGCCTCAGGTGGAGCTGGAATAGATTAGAGTCTTGGAGGCAGGGCAGTACGAAATGGAGTCAGAAAACCTGGATTCAGCCTCCGCTTTGCTTTTGGGCTTAACACATGTTTAAAAAAAAAAAAAAAAAAGCGGGAGTAATAAAATTAGTAATAGTGATTTCAGCCGTGCCCATCAGGTGCTCACGAAATTATTTCAACTAAGAAGTAACATGCTGGGTTCCTCATTCTTCATCGATCCCAGGAATCCTGAGCCAGGTGTCAGCCTTCATTTACAAACGGGTTACACACCTAAGTAAACGGCAGAATCGGGATCTGAACCCGGGGCCGCCGGCGCACTTGCCCGAGCATTTCCCGCTTTGCCAGCGCACGAAGGGCAGGCCACGGGGGCAATAATCCGTGCCTCGGACTTAGACACGCGCCGGGTGGGAAAGTGGGCTACACTAGGATGACTTTGTCACTCAACCGCGGTACAGCCGAGCCCTGGGCTTTGTTACCAGCCACTTCGCGAGGGCCCCCGGCGCGCGGGGAGGCGGCGCTTCCTCCACCCGGAGGGTGGGACCCTCGGCCTCCGCCGGGCCTCGGATCGCCGACGACGTACGTGCAAGCCCTGGGAAGGGGGCGCGGGGCGGCGAACGGCGAGCCCGCGAAGAAGGGCCGCGGCCGACGAGGCGGTGGGCGAGGCCGGTGACCCAATAAAGCCTGCCGGGCCGCGGGAGGCCCCACCCGGGCCCGGTTCCGGGCACACGCCGCAGGGTCCCGGGCCGGCGGCAGCTCGCGCGCGCCCGTCGCAGCGCTCGGCGTGAGGGCGCCTCCGGCCGAGGGTGTGAGCGCGCGCCGCCGGGCCGGGCCGGGAGCGAGGGAGGCGGGAGGAGGGAGCGCCCGCCGCCCGGGAGCCGCGCGGAGCGGCGGGGCGAGGCGGGGCGAGGCGGGGCGAGGCCCGGGCCCCGCGGCGCCCGCCCGCCCTTCGGCGTCCGGGAGCCGCTCCGTCCGCGGCCCAGGCCCGGGCTCTCGGCCCGCCCCGCGCGTGCCCGCGCGTGCGCGTCCCCGCCGACCCGTCCCTCCTCCTTGCCGCCCCTCCCGCGCGCGCTCCCCGACTCCCCGGCTCGCGCCGCTCCATGTAGCCCCGGATCCCCGGGAGACCGAGGAGGAGGGGGCGACCACAAGATGGCGGGTACGTGGCCCCCTGTCCTCCGGGCGGCGGCGGCGGCGCCTCCTCCCCGCGTCCGCCCGCCAGCCGCCCGCCGCCCGCCGCCGCCGCCCCAACTCGCGGCCGGCGCGGGGTCTTGGCGCGGGGAGGCGCCGCGGGGCCGGGAGGGCGGGCGGCGGGGGCGGCGCGCCGGGTCCCGGGGGCGCTGACCGGGCCTTTCTTCTCTCCCCTCGGCGCAGACCTCTCGCTGCTCCAGGAGGACCTGCAGGAGGACGCGGACGGATGTGAGTGCGCCCGCCGCGCTGTCGCGGCTCCGGCGGCCCGCGGGGAGCGGCCGGGAAGGAAGGGCGGGCGGCGGCGGCCTGGGCCCGGCCGGCGGGGACCGGGCTCGGCGAGGCGTGGCCCTGGGCCGGCGGGGGCCGTGAACCGGAGGGAGCTTTGCTCTTCGGGAAGGGAACGGCGCGCCCGGGTCCGCGGGCGGCGAGAGATGCCCTGTCTGACGCCCGAGCTCGGGCCCCGCCGCGTCGCCCACCCTCGCATCACCCCCCGGGTGCCTGTGGGCTCGGGGCCCGCTCGGCGTCTGTTTCGGGAGGAGAGAGTAGCGGGGCTGAAATGTGAAATGGGCATTTGGGGTGTGCTTGTTCCCGGTGGGGGGCCCTTCGCGGACCACCACCCCCCCCTCCCCGCCTCTCCCCTCAGGAAGAGGCTCCGAGAAGGAAGGTGTGTTTTCTTAGAGTTGCTCGCAAGTATCACTCGGCGGCCAGCTGTAGGGGAGCCTGGTCCCGGTTCCGCCGCCTCGGGTCAGTTACCCGGGCTCTCCCTGTGTGGAGACGACGTACCTGTAATTTCCCTTTAGCCCCGAGCAGTTTTTAGATTGCCTCGACACCCCTCTGTGATTTGTGGATTACGGGAAGGATAGAAGGTGTGGCCTCATCAGGAGTTACTAGGTTGGGAGAGAGTATTTCTTTAACGCATGTACGTTCGCCAGTCACCCAGACCTCCCTAAATATTACAGTTTCAGCTTTTCTTTGAGAAAGGGAAGTTTTAAGAGAGTCGATCTTTTGTTTAAAAAAGCAAAAAAAAAAAAAAACAAAAAAACAACAACAAAAAAAAAACCACACAAACTTTGACATTGTGTCCAGAATAGTGTCAGGAAGGAACTGATAATTTAGATAGGAATTTGTTTATTTCGTGTGTGCTTTTCTAAGCATCAGAAGATAATTTGGAAATGGTTCTGCGTTGAAATGATAACCACGGTAGAATTTGTGGTGTATTTAGGGGAAAGCCTGCCCGATGCTGAGATTTACTGTGGCTAATACTTAGGTAAGTAATTCAGAGATGGTTGCAGTTTGAAATTGCTCTTTTAAATACCGGGTCGTTAATCCTTAGTGTCGTCTAATGTGGTTTTTTCCTTGGCCAAATTAAGCTTAATTTTTAAATTCCTAGATGTTTTGAGTGAAGTAAGGGGGAATTTACTATTCAGAAGGGTTCTCTGAAAAGAGTAATCATTTTTAAAGCAAATTAACCATATGCAGAATTAACTTTTGCTAACTCGGGCTTGTTTATTTAAAAAAAAAAATTCTCTTAAAGGGAGCAGTGCTAATGTAGTGAAGGACAGCTTCTACATTTCACCTGATGTCATATGTTGTGCCTGCTAGCAAGTTTGAAAGGTTATTCAAGGCAGCCATCGATTGCTTGCAGAATTAGGATTGGAAAGGTGGCTTTGATTGTTATCTCCAACAGGGGCTTCTCATTCCTATAATTATGTTCAAGACTTTATAAATAGAAGAAACGTCACTCAGCAGGTGTTTAGGAATGTGTGAAGGAAGGACTTCTGCCTATTCTTTTATTTTCACCGAGATGCCATGCATGTAGAGCATGACCTGTGGTGTGAGTTTCCTCATTGACCCTAAAGGAGCACAGTCTAGAGGGGAAAGCACACCTGTGAAGAACTCAACAATGGTTTATTCATAAGCCTCAAGACTTCTGTGTACTGAGGATATAGCTCTGCAAAGGATGGCCACAGTCTATGCCCTCTAGTGGTTTACAAGCAGTTTTAGTGTAAGTGTGATAATGAGGCTATCAGAGGCAGTGAACCTCAGTAGTTAATAGACAAAACTCCGAAGCCAGATTGTTTTGTTCCAGTTTTGGTATTGTCATTTTGGACAGACTCGTACAGCTTACTTAACCTGGTCCAGATGCTGAAGTTGTCATTTGTCGATAGGCATAATAGGTATTGCCTGTTTAGAGTTGTTTAGAGGCTTCTGTAAATGAACGCACAGAAAGCACTTAGAACAGTACTTGGTAAATAGTACTATTATATGGTGGTGCTTAGGACTGAAGAGGAAGGGAAGCTTAAAGAACCGAAAAGGAAATACTGATGTTGAAAATTACACTACAGAATTAATGTAATTATAGATTCTGCTGATGCTTGCAGTTAACTTATTAAAGGTTTAATTTAGGATAAAACAGACATCTGAAGGCATAGTTTATTTGCATATTTATAAATTGGTTGAAGACTTTTAGAATAATTGTTTTGTTTTGTTTTTTTCAGTTGCTATGGTTTCACAGGTACCTTTACCCGGAATATTTAGAAACAAAGGATCTTTGAACATGTGGCCAGTTGAAGGACCACTTGCTGTTTATTGTGAAGGGAGAAAGAATGAGGGGGAAATCTGGCTATGGTGCCTAGGCCAAGGGTGAGAGAGAATGAGAAAGCTTGTCACATCCTGGAGAAGATGGAGGACCAGGGATGTCGGAAAGAATGGATCTTGGGCTACCCTTACAATGGGAACGTTATCATATGAGCCGATTTTCTGTCTCACGCCGTTCTGGTATGGAGGCCTGCTTCCGGAGTAGTTGTGTACCAGTTCCTGCTGCTTCAGCCAAGCTAGGTCTAAGTCAGCCCTTGTGATGGGAAGACATCACTTTCTGGCCAAACTCCAGAGTCTTGGTTGTCTTTCCTAAATGCAGAACCTAGACAAAAAGAGAGTAAATATAATAGTACAGGTGATTTGTTGCTATGGAGACTAGGAGAGGACCTGGGTGTGGTCTGGATTTTGAAGTGAGGGGGGCATTGCCAGACCTTGATAAGAATCTTAGGTCTTTTGTTTTGGTTTAAGTCCCAAAGTCTCTGTACAGAGCCCATAGAAAAGTGGGCAGAATGGAGAAAAGGTTGGTCAAAGACTGACTTGGCTGATAGCCAAGAAATGAAATCCTAGTATGTGAAAAATGGTGCTTTGTATGTACATAGCAGAAGGTCATAAAGGTAAGTAAATGAAATGACTAGGTACTGTTAAGTTTGTCATAGGTTAAAAGTGGTACTTTCCATACTGTACCATGAAACATACTTTGAATTTCAAAGTGAAAGAAAGCCAGTGACATCCATTTGAATAGGTATCTCAGCAGAGTGACTTCAGAGTCCGGGGGAAATCCTGTTTCTTGAATCATGGGAGGCCATGCAAAATTTCAGGTAGACTTTCAAAGAGAGAGATTTTAAATTTCTATTATCAGTTTTCAAGGATGCATTTTAGATTTACATTCCATTTGCAGGATTTCTAAAATAGGTGAGATAGGGCTTATAGTAATCTTCTGTAAGATTGGATGAGTTAGAAGGCTGTTGTATTCTGATAAGTTAGCTGACGTGCAAGGGACTAAATTATTTTCTCAGGAAATGAAACTCCATAACTACCAGTCAGAATTTTAAGGTAGGCCTCCTGGTTCTAAATATTTATTGGAAATACTTTCTTTTCTTAAATCGCTTAGTTTACAGCATTGAGCAGCAGCCCAAGCCTGTTGTATAGGCAGTTTGTTTGAACCCATGCTTAAAATACCCTTGAGGATTAATCTAGCATGCTGTATGTGGTTTGATTTAACCGAGAGGTCATTCGGATGAAGCTTGGGTGTAATATAGCTTATTTAGTGTTTATGTTAACTTTTCTTTCAGCTGTAACTAGCGTGACGTTGAAGAGCCTTTGGAGCTATGTTATGTCATATGCCATACCGCAGAATTGTTCATATTTGAAGAAGTTTTGGAAAATGTTTATACTATATTCTTTTTCAGGTTTGAGGGCACTATTGGATTAGAGTGAATTAAGGATGGATCCGGGACTAACTGGGTATATTTGCTCGGACTGTACTTCTTTCAAAGAGTCTCTGGGCCCTCGGACTACTTTTGAAAACTAGTTTTGATAAGATTCTTAATGTCCTTGCCACCTAAGGGAAGTAAGGAGGAAAAAATTAGGGCTGTGTGTAGTAGCGGCCGGGGAATCAATTAAAAAGCTGTAGGAAGGTGCCCTTGAAAGCCATAATATTTAGAACTGTTGTTAAATGGGGATTTGGAAGAGTGAGTCATGAGACTTGATAGCATATTTTGATTGCTACCAACAAGACTACACAGGAAAAGTCTTTATTTAGAGATAATATAATTAATATCCTAGAAAAGCATGTTTAAAATTGGTTTTAGTGGTACCCCCATGTATATAGAATCAGTTAATGATGTGTTGGGTAACCATTCTCTGCAGAATTTTTTTTCTTTTTTCTTTTCTTTCTTTCTTTTTTTTTGTTTTTTGTTTTTTGTTTTTTGTCTTAAGATAAAAGGAGAAAACCTTTTTTGTAAATATGTACATCAGCTGCCTGGACTTGTATCTGCATGACTTGGGGGAAAGATGAACAGCCCTTGCTGGGTAAAGTTGATTAGTCTGCCACATTTGATCACTGGTTTATTATTTCTGGCACTTTTGCCTCAGTTCCTCATCCCATCAATACAAAGAACTTATATTTTAAACTATTCACTCCTCTGTTCGCCTTTTATTTTGCTTTGAGATTTTTCTCTCCTGATGGCAAAGAATTTTTGCCATTAGCTACATGATGGAGTGGGCTGAATTAAAGTGTTACTTTGCCTCTGCCTTCAGCTCAGGTCATGGTCTCAGGGTCCTGGGATTGAGCCCCACATCGGGCTCTCTGCTCATCAGGGAACCTGCTTCCTCCCTCTCTCTCTGCCTGCCTCTCTGCCTCCTTGTGATCTCTTTGTCAAATAAATAAATAGAATCTTTAGAAAAAAAAATGTTACTTTGCATTTAACTTGGATCTGAAAATAAACCTAATTGAATGTTTTGGAGGAGGAGTGGTGGCACATCTGTGGGGTTTGGGCTAAGGTTAAGAGGTTAAGAGGCCTTTATTCACTCTAAGTTCTGAAGCAGGCACTTCTGCACTGATCTTTCAGCTGGCAGGTCACCTAAGGTCCCCCTTCTCCAGATCCATCCTTCGATCCTCCTGACTGTTCAGTCAAGTGTTCTTAGCTCTTTACCCTCCTAGACTTGGTAGCAGACTTGTTCTCTGGCCTACTTGGTGTCAAGTTGGTGTTTGAGCATTTATCATGCTGTAATTCTGGAACACATCTCAGTGTAGTTCTTTTTTTAAGATTTTATTAGTTGAGGGGCGCCTGGGTGGCTCAGTGGGTTAAGCCGCTGCCTTCGGCTCGGGTCATGATCTCAGGGTCCTGGGATCGAGGCCCGCATCGGGCTCTCTGCTCAGCAGGGAGCCTGCTTCCTCCCCTCTCTCTCCCTGCTTGTAATCTCTCTCTGTCAAATAAATAAATAAAATCTTAAAAAAAAAAAAAAAAAAAAAGATTTTATTGAGAGTGTGCGTGCACAAGTGGGCAGAGAGGGAGACGGAGAAGCAGACTCACTGCTCAGCGGGGAGCCCCGCGTGGGGCCTAGATCCTGGGATCATGACTTGAGTGAGCCACTCAGTTGCCCCAATTTCAGTCTAGTTCTGTGCAGAGGAAAGAGCACTTGGTTTTGTAAACATTAGGCCTGCATTCAGATTCTGCCCATTGCTGTTTATTCACTTATTATCTTGAGTAGATAACTTCTTGAGCAGAAAAACTTCTTTTTTCTCAGCTCTTCTCTGCCCTCAAAACGTTGATGGACACTTGGAATGATTCCAGTTTTGGGTTGTTAGAAATAAAGCTCTGGTGAGCATTCATGTACAAGTCTTTGTGTGGACACATATGGTCTTTCTCTTGGGTATGTATCTAGGAGTAGAATGGCTGTCTCCCTTTTTTTTTTTTTTAAAGATTTTTTATTTATTTATCAGAGAGAGAGGGGGAGAGAGCGAGCACAGGCAGACAGAATGGCAGGCAGAGGCAGAGGGAGAAGCAGGCTCCCCACTGAGCAAGGAGCCCGATGTGGGACTCGATCCCAGGACGCTGGGATCATGACCTGAGCCGAAGGCAGCTGCTCAACCAACTGAGCCACCCAGGCGTCCCGCTGTCTCCCTTTTTAAGGAACTGCCAAACTGTTTTCCAAAGTGGTTGTACCATTTTACACTCCCACCAGCGGTGTGTAAGAGTTCCCGGTGCTCCATACCCTTGCCAGCGTTTGGTGTGGGCAGTCTTCATTCTAGCTGTCCTCTTAAGTATGTATAGTGGTTTGGGTTGTTTTGGTTTTTTTGTTTTTTTTGTAGTTTGAATTTGTATTTCCTTAATGACTAATAATGCTCATATTTTCCTGTGCTCATTTGCCATCTATATGTCTTTGATGAAGTGCCTGTTCAAATCTTTTGCTCATTCTTTCATTGGGTATTTGTTCTCTTACTAAATTTTGGGAGTTCTTTATATATTCCAGGCACAGGTTCTTTCTCAGGTATGTGATTTGCAAATACTATCTTCTGTGTATAACTTGTCTTATTTTTAGCAGTGTCTTTAGAGGAGTAGAAGTTTTGAATTTTGAGGTTCAGTTTATTATTTTTTCACAAATGCCCTTTATCAGGTTGAGAAACTTCCCTGAGTTTACTGAGAGCTTTTTTGAAATTAGGAGTGGATGTTGGATTTTGTCACATTCTTTTTCTACAAATATGGTTTTCTTTATTTTTTTAAAATACGAATTACATTGATTTTTTTTAACTGAATGCCATTTAATTTTTTGAATGGAAAATTTCATTCAGATAAGATGACAGCAGATGAGTCATCATATCCCTCCTTACCCTCAACTTTCATTTACACACCTCTAACATCTGGGCTTTTGGGGGGGGAGTAGAGAGGAGGCAGCCAGAGTACTTTAGTGACATCCCAGGTGTTATTTTATTTTAACTATAAATATTTCACAAGGCATATACCTGAAGTATGTGTAATCTGTGAGTGGAAGGGTATCTAAGATCCAGTAAATAATGTAACTAAGGTATAGTAAATAATGAAACTTTGAATAATTTAATTACATTCTTTTCTTTCTTTCTTTCTTTTTTTTTTTTTTTAAGATTTATTTACTTCAGAGGGCATGCCTGGAGGGGAGGGGCAAAGGGAGAAAAGAGAATCTCAAGCAGGCTCCACATCCATAATAGGGCTGGACAGGGGGCTGCATCTCAGAACCCTGAGATCATGACCTGAGCCGAAATCGAGTCGGACTCTGAACTAACTAGGCCACCCAGACACCCTAAATGATTGTTCTTTAGACATTGGCCTTGTTGGTACTACTGCAATAAAGCATATTTGAATAATTACTAAATTTACTTTCATATTGATCACCGGTTTAAGAGAAGCAATATCTTCTTTATTTTTATCATGCTAAGCACATTTTGCCCTTGTGGGCTAACCTTTATGGAAGCAAAAGAATACTGGTGAACTAAAGTTGAGTTTTCTATTTTAAATTGGTTTGCCGGGGGGTTGGGAGGTTGCATGAGCCTGCTGGTGGGTGTTAAGAAGGGCAGGTATTGCATGGAGCACTAGGTGTGGTGTATAAACAATGAATTTTGGAACACTGAAAAGAAAATAAAAATTGTTTGCCAATATCATCTAGAATCACATAAACTTCTAAAATTGTGAGCTGTGCTGTACCTCTAGTGAGCCAGTGATCCCAGAATTACTGAAATCAAGAGCTAGAGGGCAGATTATATAATTGTTCTTTAAGCAGAAGAAAGTAATAAGCCCAAGGTCTCCCAGATAAGGGTGGCAAGGTGGCTAGAATACAATTCAGATCTTGAAGGTGTTGATGTCCTTTTCCTAGAGCTCATCTAACATAGCTCTTTAGTTGAAAAATAGAGGTGGGAGAAATTTCTGGATTTCATTTTTTTAATTACCATTTATTATCATACTGTGTGTTGGGCAATGTGCTATAATCTTATAGTACTCCCCATGAGGTCTGTGGTAAGCACAAATTTTTACAAAAGTGGTATCAGATGAGGCTTATCTGATGGTTAAATAATTTGCTCAGTCCCCTAACTTGAAAGTGTTAGGTTAATGAACCTCTGTGACACAGTCTTTCTTACTTTATTACCTTTGACTACTGTGTTCTTCCTGCCTTCCAATTTGACTTCCCTTAATTTATCACTTACTTAGGTCATTAACCTCGTAAAGGTTCTGAAGGACACAAAGGTACTAACATGCTCTAAGTATTTGGTAGGTAAAATCATTTTTGTCCTGAGTTACTCCTATTTGTCATGGAAATGTTAGGAGCAAAATACACACTTTCCCTTTGTGTTTAAACACTCATGTATGGGGGAGACAGTCATTGCAGTAAAAGTGGCATGGGATCTGATATATCTGATCATCACATCAAGTGATCATTCTAAAATCTGAATTTATATTTAAACTAACTATACTGTTTTAAATTTATAGTCAGAAAGACTTGATAAAAATCATTTTTACATTTAGTTATTAACTTAGTGTTTGCTAGAAATAACTTCAAAACTTGGAATAAAATCAAGACTCCACTTAATGGAGTATTAGAGATTGGTGGTAATTTGGATCTGGATTAGCTCTAATTTTATATTTGGATTACCTATGGAGAAAAGGATTACTTACCAACTTAGTAGGGTTAATAGGACTATGAGGAAAATGTTTACTCACTGAAGGGAAAAAACAACACATCTATAATGTATAGGAAATCCACACTTGCACACACTTGCAAGGGCTTTAGTGTGCTGCATGTTCCTCTGGCAAATACTGTTTAGGAAGCGTGATCTTGGTAACTAATTTGACAGAAGGTAAACACACTGATGCCTCTTCTATTTATATGTAGACTTTAGGGAAATGTTTTTAGAATATTCACATAGAATGAACTTTAGGAAATTATTCTTGCTTAACTTCAATTAGAAGATTAAACATGCTATAGGATGCCTTTATATGTCCCAGTAAAGATCATTTCTGAGGATTTAGTGAACTTTTAATATATTTAAAGGAAGGCTATCTGGTGAACATTGTCACAAAGTGTAAATTGAAACAACATACCTGTTGCTTGATGTTATACAGTCCTTCAGATCTGTTGTTTCTCTTAATCATTTTTTTCCCCAAACAGTGCCTTAATTACATTTCTGCTACATTCCTAGACCAGGGATTGGAAAGTCAGTGAAGGAACAGGCTGTAAATATTTTAGGTTTTTTGGGCCACGCTGTCTCTGTTGCAGCTACTCAGGTCTGCCTGCGTAGGATGAAAACAGCCCAAGACAGTACAGAAATGAATAAGGATAGCTGGCTGCTCCATGCACAGATCAGACTGGGGCCAGTTTCGCCTGCTGGCGGTGATTTGCTACCCTTGCAACTGTACTGTTCAGTCCAAGGTCTGTAACATTTTTACTCTTTACCTATAATAGTACCCATCACACCGTAGACCTTCAGCACATACTTACTAAGGTGAGTTGTGGTTTTTCTGGCTAAGCTAAATTCGGTCATAAAACCTTAATTGTAGTCAAATAGTGAAGTAATTTATTTTCAGAGTAAATGTGAAAAATTGATTTAATTGAATTGAAAATTTTTAGACCCACAGAGAAGTTGCACAGGTGTTCTAGTTAATTCCCCATATTCTTCACCTACCTCCAACTAATGTTAACATTTTGCCAGACAGCTCTATTTTTTCTATACATTACACACACACACACACACACACACACACACAGTGTAATATATACATTGTTCTTAATCTTCTTTGCATTTTTTTTTAAGATTTTATTTATTTATTTATTTGACAGATCACAAGCAGGCAGAGAGACAGGCAGAGAGAGAGGAGGAAGCAGGCTCTCCGCTGAGCAGAGAGCCCGATGTAGGGCTCAATCTCAGGACCCTGGGATCATGACCCAATCCAAAGGCAGAGGCTTAATGCACTGAGCCACCCAGGCACCCCTTCTTTGCATCTTTTAAGAATAAGTTTAGAAATCAGACCCTTTAGCCTGGATCTCCTAAAGAGCAAGGCCATTCTCTCATAATCAGCGATCAGATTCACAAAATGTAACATTGATACAATTCAAATATGTAAGAAGTAGTCATTTTCAAATTTCATCAGTTGTTTGATAATGTTTTTTATGGCAACCATTTTACCAGTCCAGCTCCAGCATTGCATTTAGTTGTAATGCCTCTTTGAAAGCCTTTAGCTTTCATGATACTGATATTTTTGAAGAATCTGGTTTTATATAGTTTCCTCATGATTAGATTAAGGTTTTGCACTTTTTTTTTTCTTTGGGCTTTTCTTTCTTTCTTTCTTTTTTCTTTCTTTCTTTTTTTTTTTTAAACAGGAATACTATGTAAGCAGTTCTGTAATTTTTCTCAGTGCTTCATCTCAAGAGGCACCTGATGTCAGTTGTCCATTATTGGTGGTGGTAATTTTAACCACTTGATTAAGGTAATGTCTGCAAGATTTCTCCACCTAAAGATTCTGTTCTTTCCTTTAATAATTAGTAAGGGGAATAGTTGGACACCAAGGAAATACCTCATTCCCAAACAGACTTCTACCCATTAGTATTAGAATGTGTCTGTGATTCTTACTTGAATCCATTTACATTTCCTGTTCGGCAATCTGCTTTACTGAAGAGCATCCCCTTCCTCCCTATTCATTTGTTGGCTTATTTATTAAAATACCATCTTAAAGCCCATATCTTAAGGTAAGACTTTTATAAAAATGATTAAATCTCCAAGGTACATCTTGTTTTCATTTTCTAAAAAGAATGTAAAGAATTGGGAGACAAAATTTGGGAAATTTTATTGTGGTCTAAGTAGTATCAAGGGAAGAAAAATGGGAGGAGGGAGGACGCATTGTCTGTTTTTTGTGGGTTTCTTTTTTCCCCCTATTTTAGAGGCTATTATTAGAGACTACATGGTGAATGAAAGGATGCTGTATCGTGATCAAGCTTGGTGAAAGTCAGGTTCCAGAAATTAACCATTCTTTTTGGTGTGGTACCTCTCAGAGGCATTAATATGCTAATGAGCTTGTCACTATCTTAGCAGAGGATGAAGTACTCTAGTTCCCTCAAGTATCGCTGTGGGCTACCTTTCACTAACATGTTAATTAAGTGCATTATTCAGGAGAAGCATTAGACTTTTTTTTTTTTTTTAAGGTAATAAAAGAATGAACAGGACAGTCTATGCCTTCAGGGAATTTATCTATGTTGGAACTGGGGACAGGCAAAAGAAAATGAAAGAAGGAAAAACAGCTCAAACACTGTGATTGCTGGCGGAATAAAAGCTAGGGCACCCAGACTGGGGGATTCAAAGGAGGAAGAGATCTTAATTAGAAGAGGAGGGGTGCTTGGGTAGCTAAGTTGGTTAAGCAACTGCCTTTGGCTGGCCCCAGGATCCCGGAGTTTCAGGATGGAGTCCTGCATCAGGCTCCCTGCTTTCGCTCTGACCCTCTCCCCTTTCATGCTCGCTCGCTCTCAAATAAATAAAATCTTAAGAAAAAGGAAACTGAATGGTGTTTGTAAATAGGTAAGTTTAAACTGAGATGAGGGTAAAAGGGCAGAAATGGGACAGATGTAATAAGGACATAGGACAGGAGGGTTGTGGGAATTGTGACTGGAAATGGGCTCCAGTCTGGTCGTGCAAAAGAGGGAAAGATGCTGTGCCAGATCACGGAGTCCCTTCAATTACAGCATGAGAAAGTGAGTCCCTTAACCCTGGCTGTCTGGGAGTTTTGGGGTCGGGGAGGGAGGGGGGAGGAAGGGCAGGGAGTGTATTGAACAGAGTAGAGCTTTAGGAAGATAGAAGTGGTTGTGATGTGTAAACTGGGGTAGAATGAGGGGAGACGAAGTTGGTGATGGAGGGTAGTGGTCTTCAAAGTTACTCACTGTATACTTCCTAAAATAGTTTCAAAAACACTGTTTCATGCATTTTTAAGTTTATAGCTATTTTTAAAAACAAAACTTATAAATGTAACTGTTACAAAGTTTTAAAAAATCTACATAGCATAGCACTTTGATGACTTTTGTCATCCATTTTCAAGAATAAACTTTTAAGTTGTGAATGTTAGCCTGTTCTTTTTATCTTGATATCTTTCCATTTCCTACACAATTTTACTGGGTAGGTATCTCAACAGAATGGATGGGGTTTTTTTAAAATATTTTTTTTTTAAGTTTTTTGTTTGTTTGTTTTTGTTTTTGAGAGAGAGCATGAGCAGCGTGGGGAGGGACAGAGGGAGACCTAGAGGGAGAAGCCGATTCTCCTGCTCAGTGGGGAGCCTGAAGCATGAGCCAAAGTCACTTAACCAACTGGGCCATCCAGGTCCCCTGCATAGGGCTTTTTAAAAAGTGATGTATGGGTTGCCTGGGTGGCTCAGATATTAAGCATCTGCCTTAGGCTCAGGTCATGATCTTAGGGTCCTGGGATGCTGTTCTGCATCAGGCTCCCTGCCTGGTGAGAAGCCTGCCTCTCCCTCTCCCACTCCCCCTCGTTGTGTTCCCTCTCTTGCTGTCTTTCCCTCTCCCTGTCAAATAAGTAAAATCGTAAAAAATAAAAATAAGTCACGTGTGTATTCATGATGAATATAGTTTGCCAGAATGAGACAATACTTAGCATCCATTTCTACCTTTTATTATTTTAAGACCTGTGCGCACTGAGAAATTTTGTTGATACAGATAAGTTGATGGAAATGGTTTTGTTAGCAGCACTAATTTCCTTGAATTTCTTCGAGCTTATATGCTAAAATTTTTAAAGACATGTTTTTAATGGGCTATCAGTCTTTTCAGTTTTTTGAAAGCAAAGAATTAAAACATATCTGACTTGTAAATGTCTTTGTTACAGTCTTTAGAGAGTTGATCTCTTAACAATTCCAGTAGTATCTCCGGGGCTCTGTTTCACAGTGGAGGTTTTTCCAGCCTTGGGGCAGTGTAACATGGTGGTCTTGGAGCTGAGAGAGATGTCTTTACTTGTCCTGTGGAGGCTGGAGATTGTAAAAGGGAAAACCTTAGGATCCAAACTCCTAGACACATTTTTGCAATGAGTACTGGAAGTTGGGGGTCTAAGATATCCCTTCAAGTCATCCATCTGATTTATTCCCAGGATAATCTTTGTGTCCCTCGTGGGCTTCAGGTGCCCTGGTTTGCTCTCAGCAAAAGACATTAGAACCTCTGAATGAGGGTGTTGGGAACTGAGAGGTGGGAATACAGAATATTTTATAAAAGTCATCCCCCCTAAAAGTAGAATTTATAGTTTTTAGCAACTGATTAAATGATGGGGGCCAGAAAGGTATATTAAGAAGGAAACTGTATGGGCATCTGGGTGGCTCAGTGGGTTAAAGCCTCTGCCTTCAGCTCAGGTCGTGATCCCAGGGTCCTGGGATGGAGCCCCACATCAGGCTCTCTGCTCAGCATGGAGCCTGCTTCCCTCCCCCACCCCTGCCACCTGCCTCTCTGCCTACTTGTGATCTCTGTCTGTCAAATAAATAAATAAAATCTTAAAGTCTACAGTTACTTTTTTTTTTTTTTTTAATGTTTGAGAACTCAAGATCACAGGATAAAGCCCTTGAAGAAGAGCTGATTTTTATAAGATCTGTTTGGACAGTTTAATTTTTAGAACAAATGTGACATTGAGGTGGAGATTCTATGATGTACCTGCAAATATGGATCTGGCATCAGGGCAGGAGACTTTTGGAGGTTATTTCATTATAGGTGATTATAGAAGCCATGCATTTTCAAGGTGGAGAGGAGGGTGTGTGTGTGTAAAATGTGAGGACAAAAGTAGAAGGAAACTGCCTACATAAAACGATGAGAAAAAAATAAGACTAGTCCAGAAAGGTTGAAAAATACTCAGGATGGTGTACTTCCAGAGAACCCAAGAAAAGAGAATTTAAGAAGAGGGCATTGGAATAGTGAAAATCAGCTTTGTCAAGTGCTGTAGAGGAGTAGCACAATTGATCTAAGAAGGGCCCTCTAGTTTTGGCAAATTACTGCTGATCCTTAAGATGAGAATCCCAAGAGTGAAGGAGAAATAGGCCAGATTGCTTGTCTTGAGGAGGAGGTGAAGGCTGTGCAGGGAACTACCTCTTCAACAAATTTGATGAAAAATCGTTTTAGAGAATAGCAAGCTTAAGTTCTGGATTGAGTGTGTCAGGAAAAAAATCCAAGTACTCAGAATTGACCTTAATGACCTTTGTATTGCTCATAGAGTATAGTGTACAGGACTTCTCTTCCCTCCACCATTGTAATGTTACTGTTTCCGTAGTAGTTGAGTCTTCGTTGAGGTGGTTGGTGTTTAAAGGCAGTGTTGTTGGGAAAATATACCTTGCAACAGCAGTAACATGAGAAGCACTTGTGTATCTTCTCGTGCTTTTAAACATATCTGTGGTCAAGAGTAGAACAGTGGTCAGGAGTGCTACTCAGACTGTTCTTCCTTGCTTTTGTTCTGGCTGCCCGCACTCTTTGCCCCTGACTTAGTGCTGCAGAGTTCATCAGATACCTTTATGACGGTAAAGTAGGAACAGGGTTGATTTTTTTGAGGGTAGTTCTGGGAACTTAGGGATTTGGCACATCTTCTGAGAATTTAAGGTTTAAGAATAGTAGATTCAGAATTCTTACTGAAAGAGCATGAAATTAGCATGAATTTGTAGTATGTCTAAGCACTGTTAACAAGGAATAGAAAAGAGACTTACGGTGATGCAGCTAGAAACAGGATTGTCTCCACTGAATTAGAATGTACTCTTAAAGGGGACTAAGGCTCCTATATACTTCTTTCCTCCTCTTCTTAAGGGTGTCAGATAATCGGGAGAGGAGTAATGTGATACCTGGGGTTCTCTTAGAATGCTGTGTAAAGGCAAAAGGTCTTTGGCTTGGAAAAGAAGGCTTCTTGCTTAACTTCTAAAAAAAAAAATGTGGTTTTAATTAATAATTGAGAATTTTAATAAAGTGTTAGCGTAGCACAGTTGAATAAGTATATTTTCTGCCCAGAATTGTCGCCCAAAAGAGGTAACAACTGTTGAATTTAACTAAGTTGTTGCTTAGCATCCCTGTGCCATTCCTAATTACAGGGTGGCAGTGTGACTTCTCTAGCCAGGTAAGAGGTTATTGCAAGATGTAATAAGGTTACTTTTTTAAAATTAGAAGGCTAGGTTGATTTTGGTTGGCCACATTCTCCTACTCTTCTGTCTCCCTTCTTTGGAAACCCTGTGTCCCGCCTTGTGCTACAGTCCTTGGGCAGTTTGCCAGACATGGCATGGTTTGCCTTTACTCCCTCCCCATCCTTAGATCTTTCTGCTGGGAATGCCCTCTTCCTGCCCTCTGTCCTGCTTGGCAACTCCACTGTATCTTCCAAGAACTGCCTGATTTTTTGAAGTCTTCTTCTCAGCAGGGCAAATTTAGACCTACAACAACTAAAAGCATATAATAGTTAACAACATACTGTGTATATTCTTATACTGTCTGTCTTTCTTAGTATGTATGTGTACACATATCTGGACATACATACTTACATGCATGTACTTTGTCTAGTGTTTATATCTGTGTTCCTTATTGAGTGCTTGGCACTCCGAGTATGTGGGCTCCCCTACTTACTGGTTGAAATGGATGAAAACATTTAAAAATAAATGGAAACCACATTGAGATTCTCTGTATCTAGAAACAGACCTAAATGCACAGGGGAGGAAACATTTACTCATTTGCCTGACTCCATGTTAGAGACTTTATAGACGTTATCTTAGAATGCGTGTCTTAAAAGTCTTTCCCTTTATTTTGTAGATGAGGAAGCAGACCCAAATTAATTAGGTATTTGTGTTACGTTCATATAATTCATGAGTAGCAAAACATGAGATTTGAACCCAGATCTGTCTTACTTTGAAGAGCCTCTATCCTTTTCACACCACTGTTCGCTGTCACTATGTAGAGGTTAAATTAATCATTTTGAAACTTCCACATGGGTCGAACTTTAAACTTTTACATTTTCCTTAAATTTAAAATAGCTAAAAATTGGACCATTGCTTTCTGCTCCTTTGGATATCCTTTGGTTCTGGAGCAAGGAGCTGAGAATAGGTAGAGGATACATCCTGAACTGTAAGGATATTTTCTCCTTTCCACTATATGACCTCTTAGCTTATTACAAAGGGAACTATTCTGTTTTATATGTTAACAAAGAGAAGTGTCATTTTTCTGTTGTTACGTTCTCATCATTTTTTTCCTTGATCTCTTAGTGTGTATTGTAACACATTTGGTTCTTATAATTTGGGAGTAGAAGGATCTGTTGAGTCTAATTTATGTTTTGGGTCTTTGTCATATGATGCCTTAAATATAAGGCTTCAGTTTGTCCTCTGGGGTTCTATTCCTATTAGGAATTCTCTTCTATTAGGGTTCTGTTAGAATTCACTAAAACCCACAAGTTTTCATTGTAAGATTGAAGAGTGCACTTACAATGACGAGCACTAAGTAACGTATAGAATTATTGAATCAATTATATTGTGCACCTGAAATTAATATAACACTGTATGTTAACTCTACTGGAAGTAAAGTAAATACTTAAGTAAGTAAAAAAATTTTTTTAAAAAGATGTCATATATGGGGGGAGGGGGGTTGGGAGAAGGGGGTGGGATTATGGACATTAGGGAGGGTATGTGCTTTGGTGAGTGCTGTGAAGTGTGTAAACCTGGTGATTCACAGACCTGTACCCCTGGGGATAAAAATATATGTTTATAAAAAATAAAAAATTAAAAAAAAAGATGTCATATAGCTTTTTCATGGAAGCATTTATTTTATAATTAAATGTGGGGTTTTGAAAAAGTGAAGATTGCCCACTTAAGTGTTTATTGGAATCCTGTCTCTCATGCAGAGCTTGCAAGTCCTCTTCCTTTTCCCACTCCATCCTGGTTGCCCTTCAGCTAAGACAGTAAGTTTCCCGGGGTAGAAGAAGTATAGGAATTTGGGGAGGTCAGGTAATTTGAAAAAGTATTTTAGAGTGATCATTGTCTTTAATATGCTTTTTGGTCACTTTGAAATTTCAAATAACATGAAAAGATGACCTGGTTTTTCTTACTTCATCAGTGGAGGAGCCTAAGTTTTTAAGGCTGTGACGCCCTAAGGGCTGCTGCTGCCATAGTGTCAAAGCCTCTGTAAACTGAAATTAGTTAACCAGGAAGAAGGTGCTCAGGTGGGGTATGGAGGCATGAAACGTCTCTCTTCATCTGCAGTAATGGTCCTCGTCTTTGTCTTTTGTGTAATGCTGGTATCACCACTTTGGCTTTCTTAGGCTTACTGTTTCATGTTTTATCTTTGATGTAAAAGAAGAAAAAATTCTTTTCAACCTATTGGTTGAAATTTTGGCTTTAAAACTATGTCTCTGGTGGATAGGTTATAGTTGGGTGTTACTTTTTTATTAGTTGGGGATCTCTGCTTTTAAGTGTATAGTCCGCTTATATGTAATGTAATTACTGGTCTGGTTGGATTAGGTCTGTTTTGTTTTTTTTTCTGTCTCTCTCTTTTATCCTCTGTTGCTTTTTTCATGACTTCCTTTTGGGTTAACGATATTTTTTAGTATTGCCTTTTAATTCCCCTATTGGCTTTCTAGCTATTCTTTTTTGTGTATTTTAGAGAGTACTCACAAGGATTGTAACCCTTTAATTTATCACCATCTAGTTAGTGTTCTTGCATAAACTATAGGATCCTTATTAACTTGTTCAGCTACATTTACTACCTCTGTGTTGTCTGTTTTATCAGAGAATGTTATTTACTGTACCATCACTCAGTATATACTGTAAGGTTTTTTCGTTAGTGGTAATAGTCTTTTTTTATTCATTATTTTTATGTTTCTCTTCTTGCAACCTGTGGCAGACATTTGCAAGATAACTGAGTAAGACTTAAGTGTGCACTCTGTCGTGTGGGAACCAAATTCTCCTGGTCTCCATAAAGATGAGATCCAGAGCGTTATTAGTCCAATCAAAAACTGATGAAGAAATCTTATTAGTTCAGAAAGGAGAGTTCAGGCCAGGATGAATCCACAGATACTGGCAGGAGGCAACAGTTCTGGGAGATTGTCACCATTGCCTGTGCCAGAGTGGAACATCTTTTGTAGAGAACTCATTCATTGTCAACCGTGGTGGTTAGAGTGGTGTCCAAATTTGAAGCAAAATACAGTTTTGTTGCCCTCTAACAGTATGTTTCTTAAATATGGTTGTTCCACAATTTGCATTTGGATTAGTAGGGGTATTTATTAAAAATGAGTGTTCCTGGAGATTACCCCAAACCTCCATAATCAATATTTGACTGTGGCACCTGCTGTCTGCATTTCAAGTTAAGTGCTCCAAGCTTGCCTTATACACGGCAATGTTGGACAATCGCCATTCTAGGAGTCCTGGCTTTCTAAGGACCAAGTATCATGATTTTAATGGTTATCTTTAAGATTAACAAGTATGAGGCTGATGAAACAGTTTGGTCATAGTCATAGAATTCTAGAGCCTGCATAAAGGTACCTTTGAGGTCATGCTAGCTCAACAGTCCTGTACTAGAAGGAGAAAAACAGAGGCCAAATAAGAGTATCTGAGTGGTTTTTACAACTTTCTGGTTCAAAATAAATACTGTGCTATGAATTATAGATCAGCATAAACTATAAAAGTTGTCTGTACTATGTAAGTAATTATTTTAATGTTAGGTGCTATTTTTAATCCAGTTTGAAAATCTCTGCCTTTTAATTGGGGGTATTGATACTATTTGTGCTCAGCAAGGTTATTGACATGATTGGGTTTAAATCTCACAGCTTTCTGTGTGTCCTGTCTCCTCTTTTATCCTCTTTTTCTGCCTTTTGGATGGAATATTTCTTTTATGATTCCATTTTATGGCCTTATTGGCTTACTAGCTATATATCTTTGGTGGGTTTGGGGTTTTTTTTTTTTTTTTTTTTGGATGTGTAATGGCTACTGTAGAGTTTCTGATTAGTGTACATCTTTAAACAGTCTGCCTTCAAGTAACATGTTATCTCCTCACAGTGTAAGAACAGTATACTTTGCCCTTCCTGCCTTTGTGCTGTTATAGTCACACATTTTAACTTCTATATATGTTAGAAACCCGAAGTACATTTTTTTAAAGTTTTTATTTAAATTCCAGTTAGCATACAGTGTAATTAGTTTCAGATGTACGATACAGTGATTCAGCACATCAACACATTCAGTATTCAACACCTGGTGCTCATCACAAGTGCCCCCCGAATCCCCACCACCTATTTCACCGACCTCCACTCTGTTCATTCTAGTTAAGAGTAGATTTTTTTATCTTTTTTTTTTTTGCATTACATATTTTTACTTTAAATAATTATCTTTCAAAGAGATTTTTAAATAAGAAAAGTCTTTTGTACAATTGGTGTAATTTTCTTTTTGCTTGAAGGACTTTAATAATTCTTGTAATTCTTGTAATAATTCTTGTTTGCTAGTGATGATGTCTGTCAGCTTTTGTGTGTTTGAAATCTGTATTTGAAAGATAAAGAATTTCAGAGATACTTTAAGGATGTTTGTTGGCTACAGAGTTGTAGGTTGACTTTTTGTTTTGTTTTGTTTTTGGTTTTGGGGTTTTTTTTTCTTTTTTCTTTTAGTACTTCAAGGAATGCTTTACTCTCTCCTGGCTTATATTGTTTCTGATGAGAAGTCTGCTATAATTCTTACATTTGTTCTTTTGCTTAAAACGTGAGTTATTCTGACTGCATTGCAGAATTTACTTTACCAGTGTTTGACATTTTATTTAGAAGTTGTTAGTGTTCTGATTGAACATGTAAGTTCTCAGTGATCACACTGTGCTGAGTTTTCATAGCCTCTGTTCCCTCTGTTTCTAGAGACAACTAGACATACCTATAGAAAAAGGAGAGGGAGCATCCTTGAGTCTTTCATGGCTTGAATGTAAGAGTTGATGTAAGAATCTCTTGTGATCTTTTATGTCACTCCAGAAACATTAAAGATAGTCTTACTTATGCTGCTTCAGACAGGCAAGGGGTACTTTTTAGTTTCAGAGTGTTATAAGGAGTATTTCTGATGTCTCTGATAGTTGGTGTGGATGACTACAGCTCAGAGTCTGATGTGATTATTATACCTTCAGCCCTGGACTTTGTCTCACAAGATGAAATGTTGACGCCACTGGGGAGACTGGACAAGTATGCTGCAAGTGAGAACGTGTTTAACAGGTATGTGCCTATTCTTTTCCTTGTGGAAGTGGAAGGATTAATTACTACATTCATTTCAATAGGGAAAATCCAGTTTTTCAGTTTAAAGTAGTATTAACATGTGTAGTCTCGGCCAGCATGTTTTGTTAATAATCACAGCCAAGGCCTCTTTTATAATTGTTTATTCCTTGATCCTAGTAAGCATGTGACACTCTGTTAGCATTTTGGCCAAAAAAACCCCAAAACAAATAAAAACACCATTACCTTTTTGGTGTTCGGCATAATTTTAATATTTGTGTAAAGTGATTACTGAGGGGAGTATATTATTCTTTCAACAGATGATGCTGTAAACCTACTATGTGCCAGGTGATGTTCAAGGGGATTGGGATGCTTCCTAATGCATTGTTTCTCCAACTGTGGTCCCCAGGATACCTGTATCAGTTTTCTGGGAAACCTGAAAGTCTTAAATTTTTTGAGTATAGATGTATAAATCTCAGTAAAAATGTGTGAAGGTAATATTTTACATAATGAGGAATGTGTGTATTTTCCTATAATTTGATAGTTGAAGATAACTGAAATTTTATAGAATTTTCAGTGACCTTAGAAATTTGTCACTTCAGTTAAAGATGAAAAATATTTTGGTAAATATTCAGTCTCTTGTTAACAATAAAATCCATGCTGGCATTTGTCACTTAGGAGATTAGTGACTTAATATATGTTATAAAATATCTTAAAAAAATTTTTTTAAATCATGTAGAGTCTACCTTTTGGAATTCTAAATATTACTTATTAACACTGCTAAGCACTATATCATTTTCTTTTTCTTTTAGACAAATGGTGGCCCGGAGTTTGCTGGACACATTGAGGGAAGTCTGCGATGATGAAAGAGATTGCATTGCTGTTTTGGAAAGAATTAGCAGATTAGCTGATGATTCAGGTATATGTTAATGAAGAGAAAGGTTTCTTTAACCAAATTTGAGTTTTTATGAACTAATGAAAAACTTAGTGTATTATGAGACTTGTTTAAAAGATTTCCTAAATAAATTACCAAATACATCAGTAAGAAATAGAAAAAAAACTTTCTAATAGCCACATTTTGTGGTTGGTTTGTTTAATTTTGGAAATTTCTCATCAGAAAAATCTACAAGTTGTTTTTGCATCATGTATGTTAATATTTTAGGATTGCTGAAAACTTAAAAATAATTTTGAATACATTTTAAAAGGGATGGAGTGAGCTATAACTTTAAGGCAAATATAAAATGCTTCTATCAGTCATGATAAAACTAGAGCGTTTTGTCTCCAAAGAGAAGATAAGATGGTCTGCTTAAGAAAGAGGTAAACCTGGGGTGCCTGGGTGGTTCAGTGGGTTAGTCTCTGCCTTCCACTCAGGTCATGATCCCAGAGTTCTGGGATCGCAGGCTGGCTCTCCGCTCAGCAGGGAGCCTGCTTCCCTTCCTCTCTCTTTGCCTGCCTCTCTGCCTACTTGTGATCTCAGTCTGTCAAATAAATAAATAGAAAAATGTTTTTAAATGTTTAAAAAAAAAAAAAAGAAGTAAACCTGACTTCAATATGGTTATATTAAGTTTCTTAAAAATATTTTTTCTTGAGGCAAAATATGCATAACATAAACCTTACCATTTTAACTTAATCTTAAGTCATATCCATATCTTTATTTTTTATTTTAGAAACAATTCAAAAATAAATAATATTTATTTCTTAAACCCATTATCTCTTTATTAAAATGTGTTATTTTTCACTTTCTAACAAACTTTTTGGCATGTAAGCACTCTGATTTTTAATTTTTAGATGGGCTCATCTTTTGGTGAGCAATTTGTTTTAAGGGACTATGTTTTACTATTTACATAAGCCTTAAGTGTTTTTTTATTTTCCTATAGGAAAAAATTCATAAGTTTACAAATAATCTAATGGTGACATCTAATGATGATATATGTACTTGCTCATATATGGATGCTTGTTCCAGAATGGTTTTAGGAGAATCTCATCAATTATAATTTTCACTTACTTATTTTTTGCATTGTGGCTATTCCTTTCTTAGTTATTAGAATAGATATTCTTTAGGGAGAAATTTGTGTTTATTTTCTTTTACCTGTTTGTCACCCATAGTACTTGTTTTTATAAATATATTTATCTATATATAGTTGACCCTTGAACATGGGTTTGAACTGTTCAGGTCCATTGATAGATTTTTTTCGATGAGTATAGTACTTTAAATGTATTTTCCTTATGATTTTCTTAATAACATATTCTTTTCCCTAGCTTACTTTATTGTGAGAATACAGCATACAATATAAAACATAAAAAGTACATGTTAATCGACTTGTTATTGGTAAGGCTTTCAGTCAACAGTAGGCTAATAGTAGTCAGGTTTTGGGGGTGTCAAAAGTTTTATGTGGATTTTCTACACAGGGAGGGGTCAGTGCTCCAGCCCCTTAGTTGTTCAAGGGTCAACTGTATATATATATTTTTAAATATACTCTCAAGTTGTTGAGTTCATGGTAAATATGACTATTGACTTTCTATTGACTAAGACTATTGACTTTTCTATTGACTTTCACATTTTTTTGTTCATTTGATAAGCATAATACAGTGCACAGTCCTAGGCCAGATTCTAGAATAAATGCTAGAGCAGTTACTAAGGTGAATAAGAATTCCTGTCATCAAATTAACAGTTTAATGAATGCAAATAACTTAAAAATAATACTTTATAACAGGGAGAGTTGGTGCTGGTTTCAGAAAGTTAGTGACATTTAGTGAAATTTATTAGAATGATGAGGTACAGAGAAGGGAAACCGCATACTCAGGAGAAGGAAAGACTGGTTTAGAGGATTAAGGAGTTCAAAATAGTGGCCCATTTGGTCAACAGGTAGTTTATTGAGTCTATGGCTTAAAATAATGAGGCTGTTCAATAAGGCAGTCGAGGGCTAGATTGTAGGGGTTCATACCGTGACATCCTAGAGTGTGTTTTTATGATATAGAACAGTAATGTACCAGTACAGACACTTGGTGACATAGATGGGCAACAGGAACACTTGCTGGGGGGCTCTGTTACTTTAATATTCAATAAAACTCACTACAAAAAGTACATGGACTGGGGTGCCTGGCTGGCTCAGTGGGTAAAGCCTCTGCCTTTGGCTCAGGTCATGATCTCAGGGTCCTGGGATGGAGCCCTGCATCTGGCTTTCTGCCCAGCAGGGAGCCTCTTCTCTTCCTCTCTCTCTGCCTGCCTCTCTATCTACTTGTCATCTCTCTCTGTCAAATAAATAAATAAAATCTTTCAAAAACAAAAAAAAGTACATGGACTATAAATTTCCGGCCCCATGAAGAAAAGCAAAATGAAGGCCCATGTAATTACTACTCAGATCAAGAGATAAAACTAGCATCCCGGAAACCATTTCAGAGCACCTTCTCATTTCTGTCCTGTTCTTCTTTCCCAAGGTAAATCCATGTTTGACCCCTAAGTGTATAGATTAATTTTCCCCTCTGAACTTTTATATGGAATCATACTGAAAATGTCTTTTTGTGTCTAGCTTCTTTATACTTCTGAAGCTTATCATGTTGGTGTGTAACTGTATGTATAGATTTTTAAAAATTGAAACAGAAAAGAGTTGGATGGAAAAAAAACTTACTAAATTAGTAGTAAATTTAAACAAGCATTTGCTCTATAAAAATCCTAAAACTATGAGTAATAACTTCAGGGAAATAAAAAAATCAAGATAGAACTTGATAAGGATAAGGCAGATGAAAGACTTAAAGGTTCTAAGCTCCTTGTTTGCTTAAGAGAATGGAATATATGCATTAATTTTACAACTGTATTTTTCAGTAGTCATGATCAGCCCAGCTTATCAAGTTAGAGACCTTGGACTCAACTCCCTTTTCTTCGTTCTCTTCAGCCATCATAGTAGCTCTGAAATCCCTCCCCAGCACTTCAGTTCCTCCCATATGACTCACAGTGTGTTCATTTCTTTTTTTTTTTTTTTTTTTTTTTTTTTTTATTTTTTTTTTTTTTTTTTTAAAGATTTTATTTATTTATTTGACAGAGAGAAATCACAAGTAGATGGAGAGGCAGGCAGAGAGAGAGAGAGAGGGAAGCAGGCTCTCAGCAGAGAGCCCGATGTGGGACTCGATCCCAGGACTCTGAGATCATGACCCGAGCCGAAGGCACTGGCTTAACCCACTGAGCCACCCAGGCGCCCCATGTGTGTTCATTTCTTGACTCTGTTTTGTTCCATTGGTCTGTTTGCCTAACCAGGTCTTTGAAGAAAGAAAAGTTACTGATCACATTCTTTTTTTCTTTTTTTTAAGATTTTATTTATTTATTTAAGAGAGGGACTGAGCAGTGGGGAGGGACCAAGGAAGAGGGAGAAGCAGACTCTTGGCTGAACAAGGAGCCTGATGTGGGTGAGAGCATGACTTGAGCCAAAGGCAGACGCCCAACCAACTGAGCCACCCAGGCACCCCTATTGATTTCATTCTTAACCAGAACTGTAACTTGTATCCTTCTTTTGCTTCAAAAATATGTATAATTATTAGGTCCATGTAAGCAAATACAGGGTCAGTGAGGAAAAGGAGAGGCCTATGTCCTTTTTTTTAACTAAAAAATAAAACAGAAGCACTATTTTGTTCAGTTACTGTCTAACTTCAAATGGCAGAACCATGTAATAGAAATTCCAAATATTGGTTTGTTGATAAAGATTCTTAGCTTTGTAAGATGCTAGTGCATTATCTCCTGATACTTTCATTAATTTCTGTTTGTTGAAATCTAAAGTTCCTCTGGACCCATGCATGCATTTTTACCTTAAAGTAACTGTAATGATATAATCATTAATACCAAAGTTCTAATTAGGTCTGATGTAATGAATTGTATTGATAATCTGTCATGTCTCTATGTGTCTTGGTCATTTGCATTTCTTCTGAGAACTACCTGTCCTTATCCTTATTTTCTTCCTTGTGTTCATTTGAACAATGGGTTCTTTGTATATTTAGTTATTAATACTTTATTATATGTGTATTTTCTCCCAGACCAGCTTGCCTTTTAACTCAGTATGGTACCTGTTGTCTATAATCGAGGCTTTATAAAGTGAAATTAATTGGTCTCAAAGTTGGTGTGGGGGTTTTGTTTACCTTGGAATGGCTTCTCACCTCAAGATTTAACATTTTTTTTTTAAATGTTGTCTTTTAGTGCTTTTGATCTTTAAAAAAAAGTTTGGAACTTTAATTATAATTCATGTATGATATGCAGGATAGGAATCACCCTTTTTTCTCACATAACTGATTCTCCTGCCATTACTTTTAGGCAGTTCCTCCTTTTGAAACCCAGAGATTTGAAATACTATATTTGTCATTCTTAAATTTGCTGTACGTACTTGGGTCTTTTCAGATCCTTTGTTTCTTTAAATTGATTGGTCTACTTTATTTTAGTCTTTAGTTATTTTTAACTGTAAATTCTGTATTCATTGATTAAATTTAGGTTAGGAACCAGTCCTTATGACTTGTCCTAGGAGGCTCTTAAATAGTTCATAGATATTACATATTTTGTAGATGTGAATATTGGATATTTAACCCCTAGCATATGTGACACAATGTAGGTGATGGATAAATTTGGTCATAATAGGAAATGATTGCATACTTAGTGCACAGTAGGAAGATAGAAGCCTGGCGATGGGAGTAGGATCTTCCTTTTACTTGAGGGGTTGACCTGCATATGCATATGATTGTGAAAAAGGATCCTAGAGTTAGAGAACACTGTGTAAGTCCCTTTTATGCTGAGGATGGAAGTCCAGAGCTTTCCTGAATAGTCTTACACCCAGGCAAAGATTTTGTGAATTTGGGATAATGTGTTTGTTCACATTTCTGTTATTTCAATAGAACCGACGGTGAGAGCAGAGCTGATGGAACAGGTGCCTCATATTGCATTGTTTTGTCAAGAAAACCGGCCTTCAATCCCATATGCTTTTTCCAAATACTTACTACCTATTGTGGTTAGATATCTTGCAGATCAGAATAATCAGGTAAGAGTGCCATTTACATATTCTTACATTTACCATGTTGTATGTAGAATGGCCTCCCCTAGCTGGTCTCATTTGAGTGCTTTTTCCTCCTCAGCTTCATTATTCTGTTTTTCAAAATGACTTTGTGTCTTAGACAAGATATGTTGAGAGTCTGGCAAATCTAGAAAGTCCCCTTAATGCCATGATAAGACAGTGCCCTGTAGCTGCATTCTTACATGGTACCCTCATGGGTGCCCCTCAGAAAGTTTGCTAATTAGAGAGTCACCGTTCACAGGGGTGGCTTCCCTTTTGCACATGTGATAGCATGTGAGCTGGGAGGAGGGGCAGAGGGAGAGGGAGAGAAGCCGACTTCCTGCTGAGTAGGATACCCAATGCAGGGCTCAGTCCCAGGGTCTGGGATCAAGAGTCGGACTCCCAACCAGCTGAGCCACCTGGGCACCCCACAAGGATGGCTTTCCTGTTCCAGTTCATTTTTTGCATCATAGTCTGCCAAGTTCTGTCTTGGCAATAGCTGGAGAAAATAGCAACAAGTTTTTTATTTGCAAAGTTTTGCCAGTTATGAATCCCTTTAAGTCGAGATGAAAAGTCTTCACTTTCGTGAAAAACAAGTAGTAGGGTCTTGTTACATCATGTATGTACTTGGTTTATTCTAATTTTTTCCTAGGTAAGAAAAACAAGTCAGGCAGCTTTGCTGGCTCTGCTGGAGCAGGAGTTAATTGAGCGATTTGATGTGGAGACCAAAGTGTGCCCCGTCCTCATAGAGCTAACTGCCCCAGATAGCAACGATGATGTGAAAACAGAAGCTGTGGCTGTAAGTAGAAGACACTTTTTCTTTAACAGGCAAAAGTTCATCACTGTTTTGACAAATAGGAAGTGCTCAAATATTGTAGTATGTACTGTGGAGTTTATTAGGTATCACAGTAGCCCCAGAGCATTAGAAAGGGCTAGAGAGGGACATAGGCATATAAAAGAGGTCTGTGTTCTGCGGGCCCCATGTTGTGCTTTGCATCTGTGAATTAGATGAGCTCTATCGCAGGGCTCTGAGAAAGCAAGATTTGCAGCAAGAGAATAGTAAGTAACTGTAAATTCATTATTACAGAAAAAGAAGATGGGAGAACTAATCAGTGCAGTTAAAACAAAAAACACAAAAACCCAGTATTGAATAAAGTAACATTGGTTACACTTTTTTAGGCACGATGTAAGCACAGGAAAAAAAAAAAAAAATAGCTCCTGCCCTGACAGTGTGGTCCTTGGGGGAAGGATAGTCAGGCAAGTAATTTTATAATGATATATAATATGTGATAGAAATTGTGAAGATAAGAAAAACACATGGATTAAATCATGTACATAACAAAGTCCGGTTTAACAAGTCCATCTAAAATTTCAGATCTACTTGGAAAGTGAGAGTTTACTGTTTAAACCTAAAATAGGGACATCTGGCTGGCTCAGTTGGTGGCATGTGTGATTCTTCGTCTTAGGGCTATGCGTTCAAACCCCATGTTGGGTGTAGAGATTACCTAAAAATAAAATAAAAAATAAAACCCTAAAATAATAGCATCTTTGTAGATATGAAAAGAATTACACAAAAATTGGGTAATGTTTCTGGATCATTAGGATGAATTAAGTTATCTCTATAGTCCCCTTTCCCTTGGAAATGTCTTGATTCCATTATTTTATTTTTTAGATACTCCATGCCAGTTAATAGTAAATTTAGATACTTTTCAGTAATATCACTTTTATTGAAATGAAATTCACATAATGAAAAACCATTTTAAAGTGTACAATTAAGTTAGAATTCCAAAGTGTAGAATTTTTTTTTTTAATTTCACAAGTTCCTCAATGAAGAAAATCAGGTTTTGCATTAACTGAGGAGAGTTTAACTTGCTCTTTTATTTTTATGGGACTTAATAATAGTGACACATTATAACTAATGGACTATATCCAGCACTAGAATGAAACCCAGGATTCTTCTACAGTCGGTTTATTTATTTTATCATGTTCTGCACATCCTAGCTTTCTAGTTGTTCTCTATCTTGGAGACAGTTCATTCTGATTAATTTAATTATGTTAGATCAGTGATACAGGATGTAACTTCAGATCTTTAGGGATTGAAAATGCTTAGAAACAGTATAGAGTCAAAGAACAAAACTGGCTTTGGAATTTGGGAAATACAGATGTTACCACCAGTTGTGAGGATGCTGGGATTTTGATAGGAATTGTGTTGAATCTATAAATCAGTTTGGAGATAATCACCCACCTAACAATCCATGAGTATGGTCGATTTCCCCATTTAATTACGTGTTTGATGTTTTTCCTCAATGTTTTGTAGTTTTCAGTAAGACAGCATTTCTGTATTTTGTTGAACCGTGTTTCTTAACATTGTTGTGAATGATACTGTTTTTAAATGTTTTCATTTCCTTGGTTCATTTTTGGTTCTGGTATATGCCCTGCAAATTTCCTAAGCCCACTTATTTGTTCTAGTGGCTTTTCTGTAGAGTCCTTGGGATTTTTCTATGTAGAGAATCATGTCCTGTATGAATAATGTTTTCTTTCTCTTACTTCTCATCATGTTTGTATGGGCTAGGAGTCGGTATAGTAATAACAGACTATCAGATGTCTTTCTGTACTAACTGGAGGGTGGAGTGGGGTATTCCTTTAAATAACACTGGGCCAATTTTCAAACATAGTTCATCCTCATTTGCCTGAAACTGCATGTTGGAACTGGGTCCTTGTCTTCATTAGAACCAAGGGACACAGTTCTCTTTTGCACGAGTTTCTGTTAACTTGGTACTTTGCAAGGTAAGGACTGCCTCTAGAGAGTCTTCTCTTAGCAGTACAAGTATACTGAGCCCAAAATTCTTGTGGATCATCTTTCCTTTGAACAGTGACCATTTGTTTTCTTACTGTTAAAGTTACCAGGCAAAATAATATGATTGAAACTATACTCAGAAATGAAATTTTTCAGATTATCTCTGGGTTTACTGTGCATTTGGTAATTATTGATAGTAGTAAATATCTATTTTTCTCCCTTGAACCTGGATAAATAAGACGAATGTTGTTCGTGATATATGCGGGAAAATGATGCCACAACCTATTATATTTTCTAAAGTATATACTTTTGATAAGTTAGCAGACTTTACGGGAAAAGTCTTAGTTTAAAGATGTTTTCAGTGTGCTTTTGTTCTTATCCATTTTAGATAATGTGCAAAATGGCTCCCATGGTTGGGAAGGACATTACAGAGCGTCTTATCCTCCCTAGGTTTTGTGAGATGTGCTGTGATTGCAGAATGTTTCATGTTCGAAAGGTATTTTTTAGGCATTTTGTTTGTTTAAGAACACATGGTTATACTGGTTACTGTATTGATATGTGAAACTTAAAAGATTGTTTTAAAAGCCCTGTGTTTGGATGATTTTGAAATGTCAGTCATGCTTCTGTTGTCAGGTCTGTGCTGCCAATTTTGGAGATATCTGCAGTGTAGTTGGCCAGCAAGCTACTGAGGAGATGTTGGTGAGTAGTGCAGAGATAAAGGGGTAACAGAGGGGTAAGCAGTCCATTACAGAGTAATACATAAAGTTTAAAATGCATACATTTACCCCCACATTTTATTAACACAGTCTCATGAATGTGAATCAGAAAGATAATGACTCTGAGTTTGGGAGTTCACATTTCTATAATCTAGGCACTTGAATTGTGTTTTGATTATAGTTTGTTAAAAATGCAGATATATGATATGTAAGGACCATTGATTTATTTTTACCTCTCCCATTTCTACTAAAGAAATCAATTGTACTCGAAGAAATCTGTAATTTTATTGCAAATCTCAAGTATTCTAGTGACAAATCTACAGCTTGTTATTTTTAAATGCTTAGTGCCTGGGATATACATGCTTCGTGTACCAGTTAACCTACTTAAAGAGTTTCTGAAACCATCCATTAAGCAAAACAGCTTAGGTACAAGCTTTTGCATGAAACTGAAGCTATCTTTGTTGTTTCTGCTTTTCCAGTCAGCAGGGCTATGAATGAGGTGTGATTTATTTCATATTGCTGAGTTTTAATACAAAACAAGTCTTCTAAATTGTTACAGGAAAATCTAGTATTTTGAAACACTGTGAAAGCAGAAAATGAAATAAAATGAATCGCTAAAACCCACGTTGTCTGCCTAACATACCACTGTCCTTGCATAGCTGCCCAGGTTTTTCCAGCTTTGTTCTGATAACGTGTGGGGAGTCCGGAAGGCTTGTGCCGAATGCTTCATGGCGGTTTCCTGTGCGACATGTCAAGAAATCCGACGGACTAAGCTGTCAGCACTGTTTATTAATTTGATCAGTGATCCTTCACGTTGGGTAGGGTTTTGTCTAATTCTCATTTCTGTAGAATAATACATTTTACACAAAACGTGATTTTGATTTCATGATTTAAGAAATAATTATGTTATTGGTAATTGTTTTAGGAGTAGACAGACAAACTACTATATTAACTTTTTTAACTGGAAAAAACTTCTGTACATAGAAATCACATTCATTCTAAGGATATGATGTGGTATATTGATTTTCAAGCATTAAACCTTTGGTAAGTCTCACCTGGCCAGAGTGTAATAATTTTTGATATCTTGCTAGACTATTTGATACTATTTTGTTAGGGGTTTTTATTTCCATATTATAAGAAATAATGGTCTATAGTTTCTTGTGGCTTTTGGGGGGGGGGGTTGTTTTGTTAACAGGGTAATAATGGCCTCATAAAACAAGTTGGGCTCCCTCCTCTTTGTTTTCGGAGAATTTGTGAAGAATCAGTGTTCTCATTTAAATGTTGAGTAGAATTCAGCTATGATACCGGCTCAGTTTGGACTTTTCCTTTGTATGTAGTTTTGTTTGTTTTGTGTTTCCTAATCTCTTTACTTGTTATAGGGTTATTCAGATAATCTTCACTTGTTAGAGACTTATTCAGATTATTTTTTCTTGAGTCAGTTTTAGTAGTTTGTCTAGGAATTTGTTTTATGTAAGTTATCTAATTTGCTGGTATATGATCTGTAGTATTTTCTTCATAATCTTGGTATTTCTGTAATGTCAGTAGTAATGTCCCTTCTTTCTGATTCTAGTGTCTTTGTCTCTTGGCCATACTGCTGAAGGTTTGTCTGTTCTGTTAATCTTTTTAAAGCTTTAGTTTCATCAGTGTTCTCTTTATTTCTGTTCTTTATTTCATTAGCTTCCACTCTAATCTATATTATACCCTCTCTTCTGCTGCTCTTTATTTTTCCAATGTCTTGAGGCAGAAGATTAAGTTAGTAGTTTGAGATCATCCTTCCTTCTTTGAGTTACCATCCAGGGTAACTGGCTTTTAACCTGAAGAGCTTCCTTTTGTGTTTATTGTCCTGTAAATGTGGTAGCAACAAATTCTGTTTCTGCTTATCTGGGTATGTCTGTATTTTGCTTTCATTTTTGAAAGTTAGCTTTGTTGGGTACAGGGCTCTTGGTTAACAGGGTGTTTTTGTTTTGTTTTGTTTTGTTTTGTTTTGTTTTCAGTTTCTTCGAACACTTTGTGTCTTACCCCCTGCCCTCTGATCTCTCTTGTTTTCGCAGGAAGTTAGGTTTATTTTATTGAGGTTCTCTTGTAAGTGGTATGTTACTTTCCTTTTGCCACTTTCAATATCTTCTTGCTTTTGACTTTTGGCATTTTCACTATGATGTGTTTGTAGATCTCTTAATTTATCCTACATGTTGAGCTGCTTTCATGTGTAAATTACTGATTTTTAATAAATTTGGGAACATTTTGAGCCATCATTTCTTCAAATATTGTGTCTTTTCTCTTCTGGTATTCCCATTACACATATAATGGTGCACTTAATGGAGTCCCACATTTTCTGAGATTCTGTTCATTTTTCCTCATTTTCTTTTTTCTCTCTGTTCATTGCTAAACTTTATTAATATACCTTGAGTTTCCTCATTCTTTTTTTTCCTACCAGTTCAGAACTACTTAAATTTATGTGGTGAGTTTTTATTTCAGTCATTATACCTTTCAGCTCCAGAATTTCCATCTGGTTCTCTTCATGTCCTCATACCTTCCTTTACTTCTTTACTCATGCTTTCCTTTCATTCTGTGAACAATTTATAATGGTCACTTCGAAGTTTTTTTCTAAGTCCAACATCTTAGTGTTCTCACACATACTTTCTGTCCCTTAATTTTTTCCCCAGTGTATGGATTATACTTCTTTGTTCCTTTGCATGCTTTATAATTTTTTTTAACCTGGTCATTTTAGATAATACAGCAGATTTGGGTACTTCTGTCCCTCTCTGGGGCTTGTTACTGTTACTTGTTTGTTTAGTGACTGGCTGGAATGTGTTAGTGAATTCTTATTCCCCCCTCCAGGAAGCACAGCTTTGGACATGTCTACATGCCTCCCTCCCATCCTGGGATGACCTCATTTTGATGAGAGTGGGAGGGACAGCAGCCCCAGGCTCTCTTGGCTCATCTATCCTGGTCTTATAAGCTGGGGCAGAGACTATATTCTGAGTATTCTCAGAGCCCAGGGTTCTGAGCCATGTCCAAGGTAGAGCTTCCATTCTACCAATGGGCATTGTGCAGAAGAAGGTATGCCCAACAGGTAGCGGGGGACAGGATGATAAACCTTAAAAGTCCTCTGGCTGGAGGCTAGAAGAGGGGGAGGCCATTGCTGCTGGCCATAACAGTCTGCAGTAGAGGTTCTGCCTCCCTGATTCAAATACCACTGACTGGCTTTAGTGAATATTTATAGATATTCCCTCTTTTGTTGTCTGCCCTAAGGGCTATTTCCAGAGGTTTTACTTGGTGGGGTTTTGGGTGGGTTGTTTTTGGGTTTTTTCTCCCCCATTTTCAACGATTTCACTGGAGAGTGGGTGAGTGGCTCTCCTTATGCTGTTGTGCCTGAAATAGTTCTCAGGACCTTACCATATGCATTTTCCAGACAGACTCCACAAAGAAGAAAGACTGTTAAGCCTTAGCACGACTTTAATGTTTAAAATGTATAAGATTGTTAGAAAAAATTATGTGGCTTATTTGAAATTTTCATTTTTACTTTATCATTGTCTTGGCTTAGTGATATACAGTATTTCCTGCTAATTTGGGAATATGTTTATATTAAAATGAAGGACTCCTGGGGGTGCCTGGGTGCCTCAGTTGGTTAAGCCTCTGCCTTTGGCTCAAGTCATGATCCCAGTGTCCTAGGATGGAGCCCCGCATTGGGCTCTCTGCTTAGCAGGGGGCCTGCTTCCTCTTCCCCCTCTGCCTGCTTCTCTGCCTTGTGATCTTTCTCTCTCTGTCAAATAAATAAATAAAACTTAAAAAAAAAATGGACTCCTGAAAATCTGTCATTTGAAGTGTATATAAATCTGGTAAGGGTTTGAGGCAAGTTCAGAGTTTTAACAGGATCCAGAGTAGACTAAACTCTTGCATATAATTTTGAAAGTTACCTTTTATGTTTTTATAGAAGTAACATTTTATTGACTCTAAAGGAGAAAAGGACCTGTAAGTTCACACATACGCTTCTCTTTGCTGTCTTGTATATAATTCTAGCCTTTTTTAAAAAATCAATTGAATCATTTTTTATCTGCTTCCCCCAGAAGGTAAATACTAATAATAGGCAAACTTCACATGTATTTGCCTTTGCAGAATTTACACATGTCATGTAATCATCGTTTTTTTTTTTTCTTAAGATTTTATTTATTTGACAGAGATCACAAGTAAGCAGAGAGGCAGGCAGAGAGGGGGGGGGAAGCAGGCTCCCTGCTGAGCAGAGTGCCTGACGCGGGGCTTGATCCCAGGACCCTGGGATCATGACCTGAGCCAAAAGCAGAGTCTTAACCCACTGAGCCACCCAGGCACCCCTGTAATCCTCATTTTAAACCATGGAAAAGGTATTGTTATTCCTCAAGGGCAAGGTCTTAGAGAAATTGGTTTGCGGTTTCTCCCATCATAGTTGCCTCTTTCAGATTGTCTCCTCCTTCTGCTTCCTTTCATAAAACCTCTCTCCCCCAGTTTTTTTTTTTTTAAATCAAGATTACAAAAATAATACAGGAATATAATATGAAATAAAATTCTTAACCCTTTTTTCTGCTCTCCTACTTGAGACATTCATGGATAACAGTAATATGTGCATCCAGATTTTCGTGAAATATATTTTAAGTCAATATTCTGTTTCTGATAAGTGCGTCCATAGTTCTGACACATCTGTCTTGTTTCCTTGTAGAAAGCAGATTATAGTCTTGCCTAGCAGAAAACATGAAATGGATTTATCACGTTCTGTCAACTTTATTGCTCTATATTTTCTGTTTGGCAGTCTTCATTTTCTTCTGTTTTCCTGGAAAATGCTGCAGGATGTCCTTTAGTTCCATGGAGATACTCTGGGGGATCTCATATTTATATTCTCATGGTATAAATATTCAAGCTAGATTTTAAAAAATTGAAAGTAAAAAAACAGTTTATGAAGAATTTCTAAATCCTAGCAGAAGAATGATATATAGTTCTGAATGTGGGAAGGCTTTGTAGAAATTACCTTATTACTATTTTAACCATACTTAGTATATGGTAAGTAGACTGTTAATAATCCCTTAATTTTAAGTTTTATTACTGTCCTCTTTTTCTTTGTAGGTTCGCCAAGCGGCTTTTCAGTCTCTGGGACCTTTCATATCTACTTTTGCTAATCCATCTAGCTCAGGCCAGTATTTTAAAGAAGAAAGCAAAAGCTCAGAAGATACATCAGTAGAAGACAAAAATAGGTATGATTTTTTTTAACTTCACTTTCCAGCTTTATTGCTTGTGAATGTATTTTTCATTTCTTCTATAATAAATGTTCTTTTTGGAGACTTTGTTATTTCTCTTGATTGTAAAAATGGGTAGATACTTTTAAAGAGCTATATTTTAAATACATTTGTTAAATGTCTCTTTGGTTAGTTGCATCTTAAGTGAGAAGGTGAAGACACGCATAGCACACTGAGCTTGGTCCCGGCCATAGAGAAAAGTATAAATGACAGATGTGATGATAATTTTTGAATGTTTATTTAATAAATTAGTTACCTAGTAAACCATTTATTGACATTTGGAATAGATGAAGTAATTGTTCTACAGTTTAAAGTGTTTAGTGTTTTAAGGGGTAAAACCTAATTTAGGAATATGTTTTAGTATGTAGTCCATTTTTTACTATTATTTTTCCTTTCAGTCAATTAATTTAATTGTGGATCTTGAACTCTGCCTGCAGAATGAGGATTATACTCTCTCAATCTAGGGGGAAAGTATTATAATGATCAGCTGATGTACTGATTAACTAGAATATCAACTTTAAGTGTAATAGGGCAACTAATTTTAAAATAAAAATGACAACTCTGATTTTTATTTTTAAATTTTTTTACATTAAAAAATTCTGAGTTTCAGCTTTTAAAATTTATACTATATACTCGGGAAAAAAGAAATCAAGCCTAATTTAGCACATGGGAAATACACACTTTTACAGGTGTGCACTTGAAATAATTTAGAACCTGTTTTTGAAACAGTCCCTACTATAATGCTTGAGTTACCATAGTGTCTTGTCCCTCCCTTGTCATGATGCTAATGGACATTTTCTTCTGTAGGTCTTGATACTGTGATATTTGCTTTCTTGGTGTTTTGATTTGGCAGTTCTTCCTTTCTTCTCTGCTGCCTTGTTTTACCTTTTTGCCCGTTCTCCTACTGTCCTGCTGAATAGCCAAACAAACCTGAGGTACTGTTTTTTGTAAAGGAAGAAAATCACTCTAAACCTGTCTTCCTAGCAAGCAAATTCTGTCAGTTCTTTTGAAAAACAGCTGCTGCAAGGAGTTTGACAAAAATGATGATGGGGGGAAATGTTATGTTTTTCATTTTTAAAGTCAGTGTACTTTGTTCACCACCTAATTGTGCAAAGACTATTACTTTATTTTTAAATCTGGAGAGTCTAGTAAGTGAAAATATAAATTTACAGAGAATTTTTTAGGTCAGGGGTCAGCAAACTTTCTGTAAAAGGCCAAATAATAAATATTTTCAGTCTGGCACAACTGCTAACCTCTGCCTTTGTAGGATGAAAGCAGCCATAGACCGCATGTAAGTGGATGGGCTTGGCTGCGTACCAGTAAAACTTTATTGACAAAAATAGTTGGAGTGATTACCATGGCCAGTGGTTGTACTGACTGCCTGTGTAGGACATTACTGGAAGAGATATTTAAAGGTAGTTATCTTTTACCTACAAACCTTAATTCCTCTTCCATTGTAATGAGGTATGTCTTAATGTCAAGTCAGTACTTTTTGTAGCATTGTATTTTCACTATATTGTTAGACTTTATTGAAATGTGTTAATGGTAGAAGGGAGGGAAGAGAGAATTTCTGGCTAAGGAAGGAGTTGTATTAAATACCGTAAAAGCTTTTTTTGTAGTTTTACTTCCTAACTTCAAAAAACAAACAAACAAACAAACAAAAACCAGTCCTATGTATTATTAGTTTCAGAACCATTAGTTTGTTTACTCTCTTAAATACTGCACTAGCTTTTGTTCTAAGCTGTCTTAAAACTTGTTTCTTTATTTAAGATTGATTGGTTGGTTGATTATACGGAAATTAATTGAGCACCTACTATGAACCAGCTCCTATAGATAGAAATCAAGAACTCAGTTCCTGTTCTCAAGGTCCTCTCAGTTTTCCTAAAATTCAGATTTCCCAAACAAATATCTTACAAAGTTAGCAAGGTTTTGACAGTCTGTTTCCCCTACTATTGATTATATAGTTTTCATTCTGATCCTAGAAACATTTAATATCACTTAATACTCTCTGAAGCCTTTATTGATTTTAGATCTCTGACTTTGTATACCAGATTTATCTTTCACCCTAGATCGGGTTACTAATGCTTCTTGGAAGGTGTTAATAAAGGCTACTTCCAGAAGCAGAGTTAAAAATTTGTATTTGCATTTTTAAATTATGTAAAATAAGCATTCCCTTGTTTTCTTAGTTGAGCAAACTGTTACATTGTTCTCTGAATACACTTAAATTCTTTTGGTTCTCTTTGCTTTCTGTTTGAGAAGCTGTTCTGTTCCATCCGACCCATTTAACAAAGTGAACTGTCAGCGTGTTTGCTGTCTGTAGACTCACTACTTCCACGAATCTTTTCTTGAGGTTTTTTGGAAATTCAGAGCTTTTGCATCTTGGCTGTCAGCACTGGAGTGAGAGCACTGATTTCTGATCCCTATCTTTTCAGTTGTGTATTCACGTGTATCCTACAGCAGACTGCAGGTCCGTCTGCTGTGGCAGTCGAGTTCTGAGTTTTTGCGTGTAGAGCACCTTCACTGGGCCTGGCACAGAGTTGGCATAGAATAAACCTTGAATGAATCATAAGGGAATCTTTAATCTCAGAAGCCTTAAGTAGGTATACTACTTCTGTCGCTTTTTATCAATCCAGCTTAATGCCAGCTGTGTGACAGTAAAATTGATGGTTGCTGGTACAAATTTGGAAGTATTTCAGTGATGTGAAAACTTCATTCGGCTAATTCACGGTACAGGAAAGACGTATGTTCTTTGCTTTTGTGTCAGGACACACTGCTGCTTGACCAGCTGTGCCACTGGTCATTTTCTCCTGGAAATAACGTGCACTGATTTTTCTAGGCCCACAATCGGTAGTCCAGAACTCAGAGGGGTATTAATAGAAAACTTAGGTAGACACTACAGGAAAATTAACGTTCTGGTAGAGAAATTTCTGGCTTACCCTGATATTCTCGTTACTTGTTTCTCTTAGGAAATGGGCTAATTCTCTCATTTGGCAGAATCAGAGTTCTTCTCAGCTTTTGAAATGATTTTTACTTGTATAATAGCACTTGGAAATCTGACAACTAAGAATATCAGAATTTTAGTATTTAGTAGCTGGATCTTGCATTGACTAACTCCCAGCTCTGGGAAAAATTAGTGTTCAGATAACTTATATTTTTGCCAATTCATACGTGTAGTAGTTCTTCCCAGAATTTAACAGTAGGGAAATTTTTTTTTGTCTCCTTAAAACCATGCTAGGAGTTTTAAGTTTGGACAGACTAGTAATTGTAACATTAGACAAATAGAATGACTTCGCCCTTCTTTTTTTTCCCCCATAAGAATATTAAAGTTTAATCGTAATGGCATGGTGAGAATAGTAATCAAGAAATTTTAGGCCCAAGGAATAGTTTTGCATACTGAATGGCTTTTGTTGTTGTTTGAGAGAGGGAGGGAGAGGGGCAAAGGGAGAGAGAGAATCTTAAGCAGGCTCCACTCCCAGTGCAGAGCCCAAAATGGGGCTCCATCTCACAACCCTGAGATCATGACCTGAGCTGAACTCAAGAGTCAAATGCTTAACCCACTGAGCCACCCAGGTACCCTCTGAATGGCCTTTTTAATTAGGTTCTTTTGTGTATTTTAAATGCAGGATTTTTAAAAAATTTATCAGATAATAGATGAAGACTTACAAGTTTTAACCCATTTGGTCTCCACTCCCACCAAACAATATCTTGTTACTCTAATTTTTTACATTTAGTTTTCATATCAGAAAAATGGCAAAAATAGCACAAAGAATCCATATGCCCTTCAGATTCTTGAAATGTTAACCTTCTACCATATTTGCTTTATTGATCTTTTTTCTGAATACTTTGATGTTTTAGACATGATATTCTTTTTTGCCTTTCTTTAGTATTTCACTGTGTATTTCCTCAAAATGCAGGCATTTATACATAACCATGGTTCGATTACCAAAATTAAGAAATTAACATAGGTATAATATGTCATCTAATCTAGAGACTATTCAAATTTTAGCAGTTATCCCACTAAATTTTTAAAACAGAATATGTCTTTTAAGGACCATGTGATTGGCAAATACGTAATTCATGTAGAAGACATTTATTTGGCATAACAGCATTAGCTTCAAGAACTGTTCTGGAGAGGGAAGGAATCTTAAAGGTTGCCTAAGCCTGTGTCTCATCCTTACTACTAAGGAGTAAATGTGGAATCATGGGGGCCTTGAAAGGCTCACAGGTTTAGGGCAATGCAGTGTTGGCCCTGGGACAAGGACCTGGGAACTCGGGGCCCAGCTTGCACGCAGATGTAACAACTCTGTTGTACATGCACACTGTCTATTTTGCAGTCCTAAGAATAGAAGGGAAACACCAGAAGTAAAATGCTGTCATTGTTCGGTACATTTTCAGATGACTTCTTACATATTTTTTCTATAATTTTTTCAAGTTTCATTAAAATAATCATGTGTTTTTAAAAAAACATATTTTTGAAAATAATGTGAACATTACCCTGAGATAAAGTGCAATCAGAGGGCAATTGATAATTTCATGGGAATGTGTATGGTGGCTACTAACTAGGAGAGGACATGGGTGTTCGTGTCGCCTTCCGTTTGCTCGGTCCTGGTGAGCCTCTTCTTTAGTACCTTTTGCTGTGTGTACGTAAAGGCACACGCTGTTTCCAGGAGCACCTTTCATTTTTTTCCTCACGCTCTCAAATTTACCTACACATCCATCCTTAGTTCCCTCTCACGTTTCTTATCAAAGAGGTGTGTCTTGGCCCCTTGAATCTGTGCACCTCTGTTCTTGAGCTCACGTTCTTCTTTCTTAGATAGTGCTCTTATCAGGGATAGGGTCTCCTGTGCCTGCAGTTCCTACAACTCTTTCGCTATGGCACCCCGAAAAGAATGCCTTCACTCTGATACTCATTGTGTCTTTCATGTTTCCATTCCTCTTTCTTGCCTCACGCCCATCTAAGTCCTACACCTGGCCTTCTGAACTGATGACCTTCAACTTGGTCCTTGGTGTCTGACCGGTTTCCTGTGGACGTCCCCCTCCCCCAGAATGCAACCCAGGTACCTCACTCAGCCTGTCCAAACCAGAACCCATTAGCCTTCTCGTTAGACTGTTCTTGTGTTTTCTACTTTCAGTTGGTGCTGCTGCGATTTGTTCTGTCACCCTAGCAGAAATTTGGCAGTCTTTCCAGATCCCTCTCGTTGTTTCCCATCTCCAGCCTGCGATAAATCAGTAAACAGATCCTGTTGGTCTGGTCATCATTTGAATGCGTTTACTTCTTCATAGCCCCAGATGTACTGCCTTCATTCACCAAGTCCTTGCTGGTTCCCACTTCCTACTCACCTCCGCCCCATTTTCCACCCTGCTTCCAGGATGTTTTCTCAAAAATTAACGCATCTAAAAATGCAGTTCTCCTAATTCCTGCCTTACCCCATGTAGCCCATAGGATCCATTCCAGAGGTGTTGGGTATGCAATACGGTGGCTCTGGCAAAGTTCTTCACCCTGGTCACATTGTTTCCTTCTTGGAGCCATAAGAGACAGGGCTGTTTTCAGAGTGTGTTACATATTTTAGGTCATGCTTGCCTCTGCATATGCTTTTCCTCCCTTGAATACATGCTCTTCCCCTTAGCCTTGTAAATGTTTACTGGTTCTTCTAAGCACTGCTCCTGTCATTTCTTCTAGGCCTTTTCATCTCACCTGCATCCCGCTTCCTGTGCCCAGTGTGCTTCTGTATTTTCCACTCTGTCTGGTGGTGCAACTTGCTTACGTGTTTGGTTCTCTTGTTTGCCTGTAATTTAATCTCGCTGACCAGACCTGCTTCTTTTTCACATTTGAATCCTCAATACTGGCTTCGTTCCGTGGCTCTTAGTAGGTGCTCAATACATGTTTGTTAAATTTAACAGAGTCAAATAAAAGATAGGAGATAAACATTAAAACTTACTGTAGTGCTTTAGTTTAGATAATGGATGGTGGTAAACGTGGACTTTAATTGAGGAGCTTGTACCCATCTACCTTTATCAACTAAGTCATGACTATTTTGGAAAACTTTTGGGAGTAGAGCTGGAAAGTATGGAAGAAATTTTTTTAAAACTTCATTTACACTAAAATGGATTTTAATACTTTGTGAGATAGTAAATAAGGATCTTTTCTAATACTGCACAGAGGTTTTTTTCCTTTTCTTTTTTATAAAAGCAAATGGGTTTTAATTCTCAGCTTTTCAGTACATCATTGGAGCAGTGGCAATACCATGATCCTAAGAATCAGACCATTTTTTAAGTGCGTTGTAGGAATTTACCTTCCTACAATTTTTCTTTAGTTTATTATTGAAATTAGCCTGGTATTTAAGAATTCTGGGATTCTACAATGTTATTTTTTCCAACTCGTGTAATGCTTAAATATCTAGACTTATGCTTAACAGATGTTCACATCTCTGAGTACAGAACAGCTGATGGAAAAAGAAGCATTACCAGTATATACACTACTCGATTTGTATGGATAATCTGTAAATTTAATATTGAACTTGTCTAAATATTTTATGTAGTGTCTCTCATTGAGTTTTTTTCAGTAATTATTTTTACACTTTCATTTTTTTTCCCCCCAAATGAAACAATAAAAGGATCAGAGATCAAGAAGTTCCAGAGGATGTACAGATCAGGCCAGAGGATGTTTCTTCAGATCCCAGTATTAGTAATTCCAGTGTCAAACTGGAAAACATGGTGGAAGATCATGCTGAAACATCTAGGAAATCTCCAGGTGAAATAAGTGTCCCAATGGACAGCTCTTTACTTTGTACTTTGTCCTCAGAATCTCATCAGGAAGCAGCTAGTAATGAGAATGATAAAAAACCTGCTAACTACAAATCTGCATTACGGCCAGAGGGTGGCGCCAGTTCACCAGATTCAGCTCTCTTAGATCAGGAATTGTACAACTCCTTCCATTTCTGGAGGACTCCTCTTCCTGAAATAGATCTAGACATAGAGCTTGAGCAGGGCTGTGGGAATACTCTCAGCCCAGAGAGACCAGAAGAAACCTCTGAAGTCACCGCACCAGGTTCTTCAAATATCACTATGGCCACCAGAAAGGAACTTGAAGAAATGATAGAAAACCTAGAGCCGCACATTGATGATCCAGACGTTAAAGGTATGGAAGAGTCTATCAAGTTCTTTACTCTAAAGCAGATATAAAATATTATTTGCCAACTCTTTTTCCAGAAAAATTGCCTTTTTAAAAATTTATTTTCACCATCATCATCGTTTTGATAAATACAATTAATCTGGTACCTAGGAAGTTTTGTTTAGATGAGCTCATCACTGTGTTGCTAACTGGAGCGCACACACACAGATTTGTTGATTTACAGATCACTCTCCCTGAAATCGTCACAGTTGTTCAAACAGTGCTTTCCAGTTTTAGTCTGGAACCCTGCCTTAACTATTTCATTCTGGGCCCTATTAACTTTTTTATAAAATAGCAGATACAGTGTATTTTAAGGAAGGACTGTGGTCTATTAACAGTAGACAGAGCTGTCTGTTCATGGAATATGTTTTAAGAGCTATGAACATTTATAACCGTCATTTGGATTTTGGTTTCTCAGTTTCGACTTTTTTCCATGGGATTACACATCTATTACCCAGATTCTTTCGTGGTGGACAATGGCCTTAAAGGCTGTTCTGTGTTAAAAAGGGCCCTCTTACAAAGGGGAAATGTGTTCTAAGTCAGTGGGTAGGAAATGAGTCAACCTGAGGCATTGTTCTGCCTGCTGGGGCTTGGGACCTGGTTTAAGGTCCGTGGGGCCGGGACCAGATAGATGCAGGTGTTGTCTTTTCCTTTGAAGAGTAAAGCCCTGCTTGTGACTCTCTATAACCATCCAGTGACATCTGAATTTCACAAAGCCGATTTTGGAAAATCTCCCATAACTACAAATCTTCAGATCGTCTATCGCTTTGTGGACTGAATAACTTTCCCTCTTTTTCTCTTCCTCGCTCTCTCTTTCTCTTTATTTTCCTTTCCTTTCCTTTCCATTTTCCTTTTTTTACCTTGTTAGTTTCAGAAGCTAAAATTTCTAAACTGTCAGTTTGCTAAGTGTTGGGAAATGCCCGTTTTTAAAGCAGATAACATGATAGATAGCTTCAGTATTCTTATAAAAACATACAAAATCTGTTGTGTTTAAACTTTGAAAATTGCATCCGTGGTGGTTAAATTCTCAGTTATCTTTATTGGCTTTAATTTGTCATTTTTAAAGATTTCCTGTTACAATTTTAAACTTGGAGAAAAATGACTTGAGTGAAGGGCAAGTTCATGTCCGTGATTGTTGAACATTAATTTAACTGGCAAATGGTCAGTTTCATTATTTTTAGCCTCTTTTGGGGGGGATTTAGTTTATATCAGTAGAATCCAGCTTTCTGATTGGACACTTGTGTGAGATTAGACACACAGCCAGTTGTAACCACCCCACTGTCAAGATACAGAACCATTCCATCGCCCCAGAACATTCCTTCACACACCTTTAGTCAGTCCTTTCTTCCCAGCCACTAGCAACCACCAACCTGCCTTCTGTCCCTGTGATTTTGCCTGTTCCAGAATACAACATAAATAGAATCAGATAATAAAAGCCTTTTTTGAGTCTGATTTCTGTCTCTTAGCATCATGTATTTGAAATTTATCCTTGTCATTCTGTGTATCACTAGTTCATTCCCTTTTGTATAATTATTTTTATCATTGCTGTTTAATATATTCTGCAGCAAGGGCAAGAACAGGGGATGGACTATTTCCAATAGAATATTGTATTTTTTAAATCTCTCATGGTAGATTATTTTTTATGAAAACCTTACAGCCTTGCTTTCTTTGCTCATTCTTCAGTGTGGCTCCTGTCACTGTTGTTTACCCCGTGACCCAATAGTCTGCATTCTAGGACGGCTTGACGAGGTAGAGGGCACTGCGGTTTCCGTTTCCTAGCACCTTCATCAGAATCTTACTGGGGCGTTTGTCTCCTCCACCCCAGATGGGACGCGTGGAGACCCGGAAAATTCCACCTGAAACCCAGACTGTTCACAGCGGAGGGTACTCAACGCTCGATAAACATTGGTCTTTACAGGTTTTAGCTTTAAAAAAAGCTTTTAGCTTTAACAGCCCTACTATTTGTCAGTTTATTCAGTTTGTCAGACTTCAGTAACACATATTTTGAATCAATCAATCTTATGCTCCATTTTTATGAGAAAGAGATCACTAGCTGGGCTTTTTAGGGCTGTTGTGGGAGTGCTCACTGCATTCCAGTACCCGCCAGATCTCTACGTGTTAGAGCACGTAACAGATGGTAATTGAAATGTTTGAATGAGCTATGTTAAAAACATTTTTAACAAATAAGCTAAAAGTGAGAGCGTGCCTTTTCAAAAAGACCTGTGTGTACATGCGAGTTAGAGGATCCGACTTTGTTTCAGAAGGCGGCTAATCCTGTTTCACTTAAGATAGGACTGTGAATGTGTAGGCCACAGGCGAGTGATTTCAGTACAAGTACTGAATGGCAGTTTAATCCAGTCTTCCTGGTTCAGCTCTTACACCCGCTATAATCGACATCTGCTGCCCTGTTCTTGCTGCGCATAGTGACCACCCTCTCGGGACATAAGCCTTGACTCATCAATGCACTCAGCGTTACTCAGCACCTACTGCTGTGCGAGGTCTTTTTCTCAGCACTAAACACACAGCAGCAGCAAAGAGACCAAAATCCCGGCCTTGCAGAGCCCAGGAAGCGGACTTCTCACACACAAACCGCTGTGCGTCTTGGGTGCTGCAGTAAAACGTAGACGGGCAGTGTTGGGCATTTTCTCCTTGGGCTACAGAATTTCTTTTTTTTTTTTTTTAAGATTTTATTTATTTGTCAGAGAGAGCGAGCGAGAGCGAGCACAGGCAGACAGAGTGGAAGGCAGAGTCAGATGGAGAAGCAGGCTCCCTGCGGAGCAAGGAGCCCGATATGGGACTCGATCCCAGGACGCTGGGATCATGACCTGAGCCGAAGGCAGCTGCCCAACCAACTGAGCCACCCAGGCGTCCCTGGCTACAGAATTTCTGAACTTTTTATTTCATTGCCATCTGAGGGCATGTTTAACTTGTGTTAAAATTTCAGTAACTATGCCTTAATTCTCCCTAGTATCGGAAGGTGTTTTGAAGGGCTGTACCTTAATTTTGGACACGTCCTCATTTCTAATTCTGCCATTGTGGGCAGCCACAAAGTGTCAGGAAATGTCCACCTTTTGAGTTAGTTCTGTTGCGTGTGTAAGTTTTTCTTGTCCACTGGCCTGTGGAGTGGTAAAGCCGCACTGCCCAGAGAAGGCATTTTCGGGCATATGCTCAAGTCGAGTTTCGGCACTCCCAGGCCTCTGCGTCACTTGTCCCCTTCCCTCGTCACTAGCGGCTAGTGGGCATTGTTGGGAAGCCGTGACAGGGCTGGGGCCGCTGCTTATAAGGCACCTTTTGCTTCCCAGTCTTGCTCATTTAACTCTTCCCTTCGTCAAAACATTCATGGGGTTTTTTTCTTGGTGGATTTTTGGTCAGAAAAACTTGTATTTCCAGCAACTAGAGAGATGCTCTTCTCAGAGAAAGAGAGCCCTTTCTCAGTCCTAGAACAGAAACAGCCTGTATGGAGGGCCAAAGGGGGAAGTAGGAAAACATGAAGAAGGTGTAAGTGATCTTCTTTTCTGAAATACCTACCTAGGGAATTTGAGGTTTTTCTGGCTTTGTCTAGGGCAGTTTCAAAATCTCTAGCATTTGGGATCACCAGGCTGATTCAGGGTTGAACTCTGAGTAGCATTACTGATGCCATGTTGGCTTACTCTAGCTAGACTCATAGACTACAAAAGGAAAAAATGCCCAACCTCACCAAATGCAGATTTTTACCCAGTATAGACCCCATAGAAGAATTGGGCCATTTTGGCAGCCATGGTCAGAAAAAATCCTCTTATTCCCTGATTGAAATCAATAAATTGTTAGGAATTTGTGACCAACCACCAGTATGTTGTATAAAAGTGAGAGATTGTTATAAAGTTTTAGCTTAACTGTACTAACTTCTTTAGGGAAGGAATAAAATTCCAAGTTTCTAGGTTGTCTCTACTTCTGAGCATGACTCACTGGGGACTCTGTTTCTTCACGAGTCCATGATGAAACCAGCCTTGGTTCCTGGGATTTCAGTCTATATTTTAAGTAAAATGCAGATTTTGCTGAAGACCCATGCATTCGGTTTTCTTAAACTTGTGGTGTATCCTGCTGAAATTTCAGCATTTAGCCCGGCATTGGATTCTACTTCATTCTCTGGGTGGAGAGTTGAAGCATTAGGTTTCCTCAGGAGTCAGTGCTAGGCTCTGTCTTTATCTTTATATATCAGTTTGTTGGGGAAGGTAACTTCACAGTATAACTCATTTAAACGTTTATGAATGTACAAATCTTAAAGTAGACAAAGAGAAATATGTAGTCCATTTCAAGAGAAATGACTCATATAAGGCATTTTCCGTGAAAGGCTTTTGATTAGTTACATCCTGGGAAACAAAAGGCATTAGGGCTCTTTCTCACACCCTGTGCACTTTATGTGGGACAAAACATTCTAACCTTTATGTATCGTGCTGTCTCCTTTGGGACTGTTTTGATTTTGTTTTGGAAACTTCAAAAGATTCCAGAAGGGAGCCTAAACTGATTGAAAGGATTAGTACAAATTGCAGCTAGAATTCTCAAAAGAATGTGCATACTTTTCATGAGTAACTCTTTATGATTAAACACCTTCAGTTTACTTAGTTAAGCAGCCAATGACCTCAATAGAATAGAAGCTCATCACGCGTGTCTCCTGTGTCTCTGTTGCCAGGGGCCTGATGTGTTTGGCCTTGAGTTTCCTGAATGCTACAGCCGCATAACAGGCGCTCAGTGAGAGCCCTCGGATTGCTTTTTTTTTTTTTAAATAATCTCTGAGTGAAGTGGGGACACACTTTCTAATCTTTCTACTAATTAATTTCGAAGTTAAAATTGATGAGTTTTTATATTTTGAGCATCTTGGTGGATTGTTACTCAAACAAGCATTTTTGGAGGGCAGGGGGCTACATGTCTCAATTGTTTGGGAGAAGGAAGAATGCCTTACTTTAGTTTGGATCACGTTTAGAAAGAAGGTATAACTCCAAACATAGGTAGTGGTGTTTGCCAGATTTAAGAATCACTTGTGGTAATTTGTCGTTTTGGTTTGCTACAAGCAAGACAGCGCTCACATGGGGGGGGGGGGTGTCTAAGCCACTAATTTCATTTTCAAAAGGAATTAAAGGAAAATAAAATAAACGGGAATAAGATATGAGATATTGAAATGTAACTGCACCAAAAATATTTGTAATTACCGTTGTTTTATGTTGGCAGGGTTGTGTGACTGCTCTTCTGCTAAATAGCTTAGTAAGTAAGCCTTGTCAGTTCGATTCTTGCACTACCAAAACATAGTTAACTTACACTGAACTTGACTCCTTTTAATAAACTGGAGGTACCTCCAAAACTAGATAGCATTTCTCTTTCATACTAACGCAGAATAATGTACAGTAGTGGATAAACATTTTTAATCTCATGAAAGCATATTAGTTTTTTCCTTTTTCTCTCGAAGGACTAATGATTTACCGCAGTAGTTTTTTTTTCAGCTTTTTGATGGCAGGGTCAAAAAAGTATACATTTCATTGATAACCTGTAGTGCGAACGGAGAAGAGACTTGCCCGCACGCTGCCGGTTCTGCTGCTCACACGCCCTTTCCCTGTTCCGCCCACAGCGCAAGTGGACGTGCTGTCCGCCGCGCTGCGCGCTTCCAGCCTGGACGCTCGCGAGGAGGCCAGCGATGCAGAAAGGAGAAGCGATGTGCAGGACGGGCTGGGTGTGAACGAGCCACCAAACTGTAAAATAAATCACGACGCCTCCGTGCCTTTAATCCGCGATGCTGTTGAGGTAATGCACTCAGTCACTCGTTTCTCCAGTGAGCTCCATTCCAATCCGGAGTCTTGTTGGGGAATAGTTGTAGCCGATCACTTTCTAATGAGGGCATTCTGTTTGTTGCCGATTTTCTCAGCTCGCTCTTGGCATAAAGGGAAGGTAACTGTCACCACATCCTGTCTTTGTGACATTAGTGTCATGTTCGGTGCTTGGAAGTGTAAATCCCAATCCTGTCTACATGACCATTGGAGTAGCCTCAATGTGTTAACGTAGCTCACTGCAGTGAAATAGTCTTACTGGAAACAAAGCCCTTTGTCAAGAATCATTAACTCTTCCCTTTTCTTTTTGGAGAGGTGCTTTGTTTCTGATGGGACCATTTCACTGCAGCAAGCAACACAGCATTCTGAGCGGAAGATCGGGACTTGAGGCCATGTTGCGGAGGGCCAGTGGCATTATCTGGACTCTGGAGTGTGAGGGTGGGTACTGTTATGAGCATCATCTTCCCTGTGTACTTGGAGCTGTTCTGTGTGATCCTACCCCGATCTCCTGCCGCACCCCCGCCCCCAGCCAGCATCACATGGGATCGGTATTTCTAACCCTTGTTGAGAGAAACACAGGGAAGGGATAGAACCACTGGTTGCCAGGATTGGTCGGTCCCAGATCAGAGCAGCCAAGCGATGGACTCAGGGAAGAATGCTGGCGTACACACCAGGGATGGAGAGGGCTCTTAGAGTGGCAGTGGATTTCTGTTTTGCTTCTTGTTAGGTGACAGCTGGTAGAATTAGAAATCTTAAAGGATACTTGTACTTCAGAATGAAGCCCTGGCCACCTGTCATCACTGGAGATTTGAATGCTATGGTATCTCTGCATTTTAGAAGGTGTTTTGTTTGTTTTGGAGTTTTTTGGAGCTGGTGAAAAATAACATTTGTGAAATTAGAAATAGCCAACAGTAGAAGAACAACTACATAGGACATCCCGTGACCTATAAAGCACTGACCAGAAGCACCCTCCATGATATAATAATACTATCTTACAAGTAAGCTAATTTTAGATCTTGGAGCCATTTCAGAATTACTTCTCAATTTACATATTTTCATGAGTTTATTCTGGAATTCATTTGCATACATTTAGCAACGTATTATGCAAGTTAGACTCAAGTTGGGGGGGCAGTTCTTACGAGGTCTTGGGTATGGTTATAAGCTTTTAAAAGCTTGAAGAATTTGTATGTATTTATATCTTTGGGTAGTCATGAAAGGTAAGTAACTTAGTAAGATGGTTTAAGTGAAGGACACTTACAGAAGAGACAGTTCTTCACGTAAATATTTTTTTCCTAACAGAATATGGAGTCTACGCTTTGCTATATTCATAATGATTCGGACTTGAGCACCAACAGTAGTTTTAGCCCTGATGAGGAGAGGAGATCCAAAGTGCAAGTAAGTGACAGCACGTCTCTCTGTGGTGAGTGCCTTGTTCATTCCTCTTCGAAACCCATATCCCACCAAATGTGGTCCTCCTTACAATGAGTTCTTTTATTGTATTTTTATTAATTTATTATTAATAAATTATTAATAATTAATAAATTATCAATAATTATTTGTAATACTAGTATATAATACGGTAAGAAAACTCATAGAGTAGAATACAAGCAGAAATCTTCCTCTTCTCACAGCTGTGATCACATTCTTCAGAGGAACCATGGATCACAACTTCCTCCCTTCCTTCCTTTCTTTCCTTCCTTCCTTCCTACCTTTCTGAGGGGGAGGGACAGAGGGGGAGAGACTTTTAAGCAGATTCCTCACCCAAAGCAGAGCCTCACCACGGGGCTCGATCTAATGACCCTGAGATCACAACCTGAGCCAAAATCAAGTCGCACGCTTATCCAGCTGAGCCACCCAGGTGTTTCTTCATAAACATTTTATGGGTTCAGAAACAAGAACACGGACCCCTTTTTGTCTGTCAAAGACAGAACCATGCTATCATACCTAGGTATTTCACGGTGCCTAATTTGCCAAGCATTACAAGATACAGCTCAATTTCAGAGATGAAAATACAAAAAATGTCCCAAAGCTATATAAAGCACCATCAATGGCGAGTTACATGCCAGTTTCAGAAATTTTAAATGTGGGGAAAATATTCTTATGGAATATTTGGAATATACTAGTTTGTACCTTGCCTCTGTATGTGTGTATGCGCGTGTGCGCTCCCTGCACCCCCAACCAGTGTTGTTTATTTTGTATGTTCTCCCAGAGCTGTGTAATGTGTACATTAACAAGATTGTGTGGACATTCTTCTTTTCCTAATGTTTATATGAATAGTTAGAAATTTATTCACTCTTAAATTTTATAGGTAATTGCTCAATTTCCATTGAAAGGTGGGTGGTGGTTTTATAAAATCCAGGTTGGTAATAGTGCCCCTGTTCTGTCCCATTCACGAGATGACGTCAGACTTGACCAACCTGGCCAGTGTTGAGAGGTGCTAGTCCTACTGTTGATGCAGCTTTTTAATACAGTAATCAGTTCTAATCAACCCCTACACTGTATTCTGTTTTAAGATCTTCCTGTTTTTCTTCTAGAGTGACTGCTTTTATTTACATGTATATTTTCCTTAGCATGTTTTTCTTACCTCTTCTCAGTAGATCCCTGAAACTTTGAGACTGGGTTTTTCTCTGCTCGTTGAGATGCTCTGTTATTCTTCATCTATTTAAAAATAAGTTTACTCAGGGCGCCTGGGTGGCTCAGTGGGTTAAGCCTCTGCTTTCGGCTCAGGTCATGATCCCCGCATCGGGCTCTCTGCTCAGCAGGGAGCCTGCTTTCCTTCCTCTCTCTCTGCCTGCCTCTCTGACTACTTGTGATCTCTATCAAATAAATTAAAAAAAAAAAAATTTTTTTTTTAAAAGAAATAAATAAATAGAAATAAAATAAAATAAAAATAAGTTTACTCAATTTATGCCTGGCCTGCTACACTAAGTCCGGGCTGTGTTTCTCTCTCCATCAGGATGTTGTGCCTCAGGCTCTGTTAGATCAGTATTTATCTATGACGGACCCGTCTCGTGCACAGACAGTCGACACTGAGATCGCGAAGCACTGTGCATACAGCCTTCCCGGCGTGGCCCTGACCCTGGGCAGGCAGAACTGGCACTGCCTGAGAGAGACCTATGAGACGCTGGCGTCAGACATGCAGGTGTGTGTGTGTGGACGTGCCCCGCAGAGCCCCATAGGGCTTTTGTTCATGTTCCAGCAAATACTTGGTATTACAGGAAGTCACATGCAGAAGAGCTCAAAAGTAATACCAGAGAGCTTGCTTTTGTGTGGTCCAAGTTCTACCCTTTGGAAATTATTGCATCTGACCTGCCCAAGTTCTTAACTTACAAATGTGTTACTGTCTTAAGTTTTGTGTAGATTGTTTCTATGCACAGTGTTATAAATGCTTCTTTTATTTTCTTAAAACCTTGATAGAACTGTAGTAGTTTTAGCTCTGCTGAGCTCTGGGCCCTGGGTCGGTGAGCGTTGCAGTAAAGGCCAGGGAAGCTGTATGTATGTGTGTTTGTGTGTATGTGTGTGTGTACACAAGCACACATGAGCATGCTCTCCTCGAGACCTACACATTACCAACACCATCCCCTCCGAAAGAAAAGAAAATGTGAAATACTGACCCTAGGCCATCTTGCCTGGATATCCGTGTGATTTTGTGGCTCTTTTCCTAGATCTTGTTGACTTAACTTCCCCTCCTGTTAGGTCTGCTTTCTTTCTGTATCATACACCAAAATTTTGCCCCTCTTCCAGAAGATCTATTTGGTGAAATTCATCTCTTGGTTATTAAGAAAACAGTCTGGTTAGACTAATTTATACTGAGATATGAATAATTTTCCCTTAAATGTGTTGGTAATGCATTTTTTCAAGTTGTGCTGTTGACTCAGCAAGGTAGCAGTTGAAAGTAATCTTGAGAGAACATAGTTTAAGTTCCTTCTCTGACCTATGAGGTTAGCCAGGGTCCGGGTGAAGTGAATTTATCCTGTGTTCACACGCTTCTTCACCAGTGGAACTGGGTAGGGGACTGCAAAGGCCCACTCTGCAGAGTGCAGTACCCTCCACACTGGCAGTTTTCCGTCTTCGTTCCACAGGCCTTTTCACCATTCCTGTGGGGTGTGCACCTCAGGGCCCCTGGTGACTAGGAAGGCCCCGGATGGGCAGGGGCTTCATGCCTCTGTCCCTTCCTCTCCCCTCCCCTCCATCAGAACATCTCTGCCTTCATCTGCTTGAATGTGGGTATGAAATTTTATTTCAAGAGTGGGGTCTAGTGTTTGGGATTGGGGATAAAACTCTTGCTGTAAATTCTCAGCAAGTAGAGTGTTCTAAGCTGAGTAGCAAAGTACAAAATTTTTAAACTAAAGCAACATAAAAAATGTTTTTAATGTAAACTTTCCTACATTTTCCCATTCTTACATTTCTTTAATTGTTTAATTTCATTGTTTTTTTTAACCATAAGATAGACTGTACAAGAATCAGAAGGGGAACAGTCAAGCAAGGACAATACTCACCAGCCTGTGGGACACCTGTAATTCAGGCGTCCAGTGTTCAGAGAACTACAAAGACTATGCTAGTAGTGATTTCAGACTTTTTTCCCTTTGTAAATGAAAGGAGATTAATACGTACTGTGTAGGGCTTTGAAATTTCTCTGCCAGTTTTTGAGACAGCAGGCATTTAAAGCCGAGCTTCTGTTCTTAACCATTACTTCTGTTCCGATTTAATTGTTTGAGCTTGGGAACATCCAGATCTGTTCGCCTTCACACGCCGGCTGAGAGGTAAAGTGCTCACTACTGTGTGCGTCACTTATGAATGCGGTCATCTTTATCTCTGCAGTGGAAAGTTCGAAGAACGTTAGCCTTCTCCATCCACGAGCTTGCAGTTATTCTCGGAGACCAACTGACAGCTGCAGATCTCGTTCCGATCTTTAATGGATTTTTAAAAGACCTCGACGAAGTCAGGATAGGTGTTCTTAAACATTTGCATGATTTTCTGAAGGTAACTTTTAAAATTTTTCTGCATAAAAACAGACTAAAGTTCCACTGTGGAATTTTTGGTTTTCTCTATCCACCAAGATGAAGTTTCCCTATGTGTTCTATGTAAGAAGACAGAGTCATGAGCTGATAGTGAGATGTGACTTAAAAAAAAAAAAAAAAAAAATGAGGGGCGCCTGGGTGGCTCAGTGGGTTAAGCCTCTGCCTTCAGCTCAGGTCATGATCCCAGGGTCCTGGGATCGAGCTCCACATCATCGGGCTCTCTGCTCAGTGGGGAGCCTGCTTCCCTCTCTCTCTCTCTGCCTGCCTCTCTGCCTACTTGTGATTTCTCTCTCTCTGTCAAATAAAATCTTTAAAAAAAAAAAGTTTTAAAATTAAAAAAAAAAAATGAGGTAGTCCCATTCTGATCACTTTAGCTGGTGTCCTTTCAATTTTTAATTTTATGAGACTGATGCGCTGCCTACTGCACTAAGGAGGCACCTTAATTTTTAATTTTAAAGTCATTACACTAAATTTCATTTTTAAACACTGTTAGATCATGATTACAAGCACTTTTGAAAATTATTGAATTAAATATATGTACAAAAATTCCATGAACATTAAGTTCGGAGGCGCTATGTGATGTTTTAAAAGTCCATATTTTAGGAGTCGGTATGGATCTCTGGTCTTGGAGGTAAACACCTGTGATCTTACAACTTGTTAGTCCTGGAATATTGTTGTTCCTTAAACTATAACCTTGAAGTTGGCTCTTATAGTTTGAAGTTTGGAGGTACAGAAGTGATATAATCCTACTTTCAAAAAACATTGGTACTGTGTTTGACACTGTATTGTTTTATACAGATCATACTGAAATTTCTCAGCCTGTTCCTTTGATGTGTCATTAGAGCTCCCTGCCACCACCCCCAATTCAGAATCCAATCAGGAATTGCATATTGAATTTAAATATAGTCTCTTTAGCCCTCTTAACCCCAGAACAGTTTCCTGACTTGTGTCTTTAATGTCACAAGCATCTTTGAAGAGTCTGAGCTGCTTGTGTTGCAGATGGCCATCAGTCTACACGTGTTATGCATTGAGAGTCGGTTCCGCGGCTTTGGCGGGCTGGCACGTGACCTGTCCGCATGTCCCGTGGGGGTAGGGCACGATCACTGCCTCACAGGCGATGCTGACTCTGGACAGGCGACTGTGGTGGTGTGGGCCCACTCCCTCCACTGTAAAACCACCTGTCACCTCCCTGATTAGTCATCACTTGGAGTCGGGGGGAGACCTTCAAACTGCAAACACTTCCCCCCCACCCCTAGTCTGTCACCCAGAGCTTTGATCCGTACATCTATACACGGGTCTCACCTCAATCAGTCGTTACTGTGCTGGTTGTAAAATGCCAATTTTCTATTTTTATAATTCCTTCTCCATTTATTAGTTGGCATTCTCATGTAAAATTCATCTTTTCCTTCTCTCCCTCCCCCTCCTTGGAAGTTTTTTTGTGTGTTAGGTGTGAACTCTGGAATTTTTCCTCTTCAGAGTAATCCATTTCTGTCCTTGGTTCTGAACATGAGTTTGGCTAACAGGAGCCCCCGAAAGCTGCCTCCCGTGCCCCTCTGATCTATCCCCTCACGTTAAGCACATCCTTGCTTCCGGGCCCACCTTCTCCTTTCTGTGCCCCAGCCCCGAGTCCGCTGTTTCTCCAAGGAGCCTGGGTTTTCCAGCGGAGTGCGGGAGTTAGAACTGCGACCCAGGCCGATGTGCACGCTGCTCCCTGGGGGTCATTTCCTCTCTGTAGGAACAGGACCTAGGAGTGGTTTTTTGGTTTGGGTTTTTTTTTTTTTTTTTTTTTTTTTTTTTTTTTTTTTTTTAAATTACTGAGTTCATATTGATAACTCCTCTTCCAGTCCCACACCATTTCCTTTCCTTTTTCACAAAAACACTTTGTGTTTTTCCTTTTCTTTCATGGTAAAAACTCTGTTCTTAACATGAACATACTCAGTCGTTTAGTCTGTTCCACAGTATACGTCAGGTAGTTCAGAATTACTCCACCGATATTATGTCCAACATCAAGTTAACCAAAAAAAGTCCAAGATTTCCTAAAGTACCTTGTTCTTGGAACATACCCTATGAACCTGTACTCTCAGAGTGCTTTTATTTCTGCGTGATTCTTAACTGTTCAATACAAAGTTAAGTTTGTTTGCTTCTGTATATATCAAATTTTAGGGTTTTCCCCCTTAGCAACCAGAAACCTACTTTAAAATGGCCGTAGAGCAATTATTGGGATAAATCTTCTTTCACTCAGCAAATATTTATTGAGTACCTGCCACGTGCTATCACGGTGCCAGGCACTGGGCTCACTCATGTGAGTGAGAGCACATGACTGTCCTCACAGAGTTCACGGTAACAAGGGTGCCCTAGGAATACAGTGGGTCAGTCCTACCATATGTCTGTGACCAAGGCACTGTAGGGTTCAGAGGAGATCATGCATGGCTCAGGGAACAAATATTTCCAAAAAAGATCAGACTCTTAATGGTGAATGGGATTATCAGAGAAAATGACCTTAATGTCAATTTTTAAAACAATTAGATGTACCTACTACATATGTTCTCAGAAGAATTAACTATATTATAGTTGTTGTCAAGCAGTCTAGTAAAAGTAAAAGTAATAATACCTATATCTTAGCAAATATTTTTTATTTTGTCACTTCAGCTTCTTCATATTGACAAAAGAAGAGAATATCTTTATCAGCTTCAGGAGTTTTTGGTGACAGATAATAGTAGAAATTGGCGCTTTCGAGCTGAACTGGCTGAGTAAGTTCTCAAAATTTACTGGACTATGTTTCGGAGGGGTATTTACTTAGTTCATCTTCACCTTTTTGCTATTTGTTCATCACTTTGTGTAGATACAAGTTTCTGTCTGGTGTACTATAAAACATTGCTTGAAGTGCAGGTCTTGCTAGCAGTGAATATATTTAGGGCTTTTTGTTTTTTTGTTTTTTACCTATTTTGCCTTTTTTTCTTACTCTGGTAAGATACACATAACCAAAATTGCCATTGGTGGAAATTTAGTATACCCGTAGTGTTGTGCAACCATTACCATTGTCTAGTTCTAGAACATTCCAATCCCCCAAAGGAATACCATGCCTTTCCACAGTCATTCCTCATCCTTCTGTGCCCTCACCTTCTAGCAACTGTTAACCTACTCTCCGGATTTGCCTATTCTGAACATAAAAGTGGAATTTTATGACATGTGGCCTTTTGTGTCTGACTTCTTCACTTAGCATAATGTTTTCAAGATTCATTCATGCTGTAGCATGTGTCAGAACTTTATTTTTGTAACTGAATAATACTCTGTCGTATACCACTTCTCAAGATTCATTCATCCATCGATGCATGTTTGGTTGTTTCTACATATTTTATTGCTGTGACTATTGCTGCTATGAACATTCATGTACAGATTTTTCTTTGAACACCTATCTTCAGTTATTTTGTGGTGGATTTGCTGGGTTATTGGATAATTCTGTTTAATTTGTTGAGGAAGCATCAAAATATTTTCCACAGCAGTTGTCCCGTTTTGCATTCCCACAAGCAGTGCACAAGGATTCCAGTTTCACCACATCCTCCCCTACACTTGGTGTTTTCCTTTATTTTTACCAAATTATAGCCATCATTCTAGTGGTTGTGAAGCAGTGTTTTTTTGTGATACTGATTTGCATTTCCTTAATGACTGGTGGTGGTTAACACCTTTTCATATGCTTGTTGACCATTTGCATATAATCCGGAGAAATGCCTGTGCAAGTCCGATGCCCATTTTTTAAGTGGGTATTTGTCTTAAATTGGGTTGAGTTGTGTTTTTCTCTGTATTCTGGATTCCAGACCTCACTTAGCATTTTTAAAAGATGTCTTTGCTGGGTTTAGATTGGGACTGATAGTCTTGGTGGTTTTTTGTTGTTGTTTTCTTCGTTCACTGAGTCCTGGCTTGCTGGGTTTCTGACTAAATGTAGGCACCTCTCTTCTGCCATTAGGGTGGAGGGTTGGGTCTGTCTAATTAGGAGCAAGCTGGGTTTGGGCTTTGTTGTTGCTGTGACTGCTCTCAGTGCCCGGTAAGCTTTGCTGCTTTTCACCATGGCCTGCCAGTGGCCTTTGCTGAGGGTGGGAGCTGGGGTCCCAGGGGGCCTTCTGATGTGTTAGTGTCCCACCCTTGGCTTGCAGCTGGCACGAACCCTTGGTAACTGGGGTGTCTCTTCTCCTCCCCTAGCTGGAGACTGTTGGTAAGACATGGTAGGCTTGTGCTGGGAAAGGGGAGAATCTCTGTTATTTTGGTTCAACCTCAGTCTCTGGGAAGCCCTGGGTCCCTGGGCTTTCTCAGAGACTTACCCTCTCCCCTGTAGCATCCAGTCTCTGCTTTGAATCTGCAGTCTGTGGTGGGCAGAGGTTCCTGCCCCTCGCCCCAGCAGGAGGAGACTTGTGTAGTTATCAGTGTAGGGTCTTCGCTTAAGAAGGTTGGCTGCCCTCCTCTGTGGGAGAGAGTTCTTCTCCTCTGCCACCAGCCACAGCATGTTCGCCTGTGTCCATGGGTGGGTGGGCTTTGCTGCTATAAGGCTCAGGCTCGGTAAAGAGAAGGGCCCCAGAGTGCATGGGGCTTTACGCCTGTCCCCCAGCATGTGTCCCTCAAATCCTGCCTGCTGAGCGGCCCCTCTCCAGTTTGCTTTCCTGACCCCAGATTTTCTCATATGGTATACACCGCGGGGAGGCCAGCAAGAAAGTTTGCAGTGTCAGAAAATGGAGTCAATAAGCGTGCTTCTCATCTCTGAGTATTGTGTGTGTGTGTGTGTGTGTGTGTACATAAACAGACACATTGGTCATTGCTGTATTACATATATTCATGCTTATAATTTACTCTCTGCTGATTATGCATATAAATAGTCTTAAATGTAAAATCTGAAAAGCAAAAATCTCATTCCTATCGGAGGTATTTTTTCAAGGGCATTGTTGTGTCTACTCAGAGTAGCCTGGTGTACACTGTCAGTCTTCACGTGTCCCCGGTTGTAAAAGGAACAGTCTCCAGGCAACCTCTTCACTTCTGTTATCCCTAGTAAACGTATCATTCCCTTAGAAGCTGCTCAGAGCCTTGACAAATAGACATCAGGTTACCTGATACTGCTGGAACGTCTTGTCTGGAAACTGATTTGTAGATGGAAGTTTCTTAGCATTCTGAACAGTTACTGTGGAAAAAATGTGTTCGTGTCCCAGTTGAATAGGAAATGCATTGCTCTGTCTCAGTTCCTGTAGACAGTTCGACAGTTCTGCAGCATTTGTTTTCCTTACGTTTGAGTGGAGGAGAGACTTCTTGAACTTGCATAGTGTTTAAATGCGTTTCTAGATACGTACAGATTAGAGACAGCTATGCATGAGAGACCCTTAATTTCCAGTCTTTGCATGTGTTCATCTTACAAATAGTATCCAGAATTACAAATTACTCAGATGATTAACCTATTTTCATTTATTTTAAAATTTTAATTATATTTTTATAATTCATTTTTATAGACAGCTGATTTTACTTCTAGAATTATATAGTCCCAGAGATGTTTATGACTATTTACGTCCCATTGCTCTGAATCTATGTGCGGATAAAGTTTCTTCTGTTCGTTGGATTTCCTACAAGTTGGTATGTGTTACAATTTTTACAGTTTTTGAGCAGCACACTGTTCAGTAAGCTCCTAGAGCAGAAGCTATTCCTTATATCTCTGTGCTGCGTCTTGTAGGTCAGCGAGATGGTGAAGAAGCTGCACATGGCCACGCCCCCCACGTTCGGAGTGGACCTCATCAATGAGCTTGTGGAGAACTTTGGTAGATGTCCCAAGTGGTCTGGTCGGCAAGCCTTTGTCTTTGTCTGCCAGGTACGTGAAGACTTACCCATTTGTGACCCATTTTTCTATCTGAAACTTTCACTCTTTGCCTCTCGACACCCTCTTTCTCACCTTTAAGGACCAGAGTTTTGCCTCTGGCTCTTCCCAGGTTCACCGGTTCCCTAGAGTCTCCCTAGAGTCGGCGTCTGCCATTGCACAGCCGTCCACTAGGGGGTGCCCGGGGTCCACGGCACGGGCAGGTAAATGCGGGTGACTGCGTACACTCCAGGAATCAGTGGAACTGTTAAAAAACTATCTGTGGGGACTTAAAATTATGTCCTCTTAGCTTTGAGTTCCCAAGGGCCTGGAATATTGGTTTAAAAAGAAGTAACTAAAATCTGGAGCACTTCAGTCATCTCTCAGCACTAACATTCGCCAGTATTCTGGTTTGGTGGATTAACGGGCAGATGTGAAGCTGCTGTTTGTCTTTCCTAGACCGTCATTGAGGACGACTGCCTTCCCATGGAGCAGTTCGCTGTGCATCTGATGCCGCATCTGCTGACCTTGGCGAATGACAGGGTTCCCAACGTTCGAGTGCTGCTCGCCAAGACACTAAGACAGACCCTGCTGGAGAAAGGTGGGTGGCTCGTTAGGAAAACTGAGTGTGGCGGAGAGCATGCGTGGGGACTCCACGGAGGGAGAAGTATTGTATGTCTGCAGATGTAATCTGATAGATTTGTCCTCTCCCCTGAGAGGGGACACAGGTTGGAGGACAGGGACTTGTTCACCTTCCCGCCCCAGAGCATTTCTTTTATAATTGCAGACTTAGTTTGAGAGATTGGATAGTCGCTCTAAGACAGGAGGAAAAACTCTTGCCTTCGGTCAGCCCCACGTGACAGGTGTTACTGCTGTTCGAGGCCGGGAGGCATGTTTGTGTTTCCTCCTCCTCTTCATTCCTTAGGCAGAAGACAGGCGCCCCTGAGGATTTGCTTTGCTGCACATCCTAATAAGCTGCTTGAGATTTAGCTCGTTTCATTTATTGTCCTCCCCCCAAAATGCCTAATAAATACCATTTAATGCATAAACTCGTGAGTGCAGCACAGAAAGGTTTGCAGTAGATGTCTAAGAATATGGGTAAATGAATACTGCTTTTTTCTCCTTTAGAATTAATTTATCGTTTTAATAGCAATTATAAGGAAATGGCTAGAGAAGACTGGTTTTCACTCGTGTGTGTGATTGGTATTTGGGGCATTTTTACTGAGTAAATTAATAGCTATCCCAAATAAAAGTTTTATTGTGTCAGCTTCGCTGCCATTTGGTCTGTTCTAGAAATAATCAAGATAAATCTTCAAATTCTCTCATGTTTGGGGATGTTTTTGTATTACACAAATCTGGATTACTGTTTATAATTCAACATAGCTTGTGTTTACACTTTGTGACTAAGATCTTAGTATACTTACACCTGCTAAAACTATGAATTATTAAACTAATTTTATATGTAATCTGCACTTTGTGTCTCCAGAATATTTCTTAACCTCTGCCAGCTGTCATCAGGAAGCCGTGGAACAGACCATCATGGCTCTTCAGATGGATCGGGACAGTGACGTCAAGTATTTTGCAAGCACCCACCCCGCCAGCACCAAAGTCTCGGACGATGCCATGAGCACAGCTTCCTCGACCTACTAGAGCGCTGGAACCTCGTTGTCCTTCTGCTTCCTCGGGAGCCAGGGGCTGACAAGTGCTCCACGAGAGTCATCTGGGACAGCCTTCGGGAGGAGGAGACACCTTCCTCTCGCGCAGACTCCATTGCAGGTGCAAGTTGCCTACACTGATACCAGGGATTTTAAGAGTCAAGAGAAAGTACAGTAAACACTATTATCTTATCTTGACTATAAGGGAAAATAATTTCTCAGAGGATTATAATTGTCACCGAAGCCTTAAATCCTTCCGTCTTCCTGAATGAAACTTGAATTGGCAGAGCATTTTCCTTCTGGAAGGGAGGAGATTCCCAGAGACCTGCATTGCTTTCTCCTGGTTTTCTTTAACGACAGATAGATGGAGTGGCAGCCAGAAGGCGGCTGTGAGCCAGGATGTAAAGAGACCTTCAGTATTAGCCCGCACTGTCCCCACGCAGGCAAGGACCTGTTGGTTCTGTGGCCAGCTGCCCAGCCCCGCCCTAAGTGTGAATAGTTTTTGGCGTGTGTAAATGCAAAAGGAGATGGGGAGGGGGGGTTCTCCTAAGGGCTTGATGCTAACACTACAGTAGAATCTGATTTTAATTCTTAAATGCAGCATATTGCTGTGCACATTTACAGAACATTGGCTGAAATCTGTGTCCTGATTTTCTTCATGCTGGTCATGACCTGAAGGAGTTTATTGGCACGTGTGCTGTATGTGAGGTGTTTTTAACTTGATCATGATCGGCTCTGAGGTGCAGCTTTCCTTCCCACACTGTACATACCTGTGACCACTCTCGGGAGTGCTGCGGTCTTTAATCATGCTGTTTAAACTGTTGTGGCACAAGTTCTCTTGTCCGAATAAAATTTATTAATAAGATCTATAGAGAGAGATATATACACACTTCTGGTTGTTTTCTAGATGTCTGCAGAAATGCAGTTTGTGACCTGTATTAATGATTTAGTATGAAGTGGGAAAACTAGATTAAAATATTTGTCTTTTAATTAGTTCAGTAATTTCTTTGCCATCAGCACGTGCCACCCAGGGCTAGGTTCCGTTGTGGACATGTAGGGTGTGTGCCCACTGGAGCCGGTCCGGGGCGGCTGGCTGCTGCGACATAGGAGCCCTTGGTCCGGCTGTACCTTGAAGACCTGCTCCATGCTCATTGCCCGCGGCACCCCTATGAGCTCTGGTTTCCATGACTCATGACTCGGCTGGCAGAGCTGCAGGAGCAGGACAGAGCCCCACGAGGCTTGGGGTGCAGACTGGGGAGACTGAGGCAGCTTTCTGTAGGTACTGCTACCAAGAAGGGCTCGGTCCCTTCCTGTCTCCCCATAACCGTGCGAAGGGAAGACCCCGGGCCAGAGGAAGCCACAAGGACCTGGTGGTCTGCGTCTGCACAAGGTGGGGCCAAGAGCCGAATGGGCTACTGGGGCCTCCCCGCGGAGGCGCAGGCGCTACTCAACCACGTTCTGATGGTTCCCGCCACGCCCCGGGGTTCCCGGGGTTTCAGCTACAGGATGTGTACTTACATGCTTCATGTCCATGCGGCTGCGCGTCCTTGGGAGCAGGGGCCACAGCCCTCGACTTGGAGATAAAGAATTTGAATGTAGGGTCTGCTTAAAAAGGCTCCGCCACTGATCCCTGCCTTGGGGGGCTGGGAGCACCCGCCGCTGCAACCGAGGGGCCCTCCCTGGCTCCCGGTGGCACTGTTCCCAGCTCCGCCCGGGGAAAGCAGACCCAGATTGCGCCGTCGCCGGTGGATGTCACAGGGAGGGGCAAGGTGGGAGTGGCGCCGCTTGGATTCTAGGCTGGGTAGTCCGCGCCGAGGGCTGGCCGGACTGGGGCTGGTCGGGCCAACAGGGCCCCCAGGCTGGCAGGGGCCAGTGGGTGCCTGCGTGCGACAGGATCGTCTAAGGGAGAAAAGGAGGGACACTGAAGATTCAGCAGTTCTTAGACCAACTCCAGGAGCCAAACCAGTTAGGACGTAAGCTGAATTCATAATCAGAAAATGAGTAAAATGGTAATTCAGGTATTTAATATGGGGTAGCTGATCTTAGAAGATATTCTGTGATTTGGGGACTTCTGAGTGAGGTCGACGAAGGTGAAGAGGAAAACTATCTTTTTTCCAAAGCTAGAGCTCCTTCCCCAAGTGGTCATGGTCGGGCATTCGGCCTTCTGCCCTCACCTCTGCCCCAGCAGCCTGCCTGGCTTGGAGTTGCGCTGTTCTAAAGGATCTCAGCTGCTCCTCGCCTTGTCTGAGACAAATCTCTTTGCCAGCTTTTGTGAGTTTTCAGTGTCCCTTTACCCAGCCACCAGGCCACCAGACACCTCCTACTTGCTTAGTGGAGTGGCTGGGCGTGGGGGCACCTTTCGGCTGTGATCTTTGCCCTTAAGTCTTGGAGGTAGTTCTGTGATGCCAGACCACTAGTTTTTCTGGAACTCTCCAGCTGAATTGGCAAGTGCTGATCTCCCGACTACCACGCACATGCCCTCAGAGCCATCCAGGCTGTTGGCACGCCGATTGTTAGTTTGCGGGGCCGGAAGGTGGGCGCCCAGTGTGTTACTGATTCTTCTCACACCTGGTCAGTCCGGGCCCCACTTTGCATCGGGGGAGTCTGTTTCCTGGCAGGCTGGAAGCTGAATTCGCTGAAGGAGGCGTGTGGACCATCCGCCCACTGCAGCGTCGAGAGCGTAGATGTCTGACACACCAGGCGTGGTGTACTTGGGGAGCAGCGGGGAGCAGTGCTTCCTCACAGATGCATCTCCAGGGAGGCGGGACTGTGAGCGGGGGCGGCAGGGTTTGAAACGGACCATCTATAGGAAAAAGCTCAGGCTCCGGGACACATGCGATGATCTCCTTGTTCGGTCGTGTTCTGTGCAAGACTCCAGGAGACCGCGGGGATGAGTGATGGGTGGAAGAGAAGGAAGCTCCCGGCAACCCGAAACCAAGCAAACGCTCTCTCCACAGTGAATAATCTTGTGACTCAAACCAGAAGAAAAAAAGTTGAGTCTGGAAATAAATGTGAGTAAGCAAGACTCTGTGCTTCTGTATTCAGCCTTTCAAAACTCTCATGCTAGGTGGAGAAGGTTACAAAGAGCGGGGCAGGTTCTTTTCCTAGAAAACTGGACAGCAAGTGTCGCATGCTGTGATCAGATTGCACCCTATGCGGCATCAGACATTGCTCTTCTAGGTTAATTTCTGTTGTTTTTTCTTTTTTAAGGTTTTATTTATTTATTTGACAGATCACAAGTAGGCAGAGAGGCAGGCAGAGAGGGGGAGGGAAGTAGGCTCCCTGCTGAGCAGAGAGCCCAATGCAGGGCTCATTCCAGGACCCTGGGATCATGACCCGAGCCAAAGGCAGAGGCTTTAACCCACTGAGCCACCCAGGCACCCCTGTTGTAGGTTAACTTCCACCAAATCTGATTTAAGTCAAGGTTTGCCAAAAGAAATTCGGCAAGATTTGGTACTTTGGGTTTCTAGTCGGAGATTTCATCCTAGAACTCATTCTGCCTGGCTGTCTCCAGAGTTAATTGATACCTACAGTTGTTACTAACTGGATTTGAGGCAGCATGGGGGTCGTGTTTCTAGATGTGCCGGGAGGAAGCTGTGAGCAGTGGTATCCTGCTGCCTGGTCCTGTCCCTGGCCTGGTCCTGTCCCTGTGGGCTGTCCTAGCCTAGAGTTCACTGGCAGGCCAGCACTCAGTATGGAAGTTTGGGAACAGAAATACTGGAGGAGATGAATTTGCCTGGGGAACATCGCCTAGGCGGTCACTGACGGGGGGTGGGGGGTGTGGACAGAGCCTCAGCTCCCCAGAGGCCACCCCAATGCCATCTAACTTCCGGTCTGCTACAGCGGGGGTGTGCCCTCATGGCGGGTCCCCCCAGTCCCCGAGAAAGTTCTCCGTGGCTCCCACAGAGGAAGAATAGTGCTGTATGGTGGGCTATGTGCTGCCGGCCACCTGACTTGTTCTGGATGGCCATTAATTCTGAGTTTTTTCTGGGGGCTTTTGTAGTTGTTTTGGCTCTTAAATATTGCTACCAAAATGTGGCTCGTTCCGAATGCTGCCCCTCAAATGTTCACAGACATCTCATTCACCTGCAATCTTGTTAAAGGAGAGATTCCAATCCGGAACTCCTAATCCGGAACGCCAATTCAGGTGACGTTTTTAAATACTAAGATCCTAGAAGAAGCTGTTCCTGTGGGATCTTATTTTTTCCAGATTAATACTCTCACTGCAATTTTGACATCTTAACTGCAGTGGCACAGTAATCAAAAAGATGAAGTGTTTAATATCTGTATTTTGTTTTCTCAGTTGCCAACCGTTGCTTTAAGGCATGTGGTGGCGGCACCCACGTGGTGACCGGCCGTCGGGACAGGTGGCCATGGCCACAGTGGCTGTGGTGGCAGCACCAGCCCTCCCACGGCAGAAGGGAAGAGCGAGGGTCAGCCAGGTACAGGCTCATGGAATTTGGAGTGGGGGCGGCCTGCATCCTCCAGCTGTCCAGAATGTTCTGTTTGGCTCGACCATCATCTCCCATCCGAGAGCTGCCTCCTTCTGTACACAAATGCCATGCTGCCCGCTGGGGTCCATACCGGCCTGCGCGCCCACTCGGCGAGTGTCCCCACGGTCTCCACATCAGAGGCAAAGTGCCAAACCTGGTCAATCCTCAGTCCAGCCCTCCCTCCCCAGCTCCACCTACTTGACAGCTTTCATGCCTTTTCTCCTGCGTTCAATTACCCTGTGGTCTCTTCTCTTTCCCTCAAGTAGTAGGAGCTCTCAACTGCGCAGCACTTAGCATCGCTGGAACCTTCTGCAGAGGTAGGATCAGCCTTGACAAGCTAAGGTGGGGTGGCCAGACAGAAACTAAAAATTCAGGGGAGGAGAGCTAGGTCACCCTTACTCAAATATTTGTCACTGTTGATCTGAAGTGAAAGTGTAACCAGAAGTCTGTACATGGCAACCCCATGGTAAGGTCAGCCTAAGTCAAAGACAAGGCCAGAGAGGAGTATGGCGCCACCAGCCCTCCGGGGACTCCGCCTGCCGAGAGGTGTCGCCCTCCACTGCGCCCGAGCTGCAGGGGCCCAGGCGCCGCAGCTGCCAGGGCCGAGTTCATATCTCCTTCCAGAGAACCTTCCCTTCCTTACTGCTGCTCCCTGCTTGGGAAGACAGACAGCAGAAGACAGACAGCAGAGACCACCTTACTAGCACTGAATGAGAGATGCTTTGATCCCTAGGTGAGAAACACCAAGAATTTTGGGTGCGACCTTGATCCGAAGACTACAGACATCCTCCCGAAGAGGTGGCTCTTGCTTTCTCTAAGTGCAGCTGGGATTTTCAGCAGTTTCTTGCCTTTTGTTGGGGCTGGGCTCTCCAGAGAATCCTATTCTGAGCCTGGCCGAACTGGCCCAGGGTGCCCGCAGAGGCCACTTCAGTCCCTCTCAGTGTCGGGGAGGCCTGGTGACAGGAGAGGCCAATAGCCAGCTGTGTGCCATGCCATGGCTTCGAGCCTCAGGCCCCTGTTGTTAAAAACAAGACAACAGGCCCAAAATGGAGTCACTTACGCTAATACCCCTGTCACCAAACGAAGACTCAGCTTAGTTTCAGCTCTCCAGGAAATGGATTTGAAACCAGTCCAGTCCGGAACTGCCTGACCAGCACTGGGAGGTAAGCGACCCAGGCCATCCCCTTGATGAAAGCAGCTCCGCAGTAACCAACCTGCTTTTTGCCAGTTCTAACTTCTCTGTCCCTGCTCCCTTCTGCCTACAATCCTTTCATTTTGTACCGCTCTTTGAACTCCTTTCTAACTGCTAGATGAGATATTGCCTGTTTCGAAGCCATCTTTGCTCAAACTTAAAATTTGTAACATGCTCAGACAGAGACACCCGGCAGCGTGCAGGACCAGTGAGCCACGAGGCACAGGCGCCCACCGAGCCCCCTAGAGCTTTGCTTGCGCTGCTGTGGCCGTTGGAGGCGGTGGCTCACTCCTTCTTGGAGAAAGCCTTGCAGCTTTTGTATCAGGAGCCTTGAGACTTGATTTGAGCACGATTTCCCCAGACTGAGCCTGACTGAAAAACCAGAATGAGTCCAGATTTAACTGGGTCCAACCTGAAAACTGGATTGGGCCCAAGGTAGAAACCAGACTGGGTCTGGGGTCAGACTAGATCTAAGCTAGCTGGACTGGGTCCAGTGTGAGGCCTCAGATTTCAAATTTTATTACAAGGCTGAACAAGCAGGTTTACCTTACCAAGCATAATAATCTCGAGTACAGTGGCTACAGTGGACTTTTTTTTTTTTTTCAAGATTTATCTGACAGAGCATGCGCACAAGCTGGCAGAGCGGCAGGCAGAGAGAGAAGCAGGCTCTCCGCTGAGCAGAGAGCCCAGCCGATGTGGGGCTCAATCTGAGGACCCTGAGATCATTAGCGAAGGCAGACACTCAACCAACAGAACCACCCAGGCACGGTAGACAACTTTAAACCTAATAAGCTTATCCATTTATGAGATGCCTAGAGAAAAATGGGTCCTAGCCATCAGCTCCCTATTAAAAGTAAGAGGGAAAATTTTTTTTGTTCTTCCTCCTCTACGGCTTCTGGGGACCCGGAAGAGACCTACTGGGTCACCCCTCCCACTCTGGGACCTGCAGATGGGCTCCTGGGAAAACTGGCAAGAGCCCGCAAACTGTGAGAATTTTACCAGGGTCAGCTCTTCCATACCTCTGTGGTGCTTGGTCAACAGAGGAGGCCATGGTGTGACCTTGTCCCTTCCTCTCCACATTCAGAATGGCAGACAAAAAGCCTTTGTTACGAATTAGAGCTTTGAATTAGAACTTGGAACTTGTTTCCGGTTACCCCTGGGTGTCGGTCCTTTCTCTCCTGTGCAGTTATATTGCTTTATTGTTGGTCTCATTTGGTGTCCACAGAACTTGGCTTGTCAGCTGCCAGGCTGGGGACCCCAGAATATGGCCAGATAGAAATGTGGATTGCACTCTCCCTTCCAGACAACTGTCGCAGGCTCTCAGGGACTTGGCTCTTTGAGTATCTTGAGTGGCTCTGGATAATCAGATGATAGTATCTTTTGCACCTTCTTTGGGGACACCTCGTGTCCACGGGGTTGCTCAGTACGGACAAGAATATTTACCATTAGTCTCAGCTGAAACCCAATAAGCTAGATGAAAGATTTTTTTTTTTTTTTAATTAGCTCAACAGCCAGAATTTGGCCAAACTGGACATTGATATTCAGAGCCTGATAGTTTTATTTTAGTTTTGGGGAGAAGTCCTAAAAAAATTCCTCTGTGTCCTAAAGGAAAGAACAAGATTCTGAAGTCTTTGTGGAAGGATTTACTAAAACATTGCAAAGACACACAGCCTGAAATCTAGAATGTAGGAATGTTCTGATTTCCATCTTAGTTGAAGATCTCTCCATGATAGAAAAGCAGCAAACTGAAGATGATGTACTTGGATGGCTGGGTCAGCCTCTTGGCATCATTCAGGTTGCAACCCAGTTCTTTGAGAGGTAAAAACAACTATACTTGGGGTGCCCAGCTGGCTCAGTCAGGGTCATGGGCTAAAGCTCCACAACGGGTGTAGAGATTACCAAAAACAAACTTTTAACAGTAAATAAACAAAAACTGTTTGTCTTACAAAATGAGTCTCCACAAGAATAGAAACGTGGTTCTAAAACCATCTAAAGCTCTTCCTGCCATCTTTACGAACCCCCAAAACGCCCCCCACCCCGTTCATCTCAGAAGGCTTTGAGAACAAAAGTCCTTCTTGGCAGAGTTGCGTTCTTTCTCTCCGTCCTCTGAGATGGAAGAATTCTACCTGGTCTGTGTAATTCTCATCGGGGGAAAAAGATCTTTAAATTCTTCTCTACAAATATTAGTGGAAAGTAGAAGCCATGTGAGCCGGTAACCTTAATTTATTCTATTTTGCCTAACACAAAATTTGTATCCAACTGTTCTTTCATAAACTAGTGAGTTCTGCACTATTATAACTATCTTAGAGCTGAAATCTTAAAGCTCCAAGACCAGTGTCTGCAGGTTTAGGCATGTCAGTGTATATACCTTATAAATGTGATTTTTTTTTTTTTTTTTTTTAGCTCCAGATGATGTTGCCCAAATTAATTTGTACGGAGCTCTATTTGGCTTAAGGACAAGTATTCCATAAATCAGGTATATTCTCAGAACACAGAAACTAACCAAAATGTTATTCAAGCTCATGTGATCTAGGATAATCTTAAGTAAATAAAATCTAGTTTAAGTTTGTTGGTTTAATTAAAACAGGCATGTCTTTAGAGTTATTAACATTAAATATAATGTGAACATAAAACTTAGTTTACTAAAAATCAAATAAGCTCATGTCTCTGTTACAGAATTTGTCAGCAAGAAAGGTAGGATGGTGGTTAGCAGTTTAATATCGTGAAATTTTCACAACCAGCCTAAATTGTTAAGAACAAGTGAATTAAATAGATGTAAATTAAAGTTTATAAATGAACTTTTCACCAACAATTGTGCTTTTTGGTATGTCTACTTAAAAATAGTTTTCAAAATATTTTTGGTAACTTGAAACCTTAAAGTTATACTGAGATAAACAATGGATATTCATGGAATATCTAGATCAGTGTCCAAATAAGAATACTGAAACACTGGGGGACCTGGGTGGCTCAGTCAGTTAAGCATCTGACTTTTGGTTTCGGCTCAGGTCGTGATTTCAGGGTCATGGGATCGAGCCCCAAGTGGGGGATCCCCATTCAGCGGGAGGCTGCTTTGATATGTTCTCTCTCCTTCCTCCTCAACCCCAGCCCCAGCCTCTGCATGTGCTCGCTCGCTCTCAACTAAATGCTTTTTAAGATTTTATTTATTTATTTGACAGAGAGACAGCCAGCCAGAGAGGAAACACAAGCAGACGGAGTAGGAGAGGGAGAAGCAGGCTTCCCGCTGACCAGGGAGCCTGATGTGGGGCTTGATCCCAGCAGCCTGGGCTCATGACTTGAGCCATCCAGGTGCCCCTCAAATCCTTAAAAAACAAACAAACAAACAAATAAACATTAATTACTGAACAAAGGTTTACCACTTTTGCCTTCCTTTTATAGAGGAAATAAAGACATTTGGCTCTATCGGTAAACACATTTTGTGCTAGGTTGGAAAATTTACTGAGAGGAAGAATATGCTTTTGGGAACCATGAAAATGTGTCTATAAATCTGCCAATCCACGGACTCCTAGTTTAGGAGTCTACAATTGTTTACTTCTCTGTTTTCACTAGGAATGAAGGATCGTGAAGGTGACAAATTTTAATCAATGTGTAGTGACAAAAGCTTCTTAGAAATAATAAGGGTGGGGGGATCTGGGTGGCTCAATCAGTTATTAAGCACCAGATTCTTGATTTCTGCTTAGGTCATGATCTAAGGGCTGTGAGATCGAGCCCTGCCTTGTTGAGCCTGCTTAAGATTCTGCCCCACAACCTCTCTCCCTCTACCCTCCCATTCTCCCTGCCCCCCACTCTCTCTCAAAGTTGGGGGGTGAAAGGAAACACCTGTGTATGGAAAGTAGATAAGGAAAGTAAAAGGATTGGCTAAATTTTCCACAATTAAGGAGAAAACCCAGGACAAAATCTGGACAGAAAAAACTTGTAGAAAATTTGTGGATAAGGAATCTGGGGAAAGTAATTTAAGTGTAGTGAAGCTGGCTGAGACTGGAATATAGATTAAAGACAGAATATAGATTAAAGAATAAAGATTGAATCTATATTGGAATATAAATGCATCAAAAATGTGTTTTAGGAGAAAAAACATTTTAGTATCAAAAATATACAGATACAAAAATCAGAATTTGGTTTTCTCTCTGTTAAAAGGACAAAGTTTTCTTAGATGATTGTTCTGCTCCTAAGAAGAAATTGCAAAGGTGGTTTTGTGGGTTTTTTGGTCTTTTTTTGTTTTGTTTAAACTTTGGATAGCAACGATTCTTCTTCCCCATATTACTTACTCGCTTTATACTGTTTTTATCAGGTATCCAATTATTTAAGAAAACCCAGTCTTCACGATACTGAGTTTTCTGTTCACAACTATATAACAGCCTATATTTACCCCAGTATCTCTTCTATTGTGACTTGCACTAGATAATTATTTCATAATTACCTGTCATCCTATTTAATCAAACATTTAAAACTTTTGACATTTTCTTAAAATTCTCAATAGTTTTTTGTTGTCGTTGTTGGTTTTTTTTTTTTCCACCTCAAACTAACTTCAAGATTTCCCAGAGAGCCCATGGAAAATCTCAAAGGCTGTCTTTCATTAATTTAACATGTTAAAATATGTGGGAGGCATTGTTAAATGCTTAGATTATATGTGTACAGTAAACCTTCGGCTATATGATGAGCCACCTGGGTGGCTCAGTCGGTTGGGCATCTGCCTTCAGCTCAGGTCATGACCCCAGGGTCCTGCATCGAGCCCCCGCATCAGGCTCCCTGCTCAGGGGGGAGGCTGCTTCTCTCTCTCCCTCTCCCTCTGCCTGCTGCTCCCCCTACTGCTCACTCGCTCGCTCTGTCAAATAAATAACCCTTATGTTATATATGTATGGATATATATTACTAACAAGTAATCCAGAAATTGCAATTTCTAGATATTTGTCAAAATTCTCATTGTCCAATTACCTTAAATGATGAAATAACTACATTTCCTTCTACAAAGAACTCATCAAATTATTAACCATGGGCATTTTTTAAAGTCTTATTGTTTACAGACAGTTGCTTTACCCTGATGCTTTTGTAAAAGTGAGATTCGTGGAAAGGACCCTACCAAGTACTCTTGACTACTGACGCTGCTGCCGAGTTACAAGGTATTAAACCCTGGGTGGAGATTTCACACTGAAGATGGTTCCACCTGACATCTAGGCCTGTGCAAATGGCCGGAGATCTTAAAAGAAGAGAGACCAGGAAAAAAAGCAGCCAACATTGAGGTAGACAGCTTTCTCCTAAGACGTGGGGCCAAGAATATTTCTTTCTATTCCTTCTTTCTCTGACCATCCTTTCCCTAAGTCTTACAAGTCTTACATCATGAAGGTCTTTAGGATTCTTCTGTTCACCTTTGCCTTGCCTCTGGCCCATAAACTACCTTGTTCACATACCTCAAGCAGGTCATCAGCATCTAAACATCTGTTGGATTTGTTACAATGCTGGTGATCCCATAGTTGTGTCTATTACAAGCTTCTCTCTGATTTCCAATCCCTTGGTTTCTTTGGAACAAGTTCGGCCCTCTCTTAGTCCTGTCAGGCTCCCCTAATCCTCGGGTCGATCCCTCTCTCTCCAGCTAACAACCCCAAACCTGGGGAATCTTGCATGCAGGCTTGGAACCAAGAAACATACAAGAAGCTACCCAGAATACAACCACCCATGCAGTCCACAGGTCCTGAAATTTTACTGGCTTCCATGGCTGTCAGCTGCCTGGCCCCAAGCCACAGATGCAAACCAGATATCCCAGGAAGCCTTCGTGATTCCAGATTCACTTCCTTCAACAGATTCCGCTCTTCACCTGGCTAAGCATGAGTGCAAATGCGGTGATCAGAATGTCTCCTCAGCCCCTGAAGGTCCTGAAGAATCTGCTGCTAGAGCAACAGCTGCCCCACAGCGGCAAGCAGACCCTCAGCTCTCTCACCAGAGAGATTCCTGATACCAGGAAGGCCCTTGGTTACCTGAGCAAGAAGGTGTCTGTGCTGTGGCCGGTGCCACTTGCTGCACTGATCTGTGAACACACCAGTTGGCGTAAGCGACTCCTTCAAACAGGGTCTCTGTTGACTGATGTGGGTCTTGGGGACCATGGCTCTGGAGCATACTCCAGACACTGGGATTTATCCTGCTTATAGGCCTAATAACTCCCTGGTCTGAATCTCTCAGAAGCTTTAAATCCATGTATGCTGCCACTTAGCAGGATGCAAATGATCTCCCTAAGAATACAGCATCAGGAAAGGAACAGAATGACCAAATTAAAGAATGTGAACCCAACACTGGGTGAAAACTGCAAGAACACCAGAATGGGAGCAGAGAGGAGCGCGAATGCCTTAAGTTTTGATCCCATCTCTCAAGGCTGAGAGTCTCATCAAAAGTGGGGGTTAGTGTTAGAAACAAGAGGCCCAACTCAGGGTCACTTATGTTAAGCCCCATGTCAGCAACCACAACGTAGTTATAGCTTCGAGGCTCCAAGCAATGGAATCTTCATCAGGACTCGCCCAATCCACGCTAGTTAATCTGCCTGACAGACCCCTGTCAGCCCCTAAAGTAAGTGACTTGGTAATAACCGACCTCTTCTTTTGCCAAGTTGGGCTGACTGACCTGTGCTTCATTTCGAAGGGCACTTTGCACTGAAGCAGGCCATCACTCACAGAAGAAGCCGCAGCCCCGATCGCAGGCAGCTGGGCCGCACGATCACATGCTCCCTCAGCAGCAAGCACCTACGTGGGGAAGGAGGACAGCAAACCTCGCCACCAGCAAAGGGCATAAAGTCCACCGAGGTGAGGAACAGACAGCGAGTAAAAAGGTTAGGGCACTCTTGGACCGTAAATATCAGACCAACTCCGGGTTAGCCACAGGATGCTAACTACTTCAAGAAAGAACGTATACAAAAAAAAAAAAAAAAAAAAAAAAAGAGACGCTGGGTTTGGTAGTTTGTTTTTTTTCCTCAAATGGCTGTTGAATTTATTTCCTTGATCAATAATGGTCCTGGCAAAAATTAGTTAACCAACGCTGAGACAACTGTAATGAAATACTAATTTTAAAAATCCATGACACCTTGATAGAAATTAAAGTTTACACAAACAAAAAAAGGAACCTTCAATATTGCCAGCAAATGAAATGAATGTAATATGACCGACGGGACAGCAAGAAGGCTTTTATACGTTTATATTTGACACCTGACCATATTTTCAGTCACCATAATATCTTCTCTCCAGATTTAAAAAAATAGTATGCTGATTTCTATAACAAAGCTTTTTTTCGTACAAAAATCAAACAATGGCCAACAAGTCACAACAGTGCAATAGGTAGAGAATAAAAAACCGCATCAAACAGGTGCTGAAAATAAATAGTAACTAGGAGAGGACAGAGCCCTCGTGGGGGGTTTGTTTCCATCACCTTGAGTGTGTGGGGTCTGTCTTCACAGCTGTGAAAGCTGACCTACCTCATGGGTGCCACTGATTCCGACAGAGCGTGACTGGACACGGGTGCCTGAGGGCGGACCTCCCAGATGCCTCAGTCACCAGAGAAGTTGCAGAAGCAAGAAAACAGGGTCGGGGATCACAGCTATCATTTAAAGGAAAAGATTTCTTTTTCTATTGCTCAATCTTGTCAATTGGGAGTCCATCAGCAGGTTCACTGAGATGAAACGGGTCACTGAAAACCTTTGTCTAAGAGCATATATGGCTTATTCAGGCAAAGAGACTTTTACATTCTAGCCCAAGCAAGCAATCTCATTCTCTGTTTAACGGCAGATCAGTCACACAGATTATTTCTGGGTTCAGAAACAGATCCTCGGTGTGGATGCCTCAGGCCAGGCAGCTACCTGCGACCAACCCAGTGAAAACATGCGCTGATCACCAGCAGCGAGGAGCCCACAGGAGCGAGGCAGCTGCCCCGGGGCCAGTGGGCAGGCTCCACCGGCAGCTCTGTCTGGGACTGGCTAGGCCATCCTGTGACTCAGGCTCGTGGACTGGGGTTTAGGACTGTCAAAGGAGAGAGTGACAAGGGTGGGTAAAGGTTAACCTCAGTAAGAGCCGTTCTGGCCCATCAGGAGATATGAGGCAGCTCCCCATTATATAATCTGCACCGAAAAGGTGTAAAAGGCACGAGCAAGAGTGACTAGTAAGCAGAGATCCCGGAGGGTGAGACTGTGGGGCAATCCACAAGGCAGGAACAGTGTTCACCTTGTTTGGTTCCCCCCCTTGAACGACAGAAAGAGATCCTGATTCTGCTGTAATAAAAAAGCAAAGAAAGACGATTTTTGGTTTAAAAAGAAGCCACTCAAGGGTTAAAATAGTTTTAAGTTAACAAAGAAAATTAATCTTCAAATAAGCTGACACTATCTGGAAAACTCATCTGTCCCCTACAAGCCCACACTGCGTGCACTGCTTTGTCCTCCCGTGTAACCTGAGCCTGACGCGGAGAAGTCATACGTGTGAAAAGAAAGAAGAGTCTGAGAAGAAAAGACATCTTTACAGAATGTACAGCAGAGAGTTGTCCACTCCGACTCTCAGGGTTACAGTAAGATGCACAGGTCTCGTTGGGTCTGGGGATTCTGTGACGCTCGGGCTGCTCAGATGGGCGTCTCCTTCCTGTCTCTGCTCGGGGACGGCTTGGCCTGCTCCTTGCCTGCCTTTGGCTGCTCCTTAGCTGCTTTCGTCTCTGGGGCGCTGTCTCTGGGCGGCTGTCCGGCGCCCCCATGCCTCTCAGGCTCGTCCTCGTCCTGCACCTGCGGTTCGGGCTTGGCTCGCTGCAGCTGGAGCAGGCGCAGCTGCACCCGCAGTTCGATGATGGCCTCCCGTTCTTCGTGAATCGCTTGATTCAAATGATTGTTCTTTATCTTGAATGACAAAGGAACAGTTGTCACTTAAGAAGGGGAGAGGGACAATGAGGAACAAGGGTATCCTACACAAGAATCTATTTCTGTTTTAGGCAACTTGTGAAACAGGAGAGAACATAAATATGCAAATGAGACACATAAACACCTTGACCCGGAATGCACAAAATCCTCCTTACAGAAGAGTAAACACATCTGGAAAAGATATATGCAACAACAGAAAACAATTTGCTTAATGATATTAAATATTTTAGTGTTTAAAATGGTTTGTTTTAAACTGGCTCCTGACCACCCCTTAGGTAAGTGGAAGATAGAAGTGACTTTACCAGCCATCAGAAGTGACAAGTCAGAGACAAGAGGAAATCCCAGAGTTGTCTCAAAAGCAGATGTCCTTGTCTGTTGTGAACGGCATCACTTCACACATGTCCTGTAGTACTTGGGCAAACAAGCGCTATCGGTTCTACAGCGCTTCACTCCTTCAGCAAAGCCGAGGGAGCTAATCCCAAACTCTGCTGAGCTCCGGAGGCGGCGGGCTAGCGCCTGTGGCTGAGCAGTGGCCTTCACCCGCAGTACATGTGTCCCAGCCTCCCCTGCAGCCAGCCATAGCTGGGCACTGTGCGCCTCTGACAGGATCGGGCATAAGCGCTGGCTTCTACTTGCACTGCTTGCCCTTAACCACCAGGCGCTCTTGGGTTCCTTCCCTGTTCCTGCTAAGAGTGGATAAAACCTAAGTGCCTACTCTGGACCCCACGTGTCTTCCACTCGTGTGGAGGGTGGGAGACCTAGACGTCTGCCAGGCAAGGCACAGAACTGTCTTGTTCCAAAACAGAAGAGTATTCTCTTCATTAAAGCAGCTAAGCCTGTACCCTAAGTCCTACAATTCTGGAACGTTTTCCTACTTAGGATTTTCATATGATCTGTAAAACGTTAAATAAAGTGCCAACACGAGGACCTTCTAAGGAAGGGAAGCTACCTAGAGGCCCAGGTCCCAACTGTGGCTCTGCTTTTCCCACAACACAGCCCTGGCTAATGGCAAGTGTTCTGAGCCTTGAGCCTCGGTGGGCTGTCCCGTCTCAACTCTGTCTGTACGACTTACTCTTTTCTGTGGAATTCTAGTTTTCTATGCAGTGGGTGGCTCTGATCTGCCCCAGCTGCTGAATGTACCGGGATGAGAGAAAGTCATCCCACCATTCTTGAACTCTAAGAATGGCTTTCTCTCAACCCTCAGGTAAAACATCCAGAGACAATGATTAATCTGGGGTAAGAAGGGAAATTCTGATCATGATCATGTAAATCTCTTGCTTTCATTTCACCATGCGCTTGCCTCCCAGATCCCCAGTGCCAAATTTATTCACACTGGCTGCTTCAAGGATTGAGGGACGAGAGAAAACTTTGTCCCCATTTTACCCACAGGTGAGTCAGGCGACTCTTCCTTCTTCCACCAGCATTTCTCTTTCTGTTCATCTCTGGGAAGTTAGCCCAGATCTTCCACAACCGTTCAAGGACAGTCAGGAGAGGCTTCCCCGTAAGTGGGAGTCACCACACCCAGAGATGCCTCGTGAGGTCACACCTGTGCTGTGTGCTCAGCCAGGACCAGCTCACGCCCTGCACACACTGGTGAGATGTCCCCTAAACTCCTCTCTACTCAGCACCCCGCTGTTTCCCAAGGAAAAGACGACTTCTAAGGGAAAGAGGTAGCCTCTACAAGTTTTGGGAAGCTGGTGCTCACTTCTAGTTCTTCATTCTGCCTCTGTAAGTCCTCCAGGATGATCTGAAGCTCCTCTTCGTCCTCACTCTCACTCTCACTGTCCGAGGAGTACTCCTCAGTCTCACTGCGGCCATGCTGCTGACGGCTGTGGGCGGGAGATCAAGAGAAAAGGACAGTGAGCAGAGGAAGGAGTGCTGCCTCCTTCCCACCCTTCTTTTAGATTCACCAGGTTTTCATGACACACTTAATATAGCACCATTCTTAAGGCTTAATCAAGATGAAACAGCGAGGGCGCCTGGGTGGCTCAGTGGGTTGAGCCTCTGCCTTCAGCTCAGGTCATGATCTCAGGGTCCTGGGATCAAGCCCCGCATGGTGGGGGAGCGGGGGGGTGTCCCTGCTCAGCAGGGAGCTTGCTTCCCCCCCACCCCTGCCTACTTGTGATCTCTGTCAAATAAATAAATAAAATCTTTAAAAAAAGAAGAAGAAGAAGAAGAAGAAACTTAGGGGTGCGTGGGTGGTCAGTCAGTGGAGCGCCCACTCTTGGTTTCAGCTCAGGTCATGATCCTAGGGTCATGGACTCGACCCTGCTTGCACTCCATGCTCTGAAGAGTCTACTTTAGAGTCTCTCTCCCTCTCCCCTCACCCCCAATTGTGTACACACTGTCTCTCTCAAATTTTAAAAACAAAGAGAAAGAAAAAGATGACTGATTTGGATGCCTAGTTCTTTTGTATGAAATCTGAGAGCTAAAACAATTTTATGTTTATATTTAACTAAACATTCTTGTATACTTAAAACTCTCTGCTTTCCTTTACCTCTGAATTTCAGCAATCTCGGCTCTGAGGCGTTCAATCTCTTCTTTTTCTGAGGCAATCTGTCGGCGCAGAAACTGCTCCATAGCTAGAAGCTCCTCCTGTTCAGTCAGGATCTCATTCTCCTGAAATAAAGACCACTGGTAAACACCTTTGGAAGTATGAGTCTAGGACAAGTCACTTTTCTGGGACATTGTTCCCTTGACTTCTTTAGCCCTATACATGCATAACACAAGTTATGGGAAAGCTTGGACTGCAAAGCTTGTATCCTGTTTCCTTAATGTTAAGGCTCTCTGAGAAAAGGTTCTCTGGGAGGAATGTCTAGATTTTTCTCAAGACAAAAAATGCCACCTAGGAATCCCATGTCCTCATTTTGCAAAAGTTCCCTATGAGGCCATCACACTGGGCACAAAGCCAAAGGTCAAGTGACTATGTCTATTTTTGATTCTCAGTCCCTTCTGAACGCCTTCTCACCTCTCAGTAAAGGGAGTGTCTGTCAAAATGGCCCTTGACCATGCACTGTGATAAAGACCCAGGAAATACAGAGCTGATGTCAGTATCATCTCAAAGCAGATCTAGTAAAGGCAAGATGTTCCCAGAAATCTTTTCTCCTCACCAAAAGCTACCATCCTCTTCAACGCATGTCCCCAGAGATGATAAAGAGCAAATACTGTGCTTTCACAGAATATGCATTTCTTTTTTTTTTTTTTTTTAAATTTTCTTTATTTATTTGATAGACAAAGATCACAAGTAGGCAGAGAGGCAGGTAGAGAGAAGAGGAAGCAGGCTCTCCAAGGAGCAGAGAGCCCAATGCAGGGCTTGATCTCAGGACCCTGGGATCATGACCTGAGCTGAAGGCAGAGGCTTTTACCCACTGAGCCACCCAGATGCCCCCAGAATATGCATTTCTAAAACTGAATCACCAAAGTGGGGGGAAGGAAGATCTACCCAACCCCTCCAACCTAGAAAAAAGAACCAAACCAGAATGTCAGAGGCAGAAATGTATGGCTATGAGAACAAGGAGTTGTAGGCAAAGGTCTACAGCATTTCCTTCCCAACTCCTAGGTATCCAGAGGATAAGCACCTTTGATCAAACCTGAAAGACACTGTGGTCAGGTTCTAAAGGGAACTATCCAAAGCTTCTGGCAAGCATGAATGAGCTCTTGGAGATGGAATATGCGGTGTTCCTTCCCCACAGGCTTCTAAACACAGATGCCTTTCCTTTACCACAGTGCACCTAGTAAAACTAATGTGCTGAGAAATATCAGACTGGAAAAGTCTGAAATAAAGACATAATCTGGAACCTCATCTCACCTTCAGGGGAAGAGCTATGTGTCCCTGTCAAGCCAAACATGGTCTTTCTCAAGTGACAGAAAAGGCCTGGAACTTGCATGGCTTTAGGTATCCCACTTTCATGGATTTCTGGGAGTACAGACTGATTGCTGTCAGAATTTCATTCATTTCTGGTTAAATTCTAGAAGATTCTAGTTAAAAGAATTTCATTCATTTCTGGTTAAACTCTAGAATATTCCAGAACAGAGTTAAGGTTGACTTAAGAAGTTCAGAGGGAAAGAAAGGAGCTTACCTTCAGCTCTACACCTAGAACAATAGATACTAAAGAACTATTTGTCAAATCAATGAAAAATAAAACAAGTTATCTCCAACAACTTTCAACCACAAAGAATAAAATCAAAATAAATATTATCAGCAACAACAATCAGATAAAATCTGTACTGTGATGGGGCGCCTGGGTGGCTCAGTTGGTTAAGGCACTACCTTAGGCTTGGGTCATGATCCCGGGAGTCCTAGGATCAAGTCCCATGTCAGACTTCCCTTGCTCTGCAGGGAGCCACCCCCTCCCCTCCCTCTGTCTCTCCCACTGCTTATGTTCTCTTTCCCCCCTCTCTCTCTCTCTGTCAAATAAATAAAATCTTTTTTTTAAAAAAATCTGTATTATTACATTTTAAGAATCCCAAATTTTGTGGTCAGGAAGAACTATTAAAGTCCAATCTCATTAATATGGAAGAAGTACAACTAATCTGTAAGTTGGGGAAAACACATAAAACTCAGACCTGTGTATGAATAAGATAAGATTAAGCACCTAGGGGGCACCTGGGTGGCTCAGTAGGTTAAAGCCTCTGCCTTCAGCTCAGGTCATGATCCCAGGATCCTGGGATGGAGCCCCTCATCAGGCTCTCTGCTCAGCAGGGAGCCTGCTTCCTCCTCCTCTCTCTCTGCCTGCCTCTCTGTCTACTTGTGATCTCTGTCAAGTAAATAAAATTAAAAAAAAAAAAAAAAAGATTAAGCACTTAGAACAGTGTCCAGTAAAAAGTAATCAGCAGAAGGTAGTTTCTTTCTCCAGCAGAACACTTAAGGAAATGCCACATAAAGGTAAGAACAATTACAACAGGCATGATCCCTCTCAGGCTACCAAATCATCTTACAACTTTTTTTAAAAGATTCACACATCTGTAGTTGAGCTTCTCAAATTTAATATATGACGATCATTAAGAGTCTTGCAACACACTCCTGAGCAAGCAACAGGTCAAAGATGAAATCTAATTATCTAGTAATGAATCAAAGTGGAAACACAACATGTCCAAAGTATGGGATCCAGCAAAACCAACTCGAAAAGGGAAGTTTATGGTACAAATGCCCTCACTAAGAAAAAAGTCCTGAAACAACCTATCTCTACACCTCAAAGAACTAGAAATAGACCAAACTAACCCTAAAATTAGTGGAAGGGAGGAAATGATACAGATCAGAGCAGAAATAAATGAAATAGAGACTAGAAAATCAATATAAAAGATCAATAAAACTAAGAGTTGGTTTTTCAAAAAAAAAGCACACCTGTAGCTAGACTAAAAGAACTCAAAACCATAAATCAAAGAGGAAACATTACAATTGATACCACGGAAATATAGAACATTGTAAGAGATTACTATAAGCATTTATACACCAACAAACTGGATAACCTAGAAGAGAAGGAAATGTTCTGAGAAACATATTACCTACAAAGACTGAATCAAAAAGACTGAGTATCTGAACAGAGCAATACAAAGATTGACTCAATAATCAAAAATTGCCTAACCAAACAAAAACAAGGACCAGATGGCTTCACAAGTGAAATCTACCAAATATCTAAAGAAATAATTCCAATCCTTTTCAAACTCTTCCAAGAAAACTTAAAAATGCTCCCAAACCTCTTTTTACAAGGCCAGCATTACCCTCGTCCCAGAGCCAAAGACATTACACGAAAGTAACAGGCTGGCACCCCTGATGAACATAGATGCAAAAATCCTCAACACATACCAGCAAACCAAATTCAACAATACATTAAAAAGACCACACAACATGATCAAATGGGATTTATCTCTGGAGAGCAAGGATAGTTCAACACATGCAAATCAATAAATGTGATACACCACACTGACAGAATGAAAGATAAAAAATCCTATGATCATAATCTCAGTAGATGCCAAAAAGCATTAGACAAAATTAAAGTTTTTCCTCTCATTATAAAAAGTCTTAACAAAGTGGGTATAGAAGGAACACAGATCATCGTAATAAAGGCCACATTTGGCAAGCCCACAGGTAACATCATACTCAACAGTTAAAGGTTAAAAGCATTTCCTCTAAGATCAGGAACAACACAATTATGCCCACTCTCACTTCTATTTACTATTTACTACTGGAAGTCCTAATTAGAGTAACTAGACAAGGAAAAGAAATAAAAGGTATCCAAATTGGAAAGAAGTAAAATTGTCTCTGTTTGCAGGCTATATATTCCATATATAGAAAACCCTAAAGATGCTACCAAAACAACAGAAAACAAAAAACCTGTTAAACCCATTCTGTAAAGTTGCAGAATATAAAATCAACATACAAAAATCCGTTGTATTTTTGTATACTAGCAAACTATCTGAAAAAAAAATTAAGAAAATCCTATTTACAATAGCATCAGAAAATAAAATATTTTGAATAAATTTAACCAAGGAAGTAAAAGATCTATTAAAAACTAAAACATTGATGAAAAAACTGAAGACACAAATACATGGAAAAATACCCATGTTCACAGATCAGAAGAAGTAATATTGTTAAAATGTTCATACTACCCAGAGAGATCTAGAAATTCAAAATTCCAATGGTGTTTTTCACAGAAATAGGAAAAAACAATCCTAAAATTTATATAGAACCAAAACAGTCTGTTAGTATCAAAGCAATCCTGAACAAAAGGAACAAAGTTGGAGGCATCACACTACCTGATTTCAAAGTATACTGATTTCAAAAGCTTTATTTAATAAAACAGTATGTTACTGGTGAAATAGAGACCAACAGAGTGGAACAGAGAGCCAAAAATAAATCCACCCATTTACGGCCAACTCATCTTCGCAAAGTGCCAAGAACACGTACAGGGAAAGGACCATCCCTTCAATAAGTGGTGTAGGGAAACTTGTCTTCCACATGCAAAAGAATAAAACTGGACACTTAACCTCATTCCATATATATAAGTCAATTCATAATGAGTTAAAGATTTAAATATAAGACCTAAACTATGTAACTATTAGGAAAAAACAGGTTTTTCAGGAAAAACACTGGTCTAGGCAATGAATTTTTAGATATGACCCCCCAAAGCAGGCAACTAAAGCAAAAAATAGACAAATGGGATGGCATCAAACTAAAAAGCAAAGGAAAAAGTCAAAAGAGTAAGGAGATAACCTATGGAATAGGTGAAAATATTTGCAAACCACATATCAGGTAAGGGGTGAATATTCCTAAGTTTCTAAGGAATGCAACCAATACAACAGGTAGAACACAACCAACCCATTTCAAAAATGGCAAAGGACCTGAACAGACATTTCTAAACAGAAGACCTACAAATCACCAGTAGATAGATGCTCAACATAACTTATTATCAGGAAAATGAAAATCAAAACCGCAATGAGATATTACCTCACAACTGTTAGGATGACTATTATTTAAAAAAACAAAACAAAACAAAACAAACAACCATTGGCATGGAACTCATACACTGTTATGGGAATGTAAACGGAAGGCAGCCATTACGGCAAATAGAATGGAGGAAGTACCATATGATCCAGCATTTCCATCTCTGGGTTTAAACCCTAAGAAAATGAAAAGGATACTGAAAAGATACCTGCACTGCCATGTTCACTGCAGCATTATTCACAATAGTCAAAAGATGAAAACAACTCAGTGGTCAATGCACAAATGGATAAAGATGTCGGTGTGCACAGACACATACACTGGAGTATTATTCAGCACTCAACCCTGAGAGAAGGAAACCCTGCCATTTTAGGATAACATGGATAAACCTGGAGGACATGATGCTAAATGAAAAAAGCCAGAGAAAGGCAGACTGTATGATCTCACTTTTAGGTGGAATTAAAAAAAAAAAAAAAGTAGAACTCATAATAGTAGAGAGCAAAACAGTGATTACCAGAGGCTGGGGGAGAGAGAAGATGAGGGGATATTGGTCAAAAGATACAAAGTTGCAATTACAAAGGACGAGTAAGTCTAGAGATCTAGAGTATCTAGATCTCTGGAAATACACTAAAGGAATGGATTTCAGGTGCTCCCATCACAAAAGGAAAAGGTAGTTAGATGAGAAGACAATGTTAACAAGCTTTACTGTAATCATTTCTCTATGTATAGGTCTATCAAATCATCATGCTATATACACTTTAAATATGTACAAAAATTTTTTTTTTAAAGGATTTTGAAAAACAGAAGAAAAAGGTTAGCTTACCTGGGCAAGGAGAATATTTATAACTTCCTCATTTTCATTCATTTCTTCTTTGGAAACATCCTCTTTTGAAAGACTGGCAATCTCTTGTGCAATCTTGGTTTCACACTCCTGTTCAAATAAGACAAACGAAGAACTGGTCAGCCCAAATGTAACACATATTCAACAATTTCACACCATCACCATTTAGAAGTTTCCTTCTCATTTCCTACAGCTGAAAAGGTAACAGTTATAGCCAGGCGAACTATCTGGCTAGAGGAGGATTTGTTAACTGGGCTTGGAAAATAACATGCGGATCTTGGTTTGTGGCTGCACCATGAAAATGGTCAATTCTGGTTAATGTGTTCACCATTTCTGGAACCCATCCATATAAAATTATATCCTGTGATACTTTTTTAGAGAAAGGGTGTCAATTTTAAGTATGCAATTCAATTAATTTTGACAAATGAATACAGCCAAGTCACCATCACCACAATCACAATATAAACATTCCCATCACCACACAAAGTACCTTTCACCATCTGCTGGCACCTGACAACCACTGACTTATTTTTCATTGCTATAGTTTTCCCTTTTCTTGAGTTTCATATAAATTGAGTCGATCCATAAGAAATATTTTATATGTGGCTTCCTTCACACAGAATAATGTTTTTTTTAAACTATTCATCTACTTTGCTGTTTGTATTAATAGTCTGCTGAATAATATGCCATGATACACCAATCTGTTCATCCATTCACCAGCTGATGGACATTTGGGTCCTTCCTAATTTTGAGCTATTCTAACTAGAGCTGTTATGAATATTTCATACGTATATGTTTTGTGTGGGTATGTGCTTTCTTCTTTTAAATACTTAAAAGTGAGATTGCTTGGTCATATGGTAACCATATGTTTAACTTTGAAAGAAACTGCCAAACTGTTTTCCAAAATTACTATACCATTTTACATTACCAAGAGCAACAATGAGAGGTCCAGTTGCCCCATGTACTTGTCAACACCCGGTTTTTGTTTTTTTTTTTTCTTTTTACTTGTTTTTCTAGAGAGGGAGAAAGAGGGGAAGAGAGCAGAGGGGAGGGGTAGACAGAGAGGGAAAGAGAGAAAATCCCAAGCAGGCTAGAAGCCCGATACAGGGCTCAATCTCATGACCCTGAAATCATGACCTGAGCCAAAAATCAAGAGGAAGATGTTTAACTGACGGAACCATCCAGGCGCCCCAATACCTGGTATTTTCAATTTTAGTCATTCTTGTTGGGTGTGTGGTAGTACCTCATTGTGACCTCAATTTTTATTTCTTTAATGACTAATGATATTGAGCATCTTTGCATGTGCTTATTTGCCATTTGTACATGATCTTTGGTAAAGTGCTTTTTCAACTTTTTTGCCTTTTTTTAAAATTTTTAGCCTTTTTAAAACTGAATTATTAATTGTAACAAATGTACCGTACTCTGGTGGGAGAGCAGAATATATACAGGAAATCTCTGTACCTTCCTCTCAATTTTGCTGTGAACCTAAATCTGCTTCCAAAAAAATAAAGTCTAAAAAAACCCTGAATTGTTTGTCTTATGAGTTTTTTAATATATTCTAGCCCTTTATCAGGTATGTGTTTTTGCAGAATATTTTGTCACAGCCTCTGATTTGTATATTCATTTTCTTAATGGTGTCTTTTGAAGAGCATGTTTTAGCATGCCGATAAAGTGTAATCTAACAAATTTTTGAGAGAGGAGGGACAAAAAGCACATATGAGCAAGAGTGTGGGGCAGGGGGGTGGAAAGGCAGGTGGCACGAGAGAGAGGGAGAAGCAGACTCCCCGATGAGCAGAGAACCGGATGCGGGGCTCCCATCCCAGGACCCTGGGATCATGACCTGAGCCGAAGGCAAACACTTAACCAATTGAGCCACCCAGGCGCCCTAACAAATTTTTCTTTTACAATTCATGGGTATTGTGTCCTATTTAAGAAATCACTGCCTAAGCCAAAGTCATTAAGATCTTCTACGTTTAAAAAAAAGAAAAAGAAATCTATGTTTTCTTCTGGAAGTTTGCTTTTTTGTTTTTTGTTGTTTTTTTTTTGCTTGTTTGTTTGTTTTTAGGTCTTAATGTATGACTCATTTTAACTTAATTTCTGTATATGCAGTGTGGAAAGAGTCAAGGTTTTGTTTGGTTATTCTTTTTTGGTATATAGATATCCAACTGTCCCAATACCATTTATTGAAAAGAAAATCCTTCCCCACAGAACTTTTTTTTTTAAAAAAAGATTTTATTTATTAATTTGATAGAGACAGGGAGAGAGGGAACAGAAACAGCTAGAGTAGGAGAGGGAGAAGTAGGCCTCCCACCAAGCAGGGAGCCTGATGCAGGGAGCTCATGACCTGAGCCAAAGGCAGACACTTAATGACTGAGCCACCAAGGTGCTCCTCCCCACAGAACTTTTATCCTCTTTGCTGAAAATTAATTGTCCATATGAGTGTGGTCTATTTCTGGACTTCCTATTCTACGTCTACTTTTATCAAATATCCACTGTCTTGGTTACTATAGCTTAATAGTAAATCTTAAAATCAGGTAATGTGAATCCTCCAACATTGTTCTTTTTCCACAGTCATTTAGAACATTTGTATTTCCATATAAATTTTAGAAAAGCCTGTTAATTTCCACAAAAAAAAAAAAACCCTGTTGAGATTTTGACTGGGACTGACTCCACAGATCAATTTGAGAATATCTAACATCTTAAAAATATCGAGATGCATCACTCTATTTATTTTAGGTCTTTATTTTTCTTTTTAGGTCCAATATCCAACTGCTCATTTGCTAATCTCAAGAAATATAACAGAGTACTGTGCATCTAATCTTGTAACCCAGAACCCTGCTAAATTCACTTATTAGGTTTTTTATAGATTCCTTAGGATTTTTTATGTAAACAGTCATGTAGTCTACATATAAAGACTCTCTTTCAATCTGTATACCTTTTTCTCTTTATTGTACTAGCTAGAATGAACCTCCAGTAAAACGCTGAACAGAATGGTGAAAGCAGAAATCCTTGCCTTATATACCCCAATCTTAGGAGAAAGCATTCAGACTTTCACTACTGTGTACAAAATTAACCACAGATTTTTTTCAGGCTATATCAGGCTGAGAATGACATTTGCTGAAAGCTTTTATCATGAATAAGTGCTGAATTCTGCTAAATGCTTTTCTGCATTTACTGATATGATCTTGTAGTTTTTCTTACTTCTTACCATAATGAATTAAATTACTTCTATCTTTAAATTTATTTTTTGAAAAATAATTTTTAAAAATAAGTTTATTATTTTAAAAATAAATTTATTTTATCTTTAGAAGTAATTTATTCCTGGATGGGCATGGGGAGGGAATAAAAAAATAGAAATAATTTATCCCTCAAAGTTGAAATCAACTTGACAGAATCTCATGAAAATTTATGAATGAATTAGCACGTATAAAAAGACAGCATGAAGAAAACTGACAAAGGTAATCTATCCTTTTCTATGCGCTGTTACAACTCCTTTTTTCAGGAGAGAAGGAGAAGTAAGAGTAATGAAAATCAAACACACATTATCCCTGTCACAGGTCTGAGACCCTTCATTTGGAGTCTGGTGGGCAAAGGGACATGGTTCATAATTACAACCATGAGGTCAGTCAGTCAGTCATTGATTCCAGGCTGAAGCATGAAGGGGACAATAATGACAACAGGCACAGGAAACAAAAGATAGATAATCTGGTAAGCAGGAGAAAATAAGGAAGAAAAATACACAAAGGCTTTTGCTAGTCTGCCAGTCCTGGAGTACATATGTAAAAAACCCCATGAATGCTTCCTTTCTGATGACGCTAACTCCACATAAATGTACACTTGCCCAGTCTGATGAATGCTAATGTTCCCTAGAAGTAACACTGGGGCCTGTCACTGAATTTGCACATGGACTGTAAGACGGTTTAGAGATCTGAGATCTGAGCCTCAGTGTGGCTGAGCAACTTCCAGGCTCAGAGCCAAGCACCACACACTGAGCCCGAGGAGATCAAAAGTCTGACTCGTGCACCCCAACCTTATCAGGAGTCACATGCTAGTCTTCCTATTATTAGGTGAATAAAACTCCTCCTGATCTTCAGTACCTCTTTGTGTTTCCAAAGAGCTGACTCAAAGGCCTCCAATTCCCCAGCAGTCTCTGAAATGTCTCACTATCCAACTGCTCTGTTTACAAGTACAACCAAGCAGGAAATGACAAAACACCTTTCAGTAAAATCATCTATTTAATTAAAAAAAGAAAACAACGGGACGCCTGGGTGGCTCAGTTGGTTGGGCAGCTGCCTTCAGCTCAGGTCATGATCCCGGCGTCCTGGGATCGAGTCCCACATCGGGCTCCTTGCTCTGCAGGGAGCCTGCTTCTCCCTCTGACTCTTCCTTCCACTCTGTCTACCCGTGCTCGCTCTCACTCACTCTCTCTCTGACAAATAAATAAATAAAATCTTTAAAAAAAAAAAAAAAAAAAAAAAAAAAAGAAAACAAAACAAAAAAAAAAACTTTCTGGAGAGATTCCCTATTAGGATGAAATTTACCAGCTATATGAAACTACTTTCAATTACTAGCCCCCCAAAACTACCTTTGCCTATAGCAAAATGTAGGTATTTATACATACATTTTCTTTGATGCTATTAAAGATTTATTTATTTTAGACAGAGTGGGAAGGAGGGTTAAAGAAGAGAGAGAATTTAAGCAGACTGTGGCTGAGCTTGGAGCCTGATGCGTGGCTAGATCTCACAACCCTGAAATTAGGATCTGAGGCAAAACCAAGAGTCCGATGCTTAACCGACTGCACCACCCAGGCGCCCCTTCTTTGATGCCACTAACGATGTTACTACAGGGGCACCTGGCTGGCTCTCCATCCAGACTGTGCATTTAAACCCCACACTAGGAGTAAAGCTTTAAGACAGTTATACAGATTGTTTTAGCTTTATTCTTAAGAAAATGTTTGTCCCTCTTCATTAATAAAACCATGACTTGCACATTTATCTACTGAATATCATGGGTCAAACATTAACAAGGCCAACACTGGGTCATCTCAGTGAACTGAGTCAGTGCCTGTAGAAATGGCCTACATTGTCGGCTAGTCAGTCCACAAGGTGCTTTTTATATTTTGTTACTTTGGTAACATCCAAGGGGTACCTGGCCAGCTTGGTTGGTAGAGCATGCCACTCTGGAATTTAATGTCGTGAGTTCAAGCCTCATGCTGGGCACAGAGTTTACTTAAATTACAAGAATAGAAAAGTGATTCCCTATTACACTTCACAGATTCAAAAGTTGTTGATGCTTTGCCCCATTATTGTTTGTACATCTTCTCTTTAAGCATGCACTTGAACATTTTTGGGTTTTTTGTTTTTTTGTGTTTTTAACAAAGAACAGGGGTGCGCAGAGAGAGGGGGAGGGAAGGAGAGAGAGAATCTTAAGCAGGCTCCATGTCCAGTGCAGAGCCTGACAGGGAACTTGATCTTACAACCCTGAGATGGTAAACTGAGCCAGAATCAAGAGTCAGACACAACCAACTGAGCCACTCAGGGGCACATGCACCTAAATATTTCAGTGTAGATTTTTTAAACAACAAACACACTCATATTAATATGGTATAATTATCAAAATCAGAACATTTTAAGATTGACCCAATTTACTAATACAGCCTGTTTCAGCAGTTATCCCAAGTGTCTTTCATAACACTTCATCAAACTGCCCAGGATCCAACACAAGGTCCACTTATTGTACTTTGTTGTGTCTGTGTGGTCTGTGGAATAGTTCCTCACCCTTCGTCTTTCACGACTTTCATATTGTGTGTGTGTGTGTGTGTGTGTGTATGTGTGTTTTATTCTCCAGCTGTGTTCACTGAGCGCCTGAAACCCGTGCTATGACAGTAGCCGTCAACACACCTGAGCATCCAGATCTTGATTTCTAAATACTGAAAGGAACCATGGCTCCTTGGACAAAGAGCCAACTGCAGGGCTGGGCTAGAGAAAATACAAGATAAACCTCGAACATTCTGTTGTGCCAGAAAGAAAGGAAACCTCAAAAACTGATGAGTGCATGTCAGAACACTGGAGCCACTCAAGCGGTTCTTACTGGCCAAATATGTATCAATTAGATTATAAAAGTATTGATTACAATATCACACGAAGTATCAATAAATAAATTAAAAAGGTAAAAAAAAAAAGCAACTTTCTAAATTAAACATTTTCCTGGTATCAAACTGTATGTAATCATTAACTGGAACATTTAAGCAAATAAATTTCCCATCAGGAACTTCACTTCAGGAAACATGTATATATTGTGTTTTTAAAAGAAACTAACTGGGGCGCCTGGGTGGCTCAGCTGTTAAGTGTCTGCCTTTGGCTCAAGTCATGATCTGGGAATCTTGGGATCAAGCCCCAAATCTGGATCCCTGTTCAGTGGGAAGCCTGCTTCTCCCTCTCTCACTCCCTCTGCTTGTGTTCCCTCTCTTGCTGTGTCTGTCTCTGTCAAATAAATAAATCTTTAAAAGGAACTAACTTAAAATAATATATAAAGAAAATTCCAGCACATTCAGTTTATATTCCATTATAAACATGATATACCAAAATGACAAATTTACTCACCTGTCTTTTAGCTTCTCTCAGTTTCCTTTTGAGGGCTGTCAAAATTCTTTGTACTTCCCATAATCTTTCTTCTTTAGATAAATCCTTTACCCCAGCCTGCAGATCTCGATGTAAACAATTCAAAAGAAACTCCTAGAAGACAACATGCCACACAATGAGTAGTGTCCCATATCTTATCATCTTAAAACCACATCCACATGCAATTTCTCAAGATGTATAACCAACTATCTTTCATTTATCACTAAGGGAACGAAATAATGGCATAAATTATTTTTTCAAGCATATGACTGCAAAATCCTTTTTTGCCTGGACATTGGGTTCTCATCATTAATTTACACCGGTTGACTAACAGTTCATTCCTAACCCTTCCTATCAACAACTAATAATGGGAGCTCAAAGTAGATAAAGGAAAGAAAATCAAATAGGAATTTGATAATGTGTATGCAAATAAAAGACATAATAATCATCAAATATAAGTAGATTTCTCAGTCTTGAATTTCTTAATCAGTTTTGCTACACACACACACAATCAGATGAACGATGTCTTCTACCAAAGTAGCACAGTGGAAAAGCACAGGATTTGGGTCAAATCCCAGTTCTATAGTTCAGTAACTACGTGGCACAGGGTCAGATATTTCGTTTCCCCAAATTTCTTTGTATCTGTAAAATATGGCTGGTCACAGCAACCTTGTCCAGATAAGCTAACATTTTTGGACTCCTTACAACATACCTGGCAGCATTATCTCATTTATGGTAATAAGCTTCACATCAAAACACAAAATGACCCATTTTATTTTTTTTTTTTTTTTTAAAGATTTTATTTATTTATTTGACAGAAATTACAAGTAAGCAGAGAGGCAGGCAGAGAGAGGAGGAAGCAGGCTCCCTGCTGAGCAGAGAGCCCGATGCGGGACTCGATCCCAGGACCCTGAGATCATGACCTGAGCCAAAGGCAGCGGCTTAACCCACTGAGCCACCCAGGCGCCCCAAAATGACCCATTTTAAAATGGGATCACCATGGCTTACAGAGTTTGACCAATCTGCCTAAAAATCAGTCCGCTAAGAAAACCTAGGGAGAACTTAAGGCCAGGTCTTTTGATTTCAAAACTGTGTTCTTTCTACAATATTCTCACTTCACTGGCATGAAAGTGCCAGACAGAAATTTCTGCCTTCCATGTGCCATGAACAATGTGTCTAACATAGTTCCAGGCACACATAAATGCTCAGTGAACAAGAACTGCTCCTACTAATCATTACTACCAATCATCGTCACCATCCAAAACGGTCAGAGCAAAGGTAGGCTCTTTGGGGCTGAAGCGTGGGGCTGAGCACACACACCTGTCTTCTGATCTCCTCCTTGATGTTCTCCTGGGTCTCTGGCAGTGTGGGCATAGTGGCCATGTTAGACCATCGAAGAGGTTTTGTCACTTGCTTTAGTATCACATTTCCAAAGAGCTCTTGCACATGTGTGAAAAACACATATAGGACACGATTGCTAATCTAAGAAAAAATAAATAAAAAGATTTGCAAAAAAAAAAAAAAAAACCTATTCAAATTATCATTTTATTTCATTTAATTTGCGTCTGTTGCATAGTACATCCTTTAATCCTAGACATGGGGATGACAATTTTCCTCAGTAGTGACCAGATATGCTTTGCTAATCAATGGCCAACTGAAAGAAAAGAACGGAAAGGCAGCAAGAGTTCAGTGAGTATTCCAGCACCGTAAGGAACTGGGGGGAAGAAAAGGACAGGAGAAAGGATGCAGAAGTCACTGGCCATCAATTTGCTCTTTTTTAGCAATATAATATTAACTGATTTTAAAAATCTTATGTTCATTATTCTCAAGTTATTCTGAGACCTTTTAACTCACACAAGTAGATCCATTGAGGAACACGAAGGAAGTAAGAGCACTTGCAGGTGTCAAGCTGGGCTGAGTGCAAGAACCCTGACTCCAGAAACGATGCCTTGTGGGCAGATATGCACAGCTAGCATTTAAATATGATGCTCATATGCAGGGAGATCAGGACATTAATTATTTTCTACCTAACACTTACAATACACTCGAACCTTCTATGAAATAATTGTCCCCAATATAGTAATATCAAGTAACAATGTAATATTTACCAAATTCTGAAAGCCTGACTAGTCTGAATGATCAAACTGAAATCTGAGAAACATTTTACCTCCTAAACACAATCAATGAACAAAGAAAGTGTAAGAAAATACCCTCTTACAACTGTGCATTATAACAGTGGCTGATAATAACCTAGTATACTGGCCAAAGAGCGAGCTTAAAATAAAAATACAACCATCACTCCATTTTTTTGTCTTTTGTGTCTGGCTTCAATAAAATATCAATAATTCTAATTAAAGGAAAATATATGCTCTGCGCCAGGACCAAGTGAGGAGCAATAAACAAATGCCAAATATTTATGTTGTAAAGAGACACCAATTAACATACTACCCAGTTCCCTGAAATGCCCTCTCAGATTAAATTTCTGTAACATTCTTCCCTAGGATCTATCTTTATGAATGAAATCACCAGGTTAAGTCCCTGACCAAACAAATGACATTAGGCCCCCTTGTGCCTGAGTCTGATATGTGGACATGATATAATGAGGCAACAGTGCTATTTGAAAAAATAAATCTTTGAAATTCTACAGATGAACTCCATAATTGTGGGTACCATGGGCTTCCCCTCTACTCATGACGGATCACTGTCATCAGAAATGGGTTTAGAAACCCACACCAAAGACTGTACAATACTCAAATTACAAAGCTACACGCTGGTCATATGATGACACTGTCCATATCCTGAAAGAAAAAGACCGATATTCAGGCTAATCTACCGTCTACATTTGCTGGTTAACTGTTTCTGTATGCGACCCAGCAACAGAAAATGTCTCTGACACTCCCCAGGGTCAGCGTCAGAGGGCTCGTGCGCAGAAAGGCCATTTACCTGAACCGTTGGGCTGAGCACTATAGAAATGTTCTGTATATTCATTTTTGTTTCCAGTTCCTTTGCGATAACATGGTCCATGTGCACGATCAGCCAAGAAATCAGAAGATAGTTACATTCTGGCAGTTCTTTGAGCAAGCGCTGGAATTCCTGCACCTTCTCGCTCTCTGTGCTCCTCCCACATGCCTCCTCAAAGCGAGGCATCAGCTCTTTGGTAAGCAGATTCTCCGGAAGGTCTCGCAAATACTGCTTCAACAAACTGGCTACAGTGTTAGGTTCATACTCTTCCAAATTGGGAGACTCCTCTCTGTCATAGGCCGCTTTCAGCTCATCTACCTTTGATTTAATTCCTAAAAACATTCAAATTCCAAAGAAAAAGAGTATCAAGCAAATATAAATAATCAAACAGCTTTTTTTTTTTAGCACAGCACCCACTCCTTGGGGGAGATCTGGGGAGAGCCAATCTGACAATAACAAACCTCTAGTTAGGAAGTATTTATCTGCTCAAGGTGTGCACAATTCCTCTATGAAGAAAGTAATATGAAAAACCACACTGTGTGGGTGAATTCAACCAAAAGCTAAATAATGGAAACTCAATACTTAGAAAAAAAACATCAGAGCAATCACAGAATATCTTAAGTTTCAAAACATGCCAAGTGACTTGGGGGACAATTTTTTTTTTTTTTTTTTTAAGTTTAAATCTAGGTAGGTAAAAATTCAGGCAGACATTCAACTACAATCCAAGCATAAATCTTGCTCCACATGAGTGGCCAACTGCCTTTTCTAACAAGTCACAAGACTGACAACATAAAACACAACTCAGCATTTATAAATGTGTCCAAAAAGTTGTGAATAATTACTTTTCTATAACATATGATAAATGCAAAAGGTGGGTTTGCTGTCAAAACACACTCTTTGAAAAATTTTATCCATTAAATAAACCCCATCTGATTTCTATTTTTAAGTTTCAATTGTTATTTTCTTAATCTGAAACGCAGCTGGAACCAAAAAGAGTGAAACTTGGGTTTCTAAAATCAAATTGTTTTGCTTTTCTTACAGGACAGAAAGAAATGCTGACACACAAAATGACTGTTTTTCAAACATTTTGTAAGTTTTTAAGTCCTTAGGCCGATCTGCAGTTAAGTGATATGGATTCATAAAAGTACAAGGTAGCTTTCTGTTGTGTTTATTACTCAAAACTTTAGGCCAATTATTTGAAACAAGCCACAGATTAAGGCCAAGAGACTAATGGTTGATGCAAATACTCCAGCGTCATCTAATCTGAACAGCATTTTATAATCAATAGTGCTTACATCCAGAATTTGGCCTTCCTTATGTGAAAACCTTCCATTACAATAAGTCTGTAATTTATCCAGCACTGACAAAATTGATAACTCAATTTTATCCATTGAAAATATGAGTATAAGAAATTTTATCAATTGAAAGTATTAAAGTAAGAAGACAAAGCTTATTTTTATATAATGGTCATTTTGATAAAGAAAATAATTCTCATTTTTTAAAAAAAAGATCTTATTTATTTATTTATTTGAGGAGGGGAGGAGCAGAGGGAGAGGGATAAGCAGACTTGGTGACGAGTGTGGAGCCTGACGTGGGGGTCAATCCCATAACCCTGAGATCACAACCTGAACCGAAATCGAGAGGTGGATGCTTAACTGCCTAAGCCACCTCTGTGCCTCAATAAATCCCTTTTTCTTGAGTGACAACTTCAAGTAAAATTCTTAGCAAAGACCTACTCTCTCTATTTATATGTATCTTAATTTTTCTCCCCCATCTGCCTATCCAGAAAACTGCTCAAGTAAATAATTAAAATATGTGTCTGGTTTGCTGTTACTCTGAAATTATCAAAATGTTTTCTTTTTAAGAATTGGACACTTCAGGGGCGCCTGGGTGGCTCGGTGGATTGGGCCGCTGCCTTCGGCTCGGGTCATGATCTCGGGGTCCCGGGATCGAGTCCCACGTCGGGCTCTCTGCTCAGCAGGGAGCCTGCTTCCCTCTCTCTCTGCCTGACTCTCTGTCTACTGTGATCTCTCTCTGTCAAATAAATAAATAAAATCTTTAAAAAAAAAAAAAAAAGAATTGGACACTTCAAATAGAACATCCTACGTAAAGAAAGAGCATGTCCAAAATGACATATATTTGTTCTAAAACTGGAATTTACATACAAATAAGTAAGAGCCAAAAATCTCCAGCAGAAAACAGTATTGTTATGGGCATTCAAAGAAAGAAAAGTCACAGCCATAAACTCTAATCCAGAATGCAGCATACTGTCAGAGCTTAAAAAATAATAAAAAATTGATCAAAGCAGAAGCTCAGCCTCCAGGAGTCAGTGATCAGGGGAACAGCTTCATTTGAACGCTCTGACACACAAAGAGAGGAGTTCTGCAACTCTGACTCTCCAAAAGAATGCAAACATCAAAAATAGGTCAAAAACAAAAGAATCCTTTGAACAAAGCTGTAGAAACTCTTCAGAGAAACTTTCACCTCCAACAAAATTCCTTCCTGCCTATCAAACATGTGAGAGAAGCAGCTATCTCAGTCAGTACTGTTTAAATCTTTACAAATCAATTAATCATTAGTTAGGGGTTTTTTCATCTTACTTAGCTTTAAAAGTCAAATCCTGGGGGGTTCCTGGGGGACTCAGCCCATTAAGCAGCTGCCTTCAGTTCAGGTCATGATCCCAAAGTCCTGAGATCGAGCACCACATCAGGCTCCCTGCTCAGTGGAGAACCTGCTTCTCCCTCTCCCTCTGCTTACTGCTCTGCCTACCTGTGCGCTCTCTCTCTCTCTGTCAAATAAATAAATAAAATCCTTAAAAAAACAAAAAATAAAAGCCAAATTTTCAAATTCATTTAAATGTGTTTATCTCCGTGTTACTAGAGAGTTATAAATTCAAATTCAATGCCTAACTTGTGGATTTTATTTTCTAGAAAATGGTTAACATGTTAGCTAGAATACTCTTAAACAATGACATGCTATCTAGCGGACTAGGTAAAGGGTTCCCCAAATACCAAAGGTGCCTGTCCCTTCCCAAAAAAAGAAAAAAAACAAACCTGCCCTCTAAAAATGTTTATGAGCCAAATAAATGGAAAAACTCAAGGAGTCTCTCTATATATTCTAAATTTGTATGATTTGATTCATAATGAAAACGTGTGACCAACAAGTTTTTATAAAACAGATCTCCAGTATTAAGAAACTGAATCACAGGAAGGCAATGATCTGGAGCACAGATGTTGCCACAGGCAGGACAGACTTCCACCCTATATAGTTCAAAAGTCCTACTACTTTGTAAGAAACAATCTTTTTCCTTTAAATAGTACAATAGTATACATTATGCTTGATTTTAGACACCTGAATGTATTCTATTCTTGCCAAACATGAAATTTTAATTTTCACAGATAGGGAACATACATAGATGGATTTTCCATCCAGAGATGGAAAATCAATTTTACTCATCTATGGAACAGCTGCACACAGCTGACAAAAGCATTCACATTTGGGCCTAAACATTTAGCAAGTAACATTTGTATGTCCCTTAGCCGAACTCAGGGAAGAGGATTATGTCAATAAGTGTCTCGTGGGGGGCGCCTGGGTGGCTCAGTGGGTTAAAGCCTCTGCCTTCAGCTCAGGTCATGATCTCAGGGTTCTGGGATAGAGCCCCGCATCGGGCTCTCTGCTCAGCAGGGAACCTGCTTCCCTTCCTCTCTCTGCCTACTGCTCTGCCTACTTGTGATCTCTATTTGTCAAATAAATAAATAAATAAAATCTTTAAAAAAAAAAGTGTCTCGCGGCCAAGACGCATTGTTCACCCAGATACCCTTCCTTGTCCTGCTCATCTCCCTCACAACACTGAGCCCTGCTCAGAGAGAAAGGAGGCGGGAAGAATAAAGCACAGTCTGAGCGCACCAGAGGGAAGGGATGCTACTCAGCTACTTCACTTACACTCAGGGGGCTGCTCCCCAAAGTGAAAACTAGTGTGGAAAGCCTCCTAAGGGAAGGGAAAAGCAAACTGTGGAGGGAGACACACGCGCGTGTGCGCGCACGCTGGGTGGGGATTTCTGCTCAACTAGAAGGATGGAGGAAATGGACAAGACTTAGGACCCATGCAACAATTTTCCTCACAAGCCAATCATTTTCCTTCCTGTGAAAAACGGAAGTGAATTTTCAGACCACCCAAGAGGAGCGCGTGTCTCCAGTACCTGACACTCTGTAAATGCCTTCGCACTTCATGCCGTACTTCTCCACGTAATCCACACACTCGCGGAACACCGCCGGCAGCCGGATGCCATCGTACATCATGGTCCGCTCAGCTGCATCAGTCAGGGGAACTCCGAAAATGGGCTTGAGATTGGGGACGTCCATCTGAGGCACCTCTGGCTCCTGAATTGGCTTTTTCTTTTTCTTCTTTTCCTTCCACTGTTTAACAACATCAGCTGCTGTCAAGTCTTTCGACTTCTTCTCTTTATGTTTCTCTTCTTTGTGCTTTTCTTCTTTATGTTTTTCCTCTTTGGGTTTCTCTTTTATTTTAAAATCCTTCTCTTTCTTTTTAGAAAAGCTGGGCTTCTTAAAAACATGGATTCCCTTGGACCTTTTCATTTTGGAAGGACTTTCAGCTTCATCTCCAGAGCTATCTTCCTGAAAGGCAGCATAGCCTTCAGCTGCCAAAGAAGTACAGGAAATAGAAGTCATCTATCTGTTTAATGTCAACCCGGCCATAAACTTCCTAAAAACAGGACCCAAAAAAAAGTGCTACCGGGCACTGGCTACCTCGCTTTTCACTCCTGGTCAATGCCTCCTGGGTACTGCCAGTAATGAAACGGGTTTCTTCTCGGTTCAAAGGAGATGAGGCAGTGACATCTCCTGACCACAAGAGAGGGAAATGCAAAGGACTAGTTACCTTTACGAATGGTTTTAGGTGGAGTTTTGGCAAACCAAGTATTATGAATACACAACAAAGGGATCTACAGGGAGGGCTAATGGAAAGGGTCCTTCTATAAAAGAGCTTTTTCTCATCATCTGACAAGGTGCTCTTACTTACTTTAGATTTTTTCCACACATTTGGTCCCTGTAATTTGAAGCAGTCTGACACCATGACACAAATGGCACTGGTGTTTGGAGGCTCCCGTACTTCCCCTATCACACCCCGCCCTCCTGTCACTATCTGTGACTCCAGTTCCTTCTGGAGACTGGAGCAGGGACTGAAGACTCAGGTGGATGGAGGACAGAGCCAGGAGATTCCCTCGCCTCTGGGTGATCGCTGACACATCCACCCATTTCCCAGCGTCTCGAGCCCTGGTTTCCACACTGACACTTGCTTTGTATCATATTAGAACTATCCTAGCTTGGTTTTGTTGCCTCCAAATATAATTCTCCTATTCTTTTCTTTAGCCAGCTGCCTTAAAAGCTAAAATAACAAAGATAAAAAACTATTTCACAAATCACCCTCTATTTAAAATACTACAACCAGAAGGGCGGGAACACGGAGGGCATGATACCATGATATAAAGCCAATGCAGTTCTCAGACAATGCTGGTGTGAGTGTAAACTGGTACAACCACTTTGGAAAATTGTTTTGCAAGATCTACTACTGCTAAAATGAGCATGGCCTATAAGAGAGGAACTCCAATCGCAGGCATACACAACGGAAATGGATAAACACCTGCGACACTCACAGAATGAGTAGAAATACTCATTCATTTTATCATCTCAAGTTATATTCCATTCATCACACATTTCAATCCTCAAAGAGCTTTTGTAGAAAGCACCAGCTACCTTAAGTACTAGAAGCCCTATTCATGAGCCAAAGAAGGCAAACAACCCAAATGACCAATAACAGCAGAGTACATTCTAGTATATTAATGCAACGAAACAAAATCCGGCAATAAAAATGAACTAATTACTGTCACGTTAAACAACATGGATGAATCTAACAAATTTAACTTTGGGCGGAAGAAACTAGATGCAAAAGGAAATATGCTTAATTTTTATAAATTCAAAACTAGGCAGCTTCAAGCTATATTGAAAGAAGCTTTACCTCTGGGAAGGGTGGGGGATTCACTTTGAAGGGATAATGGAAGGGAATTTCAAGGGTGTTGATAACACTCTATTTCCAGATGCTTCTAATTACAAGGACATATATCCATTTTGCGATATCTCATTCAAGTTATACACAATGTGTCCATCCTACCTCAGTGTTAAGCTTCAAAAAGCAAATTAACTTAAAAATATCATAAAATTCAAAATAAAGCAATACTTGAAATAACTCAACTGATCTGCTTTTAACATATTAAAGAGCTATGCTTAAACAACTCACCTTTCCTACTGAATAGGAACTATAAATAGAATACATTATGGTATTTGCTTAAGACAAACAAATAACAACTTTTTCAGTTCCAATAAAGTGGAGTACCCTAAATGGCTTACACAACCTAGCCAAGAAAGTAATATTCTATATAAGTAAAATTCCAGTATCTACTTCTTATACATTATTTAAAATAACCAATATAAGAAACTTCTACCAAAAAACTTTACCATTTCTGGAACTTGGTATTTTTATTCACAAGAATAGGACCCTAAAATACAACTCTAGTATACAAAAATTGAGACCCAGAAAAGTAAAGAACAGAGAATGTCAAACAAGAGTCTTTGGACATATTCCAGAAGACAGCAGGTAAGGGAGCAGAGTAAGAGTTTATCTAAAACATATCAAAAGCATAGAGAAAAATGGCACTTACTCCTTTTTTCTTTTTTCTTAAATTTTCCTTTTTTCTTCCCATGGTCTTTCTCATCATCAGACACTATGTCAGGAGGTTCATGGAGGCTGTCATGGGGAGGCGAGGGCTCGCCGGTGCGGTACAATCCAGGGAACTTAGTAGGGCTGATCTCCTCAGAGCTGGGGGTTCGGGTAAGACCACTGCCATGCTCCACCCTGCGGTGTTCACTGGGGCTGCTGGTGGGGGGCAGGAAGCACTCAGTCATTCTGCCTCCCTGATGAGACAGTGAAGAGGGTTTCTCTGTTACCTATCCATTACACCTGCACATAAGGGAAAAAGGTCATCAACACCAACCAAAACACAAAAGCACCAAACACACACAAAACATAGTGAGTAATCTTGCATTTACAAATCAAAAACATTTCTCTTCACGACCCCTCTTTAGAAATACTCATTCATTTTATCATCTCAAGTTATATTCCATTCATCACACATTTCAATCCTCAAAGAGCTTCTGTAGAAAGCACCAGCTACCTTAAGTCCTAGAAAAATAAACCAAATGAAAATCAGAGTTCTCAAATTAGTATACAGAGTTTCTTTTACAAAGAAGTCCCCCATTGTAAGGGGTTTCATTTTGGTGGCTACATAAATCTTACTATTTTCTTTAAGGTTATGAACAAACAACTATAAATAATAAATTATAAAAACAACTTATATAGCTATGCATGAATAGTTCAGAATCATAATTAAAATTTACAATAGCTGTAGTGATATATTTGATGATTCACGCAATTATAGATGCTTAAATTCTATATTGCATGATATTAAGTCATTTGTGTTGATAATAACTATTTTATTTTGTACTGAAATTCTGTTGAAAGAAACAAGGGAGCCCTTATTTGCTCAATCCTAAAATACAAACAAAATAGATTAACTGGAACGGACACTGCAAAGGACACAGTAAGAACTCAAGATTTGTTCACTTTTTCTTCCTTAGAGGTTACAGTCCACATACAGCGTTCTAAAGTTACTTGGATTAGTTCTTATTCCTCATTAATATACTTATGATATTCATTTGGAAAACTATTAGGATCACTTGTTTCTCTTTGTGCTTACTTTTAAGGTTATTTTGCAATTTAAAAAATCCATAAGCCCTAAATGACAAGACCTTTTCTGAACATGAACACAGGTAAGACAAGCAAATATAAAAAAAAAAAAAATTTTTTTAATTGCAATTTGCAACAGCTTAAGTTCTTTAAACTGCAAAGAGTTCTTACAAATCAATAAAAATATGAACAAATCAAGATAACCACACAAAGGATATGATGTAATTCATAGAAAAATGACTAATATCCATATGAAAATAATGTTCAAGTACAATTCTAATTTTTTAAAAGATTATTTATTTATTTATTTGACAGAGAGAGAGAGAGAGAGAGAGATCACAAGTAGGTGGGGGGGGAAGCAGATTCCCTGATGAGCAGAGAGCCTGATGTGGAGCTCCATCCCAAGACTCTCAGACCACGACCTGAGCTGACACTGAGCCATCGAGGCCCCCCAGAGCTCCAAAGAAAGGGGAAGCCAGAACACAGCTGCCAGGAAGGAGCATAGCTGTAAAGTACAGAAATAAACCCGCTGATAGGCATTCCTTCCACACTGAGCCATTTTGTCCTATGCTCCCCTGGCTTTGTGCACGCTGTCTTCATCCCAGAGAAGCCAGCCCTCCTTCCCGCACTTCTGCATGGCCAATGCACACTTATCCTTCACCATGATGCCTAAAAATGGGTATGAAGAATCTTTTTGAAGTGATGGAAACAGCCTAGATTTGGATGGTGGTGACGGTTACAACAAACTGGTCGATTTACTAAAAATCACTGAATTACACACTTAAAGTGGGCAGATCTTATGATACGTAAATTATACCTAAATAAAGCTGTTCTTTAGGGGCACCTGGGTGGCTCAGTGGGTTAAGCCGCTGCCTTCGGCTTGGGTCATGATCTCAGGGTCCTAGGATCGAGCCCCGCGTCGGGCTCTCTGCTCAGCAGGGAGCCTGCTTCTTCCTCTCTCTCTGCCTGCCTCTCTGCCTGCTTGTGATCTCTCTCTGTCAAATAAATAAATAAAATCTTTAAAAAAAAAAAAAAAGGGGGCGCCTGGGTGGCTCAGTGGGTTAAGCCGCTGCCTTCGGCTCAGGTCATGATCTCAGGGTCCTGGGATCGAGTCCCACATCGGGCTCTCTGCTCAGCGGGGAGCCTGCTTCCTCCTCTCTCTCTGCCTGCCTCTCTACCTACTTGTTATCTCTCTCTGTCAAATAAATAAATAAAATCTTATTAAAAAAAAAAAAAAAAAAAAAAGCTGTTCTTTAAAAAAAAAAAAAAAAAGGAACAATTACCAGCAACATTTTATCCAGGAATCCTCCCTCATCACTCCTTTTCCATGCTCCCAAAATCTCCGAAACACACCTCCGGCACTGCAAGCCCTGTGCTGTTTTACTTGCCTGGGCACCCATCTATCCTGTCCAGCAAATTTTTAAGTTCCAGCATTTAACACAACACAGGCATTACAGGAGGTACTCAAACATTTCCTTAATGAACTAATTAGTTTTTTCCATGCTCTTAACATACTGTGTACTGCCGATGAGACAAAGACTAGAAGAAGTGAACCCTTTGCCTTACATTTTAATTAAGGAAACAAAGCAATGGAACCCAAATTTTATTTTAATTCCTGCGGCTTCAGCAACATTCACATACATTAACTAACTTTAGTACATCCTGGGAGAAAAGAAGTACTTTTCATGTTCACAAACAGGAGTGGGTCACAGTGACTTACCCTAAGTCACACAGGAAGAAGGAAAACTGGGATCTACCCTGAAAGCATCCATTCTTCCCATTACACTGCCCTTCGTGTCGACCATGCAGAGGAGAGAACATGCATGCCGGAGGAATGGCACCGTACAGACACAAGCAGGAACACAGAGCTTATTTGTAGGATGGCAGCAAGCCTGGTCTGATGGGAGCAGTTCCTGGGAAGGGCAGGAAAGGCATGGAAAGACGAGGTGGGTTCTAACTGAATGCCAACTCAGGGCCCAGCTGAAGACGTCAGCCTTGATGTAGCCAAGTCATCACTAATTCCAAAGCCAGCAAGTGACAAAACTGGCAGGAAGAGGAGTAAGGGCAGGAATATATACAACCAAATGCCACACAGATTTGGGTTGTTCTCTCCTGTCCTACAGAATTTTGTAACCTATGTCTACAAACACCACGTTCTCCCAGTTCATTTGTTATCATTACTCAGTTTCCATCCTAGACTAGTGGAGAAGACAGGTTTCCCCATAAAGCGTTCAACAGATTATCTTGCAAAAAAAACTACTTGAGACAAGTATTTGTTGACTTGCCTCCCCAAGAGTTGGGAATTAGTAGAAGGAAGGGCAGTAGCTAACAGCATACATGAAGGGTGAAGGTCTGAATGCACAATGATTTAAAAGCATTAATATGCTTCCACTGGGACACACGGGAGCACTGGAGGAGCCACTTCACCAAATAAATGGGCAGAAGCAGCTTAGAAGGTCCCTGGTAAATCTGAGTATAAGTAGCCTAATGTAAGAAAATAAAACAAATATTAGAAATTCCAACTTCTAAGGCAATAGAAGAACTGATGTAAATTTGAAAGATTTGAAAAAAAGAACACTTATCCCCACTCCTCTTGGTAAGTACAACTAAAAATACTGAATATTAGTTAAAAAAAAAAAAAAAAAGACAATAAGACTGACAGAGAAGAAGGCTGGTGGTTAGAGACCTCAGGATTTTTTTTTTCTTTTTTAAGATTCTACTTATTTATTTGACAGAGATCACAAGTAGGCAGAGAGGCAGGCAGAGAGAGAGAGGGAAGCAGGCTCCCCGCTGAGCAGAGAGCCTGATGTGGGGCTCATCCCAGGACCCCAGGATCAGGACCTGAGCCGAAGGTAAAGGCTTTAACCCACTGAGCCACCCAGGTGCCTCAGGATTCTAAGAACAGAGTTGGGAGTTTCCAGGGTTTTCTTTTTGCCTCTACATCCCAGAAAACTTTTAAGATAATAGTGGAGTTAGTAAAGAGCTCCAGGCAAACATCAGAAAAATCTGTAGCCCTACCCACAACCGCACCAGTAAGAGGGAGATGAGAGTTGCACCCTCAAGGGGTGCCCCAGGTGGGGAGCTGGGCCTTCCACACCTGCCAGCTGCTAAGAGTACTCTGCTCTTGCAAGTGTGTCAATGGAGACCATGTGAAGGATCTGGACTTCCATCCCAAACTTAAGTAACTAAGAGCCCCATTCCACTCCGGCTGGGTAGTCTCAGAAGAGGCCTAGAAAAGAATCAGAATTTTCAGCATCACCCAGTGGTAATGAGGCCACCCCACCTCAGTGTCAATGGAGACCACATGGAAGCCAGAAGCAAAAGAGGAAAAGAAAACCTCCAAAGAAAAGATTAATTACACAGAAAACAAATTGCAATATAGAACTAAAACCAGTAATTACACTATAGGCAATGAACTAAGCATTCCAATAAAAAAGGCAGAGATAATCAGACTGCACAAAAAAGCAAGATTCAGTGATACACTGTTTATAAGAGATCTACTTTAAAGACAATTATTATACAGAGAGGTTAAAAGCAAACGAATGGTAAAGATACACCATACAAACCCATAACGTCAGAAAAATGGAATGACTGTAATACCAGACAATAAACTGCAATACAAGAAACACTGCTAGAAGAAAAGGATGTCCCCACAATCATAAACGATGCAATTCTACACACGTACATGCCTCATAACAGAACTCCAAATACATGAAGCAAAACTGACAGAAGTACAAAGAGAGAAATAGACAAATCCCCATTTATCTCAGAACTCTCAGTAAATGACAAAACAAGTAAATATAGGCAAAAATATCTCAGGTGGAACACAAAAAGCACAAAGCACAAACCATAAAAGAACAAATTGATAAATGAGATTTCATCAAAAGCTAAACCATCTACACACTGAAAGAAAATTAAATTAGGAAAATTAAACAACAATCCATGTACTGGATGAAAATATTTGTAATACATAAATCTGACAACGAACTCATTTCTTTAGAAAAAAAATGAATATGTATACATATAACCTAGAAGGTACATATTATCTTACAAATCAGTAAGACAAACCAATCACAAAATAATGAGCAAAGAATAACAGCAAGCAAAAGATACAGATACTTCACCAAAGAAAATACACAATCAAAAAGCACATGAAACAATGCTCAATATCATTACATTCTTTAAGAAAATGCAAAGTAGGGGTGCCTGGTTGGCTCAGGCATTAAGCATCATGACCTATCGCAGCTCAGGTCATGCATGATCCAGAGGTCCTGGGATAGAGCCCTGCATTGGGCTCCCTGCTCAGTGGGAAGCCAGCTTCTCCCTCTCCCACTTCCCTTGCTTGTGTTCCCTCTCTGGCTGTCTCTCTCTCTATTTGTTAAATAAATAAATAAATAAATAAATCTTTTTTAAAAAGAACATTAAAACCACATTATCTCCTACAAATCTACTACACAACCACTAACATTAAAAGGACTGGCAGTACCAAGGGTTGACATGAATGTGGAGCAACTGGTATTCTCATCAGTTACTGACAGTAAGGTAAAACTGCACAGTCACTTTGGAAAAGTATTTAATAGTTTCCTATAAAATTAACATACACTTTTTTAAAAATTATTTATTTATTTGTCAGAGAGAGAGAGAGCACAAGCAGGGGGAGCAGCAGGCAGAGGGAGAAGCAGGCTCCCAACTGAGCAAGGAGCCCGATGCAGGGCTCAATCCCAGGACCCTGGGATCATGACCTGAGCTGAAGGCAGACAATGACTGAGCCACCTGGGTATCCCAATATACACTTTTATCACCTAACAATTCCACTTTCAGGTATTTATTCAAGAGAAATGAAAATGTAAGCACACACAAAGACTTGTCAATGAAAGCTCACAGTACCTTTATTTATGACAGACAAAAACTGGAGATGACCCAAATATCTATCAAACGAAAATTAACAAATCATCATACATCCTGATGAAATATTATTCAGCAATAAAAAGGAATGAATTACTGATAAACACAACATAGATGAGTATCAAAAACAATGAACCAAAGAACCAGATACAAAAGAACACACACTGCATTAGTCCATGTATAATGGAATTCTAATACAAGCAAAACTAATCTGTAGTGACGGAACCCCAATCAAAGGTGCTCCTGGGACAGACGTGGTCAGCCAGGAAAGTGAATGCAAAGAAGTACAAGAGAATTTGGGGATGATAAAGTGTTCTACATCATGATTGTGGTGATGGTTTCACAGGTATTCACAACTGCCAAACCACAAAGAACTGTACACTTCCAACTGGGTGCATCTTATAACATGTAAGTTATACATAAGTGAAAAATGTTATATATAAGGGAAAAAAAGAAAACAAAACAAAACAAAACTTTTCGAAAGAAACTGACCTGATCCTCAAATTTTTAGAAATGCACAAAACAGAACAGCCACAACCACCTTGGAAAAGTGCAGTTATTAAAGCTAAAGTAATCAAGATGGCATGGTATTGGAGTACGGAAAGACAAATAGGTTGGTGGAACCAAACAAAATTCTGAATGAGACCCACATGTATGCAGTCAATTGATTCTCAATAAAGGTTCCAAAGGTATTCATGCAGGAAAGGAAAGTCTTCAACACATAATGTTGGATAACCATATGGGGAAAAAAGAGAAACTCAAGCCACTCTGTCACATTTCATACATAAAATGTAATTCATGGTAAATCATACACATAAAATTTCAAAGTTAATAACTATAAAACTTCTAAAGAAAAACAGATTTCTGAGATGTCAGGCTAAGAATTTCCCAGTCACAACCAGAAAACATGAACTATAATATTAAAGATGGAAAAATTGGACCTTGTGAAAAGTAAAACCTTCTGTTCATTAAAAAACACTATTAGGAAAATGAAGTCAAGCCAATCTTGGAAAAGACATTTACAGAATATATACCTGACAAAAAATTTATATCCATAATATATAAAGAACTTCTTACAATTCAATAATAAAAAGGTAAACAATCCAGGGAAAACAATGGGCAAAACAGTTGAGAAGACAATTAACAAATAAAAATATATGACTGGTCAAGAAGCCCATGCAAAAAGCTCCAACTCATTAAACACCAAAGAAATGCAAATTAAAACCACAGTAAACTATCAAAAAACACGATCTAGAAAGGCTAAAATTTAAATGGAATGAGATCATTCCTAATGCTGGTGAAGATGTGAGACACCAGGAAGTTTTAATACATTGCTGGTGGGAATGTAAAATTTTACCTCTTTGGAAGTGTTTGGCAGTAACTCTTGTTAAATCCTACTATATTCCACTACTGCCTATTTACCCAAAAGAAATGGAAATATATCCACAAAGGCTTATGATCAGAGTAACTTTATTCATAAAAACTAGAAACATCTACATTTTTATCAACAAAAGACTAAATCAACTACAATATACTCAGGTTAGCATTTTTTTAAACATTAGCATTTTTTAGAAGGAACAAACTACTCATACACACAACAAAACATGAATTTCAAGTCCGCACACCTAAACACAAAGGATCACATAATGTATGATTCTGTTCATGTAAAGTTCTGAAACAAGGAAACTTACCTCTGTCAAAAGAATTTAAAACTGCGGTTGTGGGGGCACCTGGGTGGCTCAGTGGGTTAAAGCCTCTGCCTTCAGCTCGGGTCATGGTCCCAGGGTCTTGGGATTGAGCCCCACATCAGGCTCTCTGCTCGGCAGTGAGCCTGCTTCCCTTCCTCTCTCTCTGCCTGCCTCTCTGCCTACTTGTGATCTCTGTCTGTCAAATAAATAATAAATTTAAAATAAAAAAAAAACTGTGGTTGTGGGGTTATGGGGCAGAAGCAAGCACTGAGGACAAAAGAGCAGGAGGGAATCTTCTCGATTGACAGCTATGTGCCATATCTTAACAGGCATATGGGCTATATGTATGTACACATTTGTTAAAACGCAATAAACTACGTATTTCATTGAATATCAATTATATCTCAATAAAATCTCTCAGAAGGGAGCAAGCCATGGATGCTATACATAGAGATGACTGTGATCACAAGCCATTAAAAAAATACAGATCTTCCTTTTTGAGAATGTTGCTCCTCCCACCTCTATCATAAACATCCCACCACCCCGATGCCCCACATCACTACAATAAAAATGTCTCTTTTAATCTTTCCTAAATGAAAGCCTGTGCTGGTTCCTGTATAAGAGAAATTTCTCTCCAGAGAGAACTGCAGGTAAAAAAAAAAAATGGGTTTTTTCATCACCATAGTTTTTAATGAAGAAATTTGTTTAAATCTGTGAAGGGAAAAATGGGCATGGGAAGGCAAAATCTTAGTAGTAAAGTGGTTAAACAAATTGAAAATACACAATAATGCACAATAATGAGTAACTGGAAGTGCACAACAATGCACAAACATTAAAATATTAAAGTATGTATGTGGCATATAAAATACAGTACAGATGCATGAGTTGCACTACACTAAAGGTAAAAGATGTTACTTCAGCAGTATCTGACAAAAAGCACTACGTTAAAAGTGTAAAAAGCACTTTCACAGTTATAATTGAGATAAAGCAAAAAAAAAAGGTTTCACAAAACTAGACTCAAACCTAACTAAGTGGCATAAAAACATTCAGTTTTTCTCCAAGAACTAGGATATTCATTATTCTTTAAAAAGTCTTTTCTGCTCAGGTACCAGCATTAATCAGTACATGTAATAAGAATCACTCACCCATGCAAAAGGACAAAGTAATATAAATAGAGAAGAAAGAAAGATTGCTAAACTCTCCCGAAATGAACTTTGAAGAATAACTCCAATAATGGTTTAATGGTTTATTAAATTTGATAATATCAACACAGAAAAAGACCCAGTCCAGAAAACTAATAACCTGCTGAACTAGTTTACAAGACAAACAAATTCAGCATTTTATAAATATTCCTTATTAATAAATACCAAGCTAAAATTCAGCAGAAGCAGTTTTTCCTTGTTTTTACAGTTTTTAAAAATAAGCTGTCAACTAAGACTCTCCAACCTAAATCTGTAATAAGAGAATCCAAATACTGGCTCATTAATGTATTACATACTGAACCTCTACCCAGTATTAACCTATTATTTGAAAATGCCAAATTTTGTGAACAAAATTTGCACCCACAATACATTTTGTTCTTCAAATGAAGAAATTTTCTCAGAATTAAAGGACAAGAGTATTCAGACCACAAGAGACCACTAAGCACCCCACACAATAAATGAAGAGACCCACACCAAGGCACATTAGGAAGTTGCAGAGCACAATGGGATATAAAGGGAATACTAAAATAGATTCCTCCAGAAAGAGCAATTACAAAGGATAGGGGACAATTTGCTAACAGAACACTGGGAATTTAAAGACAAAGAAAACAGCTTCTAAACTCTGAAAGAAAATTAGTTCCAACAACCATTCAAGCATATAGATAGAATAAAGAACATTTTCAGACACACAGTCTCAAAGAAGGTACTTCCCATACACTTTCTCAAGAACCCCAATGTCTTGAGTGCAACCCTGGAAAGCAGCAAAGGCAGCCCCAGGAAAAGCAGGCCTGTGACCAACTAGTGACACGGTTCACAGTGACACAGGAAGAAGAAGAGCTCCCGGGGACAATGGGATTTACAGACCTCTGCCCAAGTGGAAAAGAACAGTAAGATCTGGTAAAGAGCTGCTGGAGCTTTTGGAATAAATCTGTCACAGGAACAGAACAGAAACGCAAACTGAAAATAAGAGATAACCATTAACTGTTAGGAAAAGAAAAAAGTAGGTGAGAAAATGAAACTATAGAATAGCCTATTGCCTGGCTTGGCATTATACAGTATTTATCCAGTCATCATAATGAAAACAATGAACACTGATTCAATCAAACACTGTGATAGGCATGACTGTATCAGAGTGCCAAAGGGAAAGAATTCAGGAAAGGCTATGAGACCTAAACTGTCATCTACAGTAAAACCCAGTTAATACACCACCCCGAAAACTGGTATCTAAAAAAAAAAAGGAGTTTTAGTATATCATTTAGAAATAAGGAAATACCGGGGCACCTGGGTGGCTCAGTCGGTTAAACGGCTGCCTTGGCTGCCTTCGGCTCGGGTCATGATCCCAGGGTTCTGGGATCGAGCCCCGCATCAGGCTCCCAGCTCAGCAGGGAGTCTGCTTCTCCCTCTTCCTCTGCTGCTCTGCCTACTTGTACTCTCTATCTCTCTGTCAAATAAATAAATAAAATCTTAAAAAAAAAAAAAGAAAGAAAGAAAGAAAGAAGGAAATACCAAAAAAAATAGCTAAAAGGAAAAAATTAAGACTGCGGGGGTTGGGGAGGGTGTACCAGAATGGGACAGGGTTTTACACTGTAAGTCTTTCAGTACTGTATTGGGGGGCCTCCAAGATCACCCCACAACCCACATAACTTGGCACAGAGTCATACTTGTGGCTGAGATTTATGACATGAAAGGATAAAAAGCAAAAACAGCAAAGGAAAAGGCAAGCAGAAAGAAGTCCATAGGACACCAGGCTTAAGCTTCCAAGAATCCTCCTGCAGTGCTGTCCCAGAAACCAGCTAAATGCTCCCTTCCAGCAACAGTAACATGTGAAGTACTGTCTGCCAGCAGCTCCTTAGACTGAGCCCATGGTCTCTGTGGAGCCTACCGTGTATCAGAATTCCAGACTCCCAGAAAGAAAGCAGGTATTCAGCGGAAACCGCACTGCTTTTACCAACAGTTGAGACACAGTATGCCACTATTCTCATTTAGGAAAAGTTTTACATGCTGTAGGAAACTTAACAGTCAAGTTCTCCAATGCCAGCCAAGGGCAGACTTTGTAGGCAGGTCTTCTACAGCCAAAAGTCTCAGCCTCCTGTAGTAACTCTACACCAAGTACTATTTGATATCTTAAACTACCTTATAAATTTTTCTGATATAATCTTAAAACAAAAAAACTCAGGCGCCTGGGTGGCTCAGTCAGTTAAGCATCTGTCTTTGCCTCAGGTCTTGATCCCAGGGTCCTGAGATGAGTCCTGCATCAGGGTCCCTGCTGAGCGAGGAGTCTACTTCTCCCTCTACCCTTCCCCCCTCATGCTCACTCTCTCTCTCTCAAATAAATAAATAAAATCTTTAAAAAAAAAAAAAAAAAAAACTTGAGGGGCGCCTGGGTGGCTCAGTGGATTAAAGCCTCCGCCTTCAGCTCAGGTCATGATCCCAGGGTCCTGAGACAGCCCCACATTGGGCTCCATGCTCAGCGGCCAGTCTGCTTGAGATTCTCACCTTCTGTCTCTCCCCCAACTTGCATGCATGCACGCGCACACGTGCATACACACATACACACATACTCTAATAAATAAATCTTTAAAAGATTAAAAAAAAATAAAAGAAAAAGGGACTTCTCTTAAAATATGAATATTGTTGTCCAAGAAAAAAATTTTATAAACAAAATGGGACGGATATAATCCTTCAGATGAAGCAGATAAAGTTTAGAGGCGCTCATATCATCATCAGTGAAATTCCTTGCATGATAGTATGTTTGAGGTTTATGACCTATGGCCACAAAATGCAAACTAGTATTCACATTTACAGGCTTGACAACAATTTCTCATGCATATCCCCAAAGAGCAACTGCCATGCAATTCAGTTGTTATATAATTAGTCCTTTCAAATCTACTAACATTTGTTTAGGGCTGTACTTTAATAGAGACTTTACTCTTTATGTGAGTTGTTTCTTTTCTGTACCCATCTTATATAATATCAGGTTTAATCTTTAGTTTCTCCCCTAACCCCAGGAGCTTATCCAAACCAATAAATTTAATTAGAGTTGCATATGCCACTCACAGAAATTCACTGAATGACATAATGATTTCATGTCTTCCACTCAGATTCCCAACATTCTCAGTGTCACTGACTAAAACATTAAGACAAAAAAATAAATAAATAAATAAAAATATACTTAAGCCAAGATATATATGTAAAAGAAAATTTTAAAATGTAAAATTCTGAAGTTCCCTACAGTGAAAATGGAAGTATGAATGCCATTTCAATGCTGACATCTAACATACAACTAATGACAAGAAAACAAAAAAAAAAAACCTAAAGTTAATTCAGGAAATTGACATAATACAATCTGTAAACTCAACCTCCACATAAGACCAAAATCTGAAGAACATAAGAAACAGATTCATAACTACAGAGAACAAAACTAATGGCTGCCAGAGGGGAGGGGAGTGGGCGGATGAGCAAACAAGTAAAGAGGAGTAGGAGGTACAGTTATGGAGTGAATAAACCACAGGGATGAAAGGTATAGCACGGGGAACAGAGTGGAAGGTACTGTAATAGCATTGTGTGGTGACAGATGGTAGCCACACTTGTGGTGAGCACAGTGTAACATACAGACTTGCAGAATCACTATACTGATGAAACTAATACAACATTTGTGCCAACTAGACTTCAATATCAAAAATAATAATAAAATAAAGAGCACAGTTTGAAAGTGAAAGTGCAAGTTCAGACTCTGAGGATTAGAATGTCAGGTGCCCTTAAGCTGCCCAGGTGGCACAGTCGGTTAAGTGTCCAACTCTTAGTTTCAGCTCAGACTATGATCTCAAGGTCCTGAGATGGAGTCCAGCATCAGACTCCCCGCTCAGTGGTGAGTCTGCTCCCCCCACCTTGCCGCTTCCACCATTCGTGCACTCTCTAAAAATAAATAAATCTTAAAAAAGAAAGAAAGAGAGAGAGGGAGAAAGAAAGAGGAAAGAGAGAAAGAGAAAGAAAGAAAGAGAGAGAGAGAAAAGAATAGAATAGAATAGACTAAACTAGAATGTCAGGTGTTAGCAAATGAGTAGCCAAAATATACAAGAAATAATTCCACCCTCTGCCTCCAAGGTGAAAGACTGGAAAGGACACAATTCAGTCCTACATACAGCTGTCCAAATCAAAGAGTATGTATGTTTATTAAGTATCAGGGGAAAACCCACACTAGATTATTGTCTTTAAACAAAATCAAAAGTGCTATCACTACCTGTAACTCTAATACAGAAGACAAGGAAGTTTTCTTATTTAAAAAATCGTAATAAATATCATTTGGTACTTACAGAGAAACAGAATATATTTAAAAGAACTTTTAAAGGGACGTGGGGAGACAGGCCTCTTTCCTACCACATTTCATAATCACATAATCTACTCACAAGTAAATCTTAAATGAGAACTCAACTGGAGAGTGGAAGGACCAACAAACTTTACTTAACAATAACTAAAAACACACACTATGGGGGCCACAGGGTTGGCTCAGTCAGCCAAAAGAGCATGCAACTCTTGATCTGGAGGTTGTGAGTTCAAGCCCCATTTTGGGTGTAGAGATCACTAAAAAAACAAAACAAAAACAGAAATAAAACAAAACAATAAACTTAAAAGGCACACCACTGGTTACAACAGAAACTGGGCAGAAGTACTAGCCTATGGGTCCCAAACCATGCACTGAGGCACCCCGAGCATTATAAGCCAAGTCATAGAGGAGCCATGGGGTATTTTCAATTCGAGATAAACAGTAGCACCCAACATATCAGACACTATACAAACTACCAGCTAAAAGATGTTCAATTTCAACATTAGGTTGAGCGACATTCTTTTCAATGACATATCTTTGTGAAGTGGGATTTTAGGGAATAGCTGCCACAATTTTTTTTTTAAGTACTATGTGAAAATCAACACAAGACAAGAAATGAGAGTGGTAATGTCCAATCTGATTATAAAGTACTAATATGTACAGTATCCAGCAGGCACAAGCAAACCATTAATTTTAGTTAAGAGTGAAATAAAAATATTATTTTCTTTTTTAAATGTCTACTAAATTGTCATGACATAAATACACATTTTTTTAAGTTGTGTAAACCTAACAACATAATACATGGAACTATTAGGTATTCCCATTAGGCTGACACCACATCTAAGAACAGGATACATATACACCATGAGGTGGAAATATGTCATAAAAGAAAGTAAAAAGTTAGGAAAGATGCCTGGAATCAAGTCAAAAGAAAGGACTCAGAAGCCAACCAGAAAATGCTTCCACTAGCCAAAAATTAATAAAATAATTGCAATGAACTAAAATATATCAAGTATATTTAAATCTATGAGTTCATAATTATACTCATAAATAAAACTCACTGGTCACTTTGAAGGATGGTAGAGAACCATCTCATCGTTTAGAGTAGCTGGTAAACAAGGGGGAAAATTTATTCTGAATTTCCTATACAACAAGTGCTGATGCAACAAGTTTCTTTTGATCAAAACTTTCCACCTAATAAACAAAGAAATGAAGGACAATGACCACTTAATCAGCAATTTAAAAATGGATACTAGCAATGATTTTCAATGGCTGCTAAGATCTCACACAAAAAAAGAAACCACACCTTAATGTGCTCTCTGATGGACTCACACACCAGCCTTGCAAAAATAAGCAAATAAAACCTTAATCAATCATTAAGACTCAAAATTTATAGGGCATAAAATTTAGTTTCTTTAGTTAATACTTTACAAGCAAAAGAGAAGGAAAGGAGGGAGAGTGGGAGTGTGAACATAAAAATTAAGAGACTTAAGACCAAAAATGAAAACAGCCATAAAGGACTTCAATATAATGAAGGGCTGTTATGTACAAAGAACTCTTGAAACTCAGCAATATGAAAACAAACCAATTTAAAAATGGACAAAAGACCAGATTACACCAAAGATGATATATAAATGAAAAACATGAAAAATGCTCCATATCATGACATTAGGGAATTATAAATTGATGAACCTGATAAAACAAATTTAGACTTTTTAAAAATTATTTTTCCTTAGGAATGCCTGAGTGGCTCAGTCAGTTAAATGTCTGCCTTTGATTCAGGTCATGATCTCAGGGTCCTGAGATGGAGCTCCACATCAGGCTCCCTGCTTAGGGAGGAGTTTGCCTCCCTCTGCCCCCTCCCTGTTCATAGCCTGTCTCTCTCTCATATAAATAAAATCTTTTAAAAAATTATTTTTCTTTAAAAAATGTTCTTGTAACTATGTATGGTGATGGATATTGACTAGGCTTATGATCATTTTGCAATGTATACAAATATGGAATCATTACATTGTACACCTGAGATAAATACAATGTTATATGTCACTTATACCTCAACTTAAAAAAAATACCAAAAAAAAAAAAAAGAAAGAAAGAAAGAAAGAAAAGAACCATACCTATTAGAACGCCCAAAATCCAAAACACTGACAAAACCAAATGCTGGAGGTGCCTGGGTGGCTCAAGTGGGTTAAGTCTCTGCCTTAGGCTCAGGTCATGGTCTCAGGGTCCTGAGCTCGAGCCCCGCATCGAGCTTTCTGCTCAGCGGGGAGCCTGCTTCCCCCTCTCTCTCTGCCTGCCTCTCTGCCTACTTGTAATCTGTCTGTCAAATAAGTAAATAAAGTGTTTTTTTTTTTTTTTTTTTTTTTTTTTTAAATGCTGGTAAGGATATGGAGCAAAAGGAATTCTTATTCAGTGCTGGGAGTCTGCTTGGGATTCTCTCCCCTGCCCTTGTCCCTCCCACGCTCCCCTCACCCTCTACCCTCCCACCCCATTTGTGCACACACACACACACACACACACTCTAGCTTTCTTTCCCTTGCCTTCTCTCTCAAAAAAAAAAAAAAAAAAAAAAAAAAGATGTTTATGGCAGCTAGCTTAAGAGAATTACATTTATTCATAATTGTCAAAACTTAAAAGCAACCAAGATGTCCTTTGGTAAGTGAACAATAAACTGTGGTACATCTAGACAATAGAACTCGGGGCTAAAAATAAATGAGTGAAATTTTAAATGGACAAAGAATTTTAAGTTCCTATTAACTAAGTGAAAGAAGCCAACCTAAGAAGGCTACTTACTGTACTGATTCCTATTACACGACATTCTGGAAAAGGTAAAGCTATGGAAACTGCTAAAAGATCAATAGTTGCTGTGGCTGGGGGAGAGAAGGATGCAGAGAAGGAAGAACAGGAATGGCACAAAGGACTTTTAGGGCAGTGAAAACACTGTATGATACCATAATGACAGATACAGGTCATTATATGTTTGTCCAAACCCACGGAATGAACAATACCAAGAGTGAGATTAAATGTAAACTATGGAATGGGTGATTATGATGCGTCAATGTAGGGTCACCAAGCATAACATGCACCACTCTGGTGGGGGGAGGGGGAATGCTGATAACTGGGGAGGCTATCCATGTGTGGGGATAGGGGGTTTATGAGAAATCTTTCTGTATTCTGCTCAATTTTGCTCTGAACCTAAAGCTGCTTTAAAAATAATCCTTTAATTAAAAAAAAGTAACATAAGGAAAACAGGAGAAGGCTAAATTTAATGTCATAATACATTCTTTAATATACACTTAAACGTATATTAATACTGAAATACCAAATAAGAGTATTATTTAAATTTGACAAATACCAAATAAGAATTCTATATATTTATATGTTTATATATTAAAAATAAATATATTAAATATATATACTCATACATTTTCTTTTTTTAATTTTTTTAATTTACTTATCCATTTGGCAGACAGAGATCACAAGCAGGCAGAGAGGCCCTGCTGAGCAGAGAGCCCGATGTGGGGCTTGATCTCAGGACCCTGGGATCATGACCTGAGCAGAAGACAGAGGCTTTAACCCACTGAGCCACCCAAGCACCCCTCATAATATACATTTTCTTAAAATGCTAAACTTAAATCGGACTCCTTGCTCAGCAGGGAGCCTGCTTCTCCCTCTGCCTCTGCCTGCCACTCTGTCTGCCTGTGCTCGCTTTCTCCCTCTCTCTCTGATAAATAAATAAAAATCTTTAAAAAAAAAAAATGCTAAACTTAAGTTGAAGAACTTAGTTGGTATCTGCTGCTTTTCAATTGGTTGTTACCATACTAGTAGGATAACAAAATGGACTTCAATGAGTCTTTTCTCCAGTTTTATAGTCCCACTTTTGTTTCCTGTAATTTTCCTAAGAAGAAATTCAAAAGTTCTTGATTCACTATTTCAACTTCAGAAAAAAACTACTTAAAACTATCAACATCTTAAAACTACAGTTATAATTTACAAATCTTCCTTACAAAGTCTTCTTCCCAGTACAGGGAAGGGGAGCTTTCTTTCCTCCTCTTTCCCAGTTCTCTTTATTTTCTTTAGTAGCTTCTTATCCAACTATATTTATCTAAAGGCACCCATCGCTGGAAGGTTGGTGAAAGATTCCTATTTATGAAAAGGTTTGGAAGAAAGTCCTGGGGAGTGGGGCACTGGGAAGAAAGAAAGTCCTGGTCACAGAAAACCACTGTTTCTATAACTGACAAACACACCCCATTTTTAAATAATGGCAATAGTATGCAGCTTTATCCTCAACCTGTCACAAGATCTGCCTCTTGATTTGTAGTGGTTTTGAATTAATTTAACATTCAATTCATAATGAACTGCCACACTTCCTCACAATTCCAAAGTGAGTTTTACTAGTATTTTTGTTTTCAATAACCTTTTTTTTTAATTTTTTATTTATTTTTATTTGACAGAGAGAGATCACAAGTAGGCAGAGAGGTAGGCAGAGAGAGGAGGAAGCAGGCTCCCTGCTGAGCAGAGAGCCCAATGCGGGGCTCAATCCCAGGACCCCGGGATCATGACCTGAACTCAATCACCTTTTATGTAAAGCTTCATTTTTAAATATTTGTACAACTTTTCAAGGCAACCATTTTAAGGACTCCTCTCAAATATAAACAGACCCAGTACCTGGCACCCAGCAAGGCTCAAAAAATAAAGATTCCCTCACTCCATGTATTACAGCTGTTTAGAACAGTAGGGTGCTTGCAAGTCTCAGTTGGTTGGGCAGCCAGTTCTTGATTTTGGCTCAGGTCATGATCCCAGGGTCATATGACTGGGCCCTGCATCAGTCTCCTCCATTAGCGGGGAGTCTGCTTGGGATTCTTTCTCTCCCTCTGCCCCTCACCATTACACGTTCTCTCTCTAAAATAAAAAATAAATAAATAAAAATAAAAATACCCACACACTAAAAAAATCCAAGAAACTGTTTAGAATAGAATGTGTACATATTTAGGGACACCTGGGTAGCTCAGTCGGCTGGGTGACCAACCTATGATCTCAGCTCTGTTTGTGATCTCAGGTTCATGGAATCAAGCCCTGAGTCAGGCTCCATATTCAGTGCCGAGTCTTTTGAGATTCTCTCTCTCCTTCTGCCCCTCTTCCTGCTCACGTGTGCACACTCTCTCTTTCAAATAAGTAAGTCTTTTTTAAAAGTATACATACTTCTACATACAGCTTTCTTTGTATGTGTATAAAACATCTCTGCAAGAACATACATGAAACGTTATTTCTTTGGTAGTATCTTTAATGGCTGAGAAAAACACAACTGTATTATTTGTCTCACCCAGGCCCCCTTCTCTCTGTAAGGAAACTGGGAAATACCCTGATAGATAATTTGATAAATAGGAAGCATATGGGCTCAGGAGTCTGAGAGATGATCTGGATTCAAATCGTATGGAACAGAGCTATGCATCTTGACTGAATGCCATCACCTTTTAAGGAACAAATTTCCTTATCTGTACAAAAGAATGTTGACATCTTGCAACCTGTTGCCAAGATTTTTAAAAAATGAGAATTTCTCATATACAGTAGGTACTTAGGAAGCAGTAATATTAGCCAATATTTAGTTGTGCTATTTAACTATAAAAAAGCAAGGGCATAAAGATGTCTGGACAAAACTTGAGATTTGTCTAAACTGTATTTCTCCCCCTTCTAAGACTATGAAAAAGGAAGCTTTTCCTGCCTTTCCTCTTTGATGATCCATTTCAAAACCCTTCGAAAAATCTTAAGTACATTTTTAAAACAAATTCGTTAATACTTTTACTACAATCATTTAAAAGATATTGAGACAGCGAGCATACATATACAAGCAGGAGGCAGGGGAAGGGAAAGGGAGAGGGTATCTCAAGCAGACTCCCCATTAAACACCAAGTCCAACACAGAACTTGAGCTCATGACCCTAAGATCATGACCTGAGCTGAAAGCAAGAGTCGGACATTTAACTGACTGAGCCATCCACGTGCCCCATCATAAACAAATTTAAAAAGGCAAGAAGAAACTTGGAAAAAAATACTGGCACTAGACACAGCAAATATTTTTACTGATTTATTTACTTAAGAGACTGCACAAATTGGGGGAGGGGGGAATATCCAGCAGGCTCCCTGTTGAGCACAGAGCCCAACACAGGGCTCCATTTCACAACCCTGAGATCACCTGAGCTGCAATCAAGAGTCAGACACCAAATCAACTAAGCCACCCAGAAGCCCCTAGAACATGACAAATATTTATAGAATTTTCTTAAAAAAGAAAAACAAAAACATGATAGAAAGTATAAACACAAAAGACATAAAAAATACATTTTAAAAATGGAGGTGCCTGGGTGGCTCAGTCAATTAAGCATCCAACTCTTGACCTTTGGCTGAGGTCATGAGCTCAGGGCTGTAAGATCAAGTTCATCGTAGGGCTCCATGCTCAGAGAGTCTGCCTGAGATTCTCTCTCACTTTCTCACCCTCCGTCCCTCCCCATTACACACAAACACACACACACACACACACTCTCTCTCTCTCTAAGATAAATCTTTTTTTAAATGCTATTTTAAAAATGAAAGAATAAAAAATTAAAGAGATGCTCTTTCTTTTTATTTTTTTTTTTGAACAGTAAGTTGGGTTTTTTTTTTTTTTAAAGATTTTTACTTACTTATTTTGAGAGAGAGACAGAGTGAGAGAGAGCACGAGAGGGGAGGTCAGAGGCTCCCCATGGAGCCCGATGCGGGACTTGGTCCCAGGACCGTGGGGCCATGACCTGAGCCGAAGGCAGTCACCCAACCAACTGAGCCACCCAGATGCCCAAGAGATGCTCTTTCTTAATCATAAATTTTCTGAAGATGAACAAATCTAATACCCAATAATGGAAAGGTATGAAGAAACGCACGCCCTCATACACTACTGATAAAAGTGTAAACTGATACATTTAAAAGGGCAACTTAGCAAAACCTATCAAAAATTCATATTCTTACCTAGCAATTTCACTATCAAACCTTTACCCTCAAATACACAAAATAAGCAAAAATGTAATTAGAAGGTAGTTACTATAGTGTTTGTAATAGCCAAAAAACCTTTATTTATACTGCATCTCTTTAAACACCTAAAATCCTTGAAAAATAAGTACTATGAGAACATACTGACCCACTGTATACTACATGAAATATGAAACTCACTTGAACTATACTAATAAAGGTAGCCTAAAAACAAGTGCAGTATAATAAACAGAGTAATGTCGGCAAAATGCTGGCATAAGAAACAGCAAACACAACTAAAAACTGTCAGAACCAACTTTTCCAGACATGAGAAACTAACCAAAATTTTGTAGGAATCCAGGGTACTTATTCAAGAAAAACAGCTAAATCTTGGTAAGAACATAGAGCTTTGTAGCATTTAACCTGCTCTCGTCGATCTCATCCAATCGCTCCCCGGATCAGTGGTGGCTATGAAAACAACAGCTCACATTCCTGATACTGGTACAGCAAAATAAACCTCACTTACAAACAAACTGAAATCATTTGTTTTGACCAATCTATGGCTCCTTGGAAGACAGGAAAAGTCTTGCTTTAGCTCACCTAATGCTGCTAACTCAGACTTCCCACAAGCTAAAGCTACTATGGGACACAAAGGATGTTTGTCAAAAACACATACAAACAAATGTTCTCTGTGCTTGTCGCCTGACCCAATGAGTAACAGTTGGTGTAAACAAACTGACCAAAAGCCTTGAAAAGAAAGGCTGGGCAATGAGGTATTTTGAGAAATAAGGACCTTAAACAGCTTCAACAGATTCCTGGGAATCTAGGACACAACATGTATGCCCAGGGCTGTGCACATGCTCAGGAATTCTGCCAGCCCTTGGCTGACAGTTTTTTTCTTTTAGTACTTTGACTGTGTCATCCCACCACCTCCTGGCCTCTATGGTTTCTGCTAAGAAGTTGGAACAGTCAGCTGTTAAATGATACTGAGGATTCCTGGTATATGAGGAATCACTTCACTCCTGTTTCTTTCAAGATTCTGTCTTTGTTTCTCAAATGTTTGATTAAGATTCTCGATATGGATCTCACTGAGTTTATCCCACCCCATAAGTCCTTCTGGATGACTCTGACCTCTACACAAACAGGAAATTAAGGCTAACCAGAGTTGTAAAGTGGCTGAGTGCTGAAGGAATAAAATATTCCAAGAAAAGCACAACACCCTTCTGAAGATACTGGAAGACATTTTTGGTACCAAATGTTTAAGGAAATACCTGTCCAATCATTAGCTGACACAACACAGATACAAAATTCAAAGGCACACATGACAAAGAATATATACTTCACAAAATTAGTTCAGAAAAGTTCTTAAACAAACTAACGACAGCTACAACAAGGAGCAACATCTCTGAAAGAAGAGCCTAATTTCCATGGCTGCCACATAATACTCAAAATGTCTAATTTCAACAAAAAATTACATGTATGTAAAGAAACAAGAAGGAATAGCCCAAACACAGAGAAAAAAAGCAGTCACTAGAAACTCTCCCTAAGGAATCCCAGACATTAGACTTACTGGACAATGACTTTAAATCTGTATTAATGTTCAAAAGCAAAAGGAAATTATGTCTAAAGAACTAATGGAGAGTGTAAGAACTCTGTCTCACCAGATGAGGACTATTAATAAAGAGATAGAAATTATTTTTAAAACAATCAAATAGAAATCCTCAAGTTAGAAAGTACAACTAAAATGACAAATTCACTATATAGGCTCAGCAGCAGATTTAAGAAGACAAAACAAAGAACCAGTGATCTTAAAGATAAGTCAATTGAAATATGTCAGCCAGGGGATCAAACAGAAAAACTAAAGAAGAAAATGTAAGAGAGCCTAAGAGATTTGTGGGACACCATCTGGCACACCAAGCATAATGGCAGTCCCAAAAGGAGAAAAAGAGCAAAAATATTTGAAGAAATAGTGGCTAAAAACTTCTCAAACTTAACGAAATATATTAATCTATATACCCAAAAAGTTCACCAAACTCCAAGCAGGAGAAATTCAATGAAATTCCCACTAAGGCATATCTTCATCAAACAGTTCAAAGACAGAGAATCTTGAAAGAAGCAAGAAGGAAGTGAATCATCACATACAAGGAGTCCTCAATATCATTAACAGCTGACTTCTCATCAGAAACCATAAAAGCCAGAAGGCAGTGGGATGACATGATCAAAGTACTGGAAGGAAAAAACACTGTCAACTAAGAATCTTTATCTTGTAAAATTATCCTTCACAACTGAACGAGAAAAACAATACATTCTCAGAGGAAGAAAATGTGAAAGAATTTGCTGCTAATGCATCTACCCCATAAGAAATGCTAAAGTGAATCCTTCATGCTGAAATGAAAGGACACTAGATAGTACCTTGAATCCATATGTAGAAATAAAGAACACTGGTAAAAGTAACTACATAGGAGGGGCAGCTGGGTGGTTCAGTCATTGGGTGTCTGCCTTCAGCTCAGGTCACAATCCCAGGGTCCTGGGATCAAGCCCTGCATTGGGCTCCCTGCTCCTTGGGAGGCCTGCTTCTCCCTCTTCCACTCCGCCTGCTTGTGTTACCTCTCTCCCTGTGTCTCTCTCTGTCAAGTAAACAAATAAAATCATTAAAAAAAAAGGTAATGACCCAGGAAAATATAAAAGACATATCAATTTCAAAACACAGTACAAATATATCTTCCAGGGTGCCTGGGTGGCTCAGCCAGTTAAATGTCTGACTTCAGCTCAAGTCATTATCTCAAGGTCCTGGGATCAAACTCTGCATAGGGCCCCATACTCAGCAGGGAGTCTGCTTGTCCCTCTCCCTCTGCCCCTGCCCCCACTTGCGCACACATGTACACGCATGTGTTCTCTCTCTCTCTCAAATAAATAAAATTTTAAAAAAAATTTTTAATGTATTTTTTATTTGTATCTCTTTTTCTCCTTTTTGATTTGAATGACAATTGCATAAAGCAACAATTTTAAATCAGATGGGCATACAATGTATAAAGATACAACTTGTGGGGCGCCTGGGTGGCTCAGCTGGTTAAGCCTCTGCCTTCAGCTCAGGTCATGATCTCAGGGTCCTGGGATCGAGCCCCACATCGGGCCCTCTGCTCAGCGGGGAGCCTGCTTTCCCCTCTCTCTCTGCCTCTCTGCCTACTTGTGATCTCTGCCTGTCAAATAAATAAACAAAATCTTTAAAAAAAAAAAAAAAAAGAAAAGATACAACTTGTGACAAAAGCACCATAAGGGGGAGTAGAGCTACAAGAGTACAATTTTTTGTTTGTTTGTTTGTTTTTAGGAGTACAGTTTTTATATACCACTGAAACTAAACTGGTATTAATCTGAACCAGACTATTACAAATGAAAATATTAATTGTAATCCCAGGGCAACCACTAAGAAATAACTCAAAATATATAGTAAATAAGATATAAAGATTTAAAATAATACAGTGCAAAGAAATACAGAAGGCACTAATGGAAGAACTGAAGAATAAAAAAGATATAAAATATACAGAAGACAAACACCAATAGGGCAGAAGTTGCTCCTAATCAGTAATTACATTAAAGGTAAATGGGTTAAATTCCCAAAATTATAAGGTGGATAGTGACGAAACGGATTTTTTTTTTTAAGATCCAACTATATGTTGCCTACAAGAGACTCAAGTTCTAAAACACAGTTGAAAGGATGAGGGTGCCTGGGTGACTCAGTTGAGCATCTGCCTTCGGCTCAGGTCATGATCCCAGGGTCCTGGGATTAAACCTTGTTATCAGGCTCCCTGCCCAGCACAGAGTCTGCTTGTCTCTCTCCATGTGACCCTCCCCCTGCTCATTCTCTCTTACACATGCACATGCTCTAACTCTCTCTCTCAAATGAATAAATAAAAAATATTTAAAATTTAATTTAATTTAAAGAGAAATGAAAATGATGGAAAAAGATACTTCATGTGAACAGTAACCAAAAGAGAGCTGGGATGACAGACTATACTAATACCAAACAAAATAAATGTTAGGACAAATCTATTACAAGAACCAAGAATATTATAGAAAGATAAAAGGGTAGGTCTTGTCAACAAGATAACAACTATACGTGTACAAGCACCTAATAAAATAACTCTAAAAGACATGGAACAAAACAAAACAAAACCTGACTAAATTGAAAGGAAAAACAATTCAATAATAGTTGAAAACTTCAATATCCCCCTTTCAACAATGGATAAACCAACTAGATAAAATACCAATAAGGAAAGAGAAGACTTGAACAATACTTTGAAGAAACTAGACCTAACAGACACTCCACTCAACAACAGCATAATACATATTCATCTCAAGCATACTTGGAACATTCTTCAAAACAGATCAAATTTAGGCCACAAACAAACCTGAACAAAGTTTGTAAGGCTGAAAGCACACAAGTATGTTCTCTGACTACAATGAAATGACACTGAAAATCAATAAATACAAAAAAAAAATTAACAAACATTTAACAGAACATCTGACAAACTAACAACAGACGGCAACTGATAAAGGGAATCAGTGAAAAACCCACATTTAACATTACACTTAATGGTGAAAGACTGGAAGCTTTCCTCCTAAGACCAGGAACAAGACAAAGAGGTTTGTCCTTGCCATTTCTGTTCAACACCGAACTGTAAGTACAAGCGATGGCAATTAATCAATAAATAAAATGCATGCAGGGGAGCCTGAATGGCTCAGTCAATTAAGCACTTGCCTTCAGCTCAGGTCATGATCTCCACGTCCTGGAATCAAGTCCCACATTGGGCTCCCTACTCAACGGGGAGTCTGCTTCTCTCTTTCCCACCACCCCTCCCTGTTCATATGCATACTCTCTCCCTCTTAAAATCTTCTTTAAAAATAAAATAAAATGCATTCACATCAGAAAGGAAGAAGTATGGGGCGTCTGGGTGGCTCAGTGGGTTAAAGCCTCCATCTTTGGCTCAGGTCATGCATGATCTCAGTCAGGGTCCTGGGATGGAGCCCCACATAGGGCTCTATGCTCAGCAGGGAGCCTGCTTTCCCTCCTCTCTCTCTGCCTGCCTCTCTGCCTACTTGTGACCTCTGTCAAAAAATAAAGAAAATCTTAAAAAAAAAAAAAAAAGGCAGGAAGAAGTAAAACTGTCTCTATTCATTCACAGATGACATGATCTTACACAGAAAACCCAATAAAATCTACTAGGAAATTACTGGAGCTAATAAATGAGTTTAACAAAATTACAGGATACAAGATAAAAACAGAAAATAAACTCCATATCCACACACTAGAACAATCTCTTTTGCAGAAATGGAAAAGCTGGTCCTCAGTTTAATATGGAACTGCAAAAGGCTCTAAATAGCCACAAAAAAATAATCAAAAACAACAAAGTTGGAAAAAAGCACACTTCCTGATTTCAAAAGGTACTACAAAACTAGAGTAACCAAAACAATGTAGTACTGCCATTAGTATAAACATTGAGACCTATGGAATCGATTTGAGAGTCTAGAAATAAATCCAAACATCTATGGTCAACTGATATATCAACAAGGGTGTCAAGATTATTCAATGGGGAAAGAATGGTTTCTTCAACAGATGGGAATAAAGTATTGAATGTCCACATGCAAGAAAATGGACCTATATCTCAAACCATACACAAAAAATTTTACTCAAAATGAATCAACACCTAAATATTAAAACTAAAACCAAAAACTTTCAGAAGAGAGTACAGTGTTAATTTTCACATCCTTGGATTCGACAATGGATTCTTAGATAGGATGCCAAAATCATGAGTAACAAAAGAAAAAAGTGGATAAACTGTATTTCATCAAAATTTTAAAACTTTGTGGGCGCCTGGGTGGCTCAGTGGATTAAGCCGCTGCCTTCGGCTCGGGTCATGATCTCAGGGTCCTGGGATCGAGTCCCGCGCCGGGCTCTCTGCTCAGCAGGGAGCCTGCTTCCTCCTCTCTCTCTCTCTCTCTCTGCCTGCCTCTCTGCCTACTTGTGATTTCTCTCTGTCAAATAAATAAATAAAATCTTTAAAAAAAAAAATTTTAAAACTTTGTATATCAGAGGCTATCATCAAGAAAGTAAAAAGAGGGGCGCCTGGGTGGCTCAGTGGTTAAGCCGCTGCCTTCGGCTCAGGTCATGATCTCAGAGTCCTGGGATCGAGTCCCGCATCAGGCTCTCTGCTCAGCAGGGAGCCTGCTTCCTCCTCCTCTCTCTCTGCCTGCCTCTCTGCCTATTGTGATTTCTCTCTGTCAAATAAATAAATAAATAAAAACTTTTAAAAAATAAAAAAAAATAAAAAAAAAAAAAAAGAAAGTAAAAAGAGAATCTAAAGAATGGAAGAAAGTATTTGCACATCGTATTCTGATAAGGGTCTAGCATCTAGACTATATAAAGGAACTCTTAAAACTCAACAGCAAAAAGACAAACCCAATTTTAACGGGCAAAGAATTTGAATAGATATTTTTCCAAAGAATATAGACAAATGACCAACAAGCACATGAAAAGATGGTCATTATCATATCAAACCTACAATGAGATACCAATTCACACCCACTAGAATAGCTAAAATTTTAAAAGCCATAAAATAACAAGTGTTGGTAAAGATGAGGAGATATCAGATCCCTTATACTGCATAATGAAATGGTGCATTGCTTTGGGAAACAGTTTGGCTGTTCTTCAAAATGTTAATCGTAAGAGTAGCCCTATGATCCAGCAATTCTATTCCTTGGTATACACCTAGGAGCAACATACAGCCACGGAAAAACTTGTACATGAATATTCATATCAGCATTATTCACAAGAGCCACAAAGCAGAAACAGCTCAAATAGTCACCAACTGATCAATGGATAAACAAAACATGGTGTAACCAGGCAACAGAAGATTATTTGGCAATAAAAACAAATGAAGTTCTGATATATGCTATAATATGGATAAACCCTGAAAACAGTACACTGAGTAAAGGAAGACAGTCACAAATGATCATCTATGTGATTCCATTCATATGAAATGTCCAGAATAGGCAAATACAGAGGCAGATCACTGCTGCTAATGGGTGGGAAGAGAAAGAATGTGACCGATAATGAGCAAAAGGTTTCTTTTTTGAGGTAATGAAAATGTTCTAGAGTTTACTGTGGAGATGGTTGCACAAATCTACGAATATACTAAAAACCACTGAATTGTACAGTCTAAAAGGGTGAATTTTACATTATACGAATTACATTTCAATTAAACTGTCGTAAGAAAAAAAGCAGGCTCAAGTCTTTGTCATGTTAAAAATCACTCTTAACCCTTTTTATCATCTGCTAACAACTCTTTCCATTATTCCCTTCACAGCTAACATTTGTTTATTCTTGAACTAAACCGTATTTACTTTCTTCACTCTCTGATCACCCATCAACTCCTCAATTCAAAGAAACGAGCTCCTTCCTCCCATGATAGCATTAGGTAGAATGTTACAAAACTGCTCTTAGTTATCAGACTGAACAGTAATCCTTGTTTTACTCAAGTCCTCAGAGCTTTGGAGTACAGCTTCCTTTTTCAGAAATTTTCATGTTTTTGTGGAGAGTTGGTTGTGAAGCATAGCTTCCTTTTGAAATGATTCTATTTTGGCTTCTATGACATTTTCTCATGATTTCTCTGCATCTCTAAAAACTTAGGAATTTCCCTTCCCAGGTCTTCTTCCTCAATTTCACTGTAAATGTCCTCCATTGTCTACTTCCAGAACTATTCTCCATGGGTAAACTCTTCCTACATGTTATAATGTAAATCAAAGGTTTCAGCTACCACCTATAATACAGCCTGCTGACTCTCATAGCAAGACCTCTCTCTCTTCGACTCCAGATCCACACACCCAACTCTGCAGCTGCTTTCCACTTGGAAGCTTCATAGACAACTCCCATTCGATACATCCAAAATCTAACACACTGTCCCTCCCCAAGCTTGCTCCTCTTCCTGTCTCAGTACAGAGTTGATGCTTGAACAACATAGGTTTGAGCTGTGTGGGGCTATTCAGATGTGGTCCTTTTTTGATACAGTACTGTACTGTAATCATGTTTTTTCTTCCTTATGATTTTCGTAACATTTTCTTTTCTCTAGCTTTATTGTAAGAATACATATAAAACACGTAACATGTAAAATATGTGTTAATTGACTTATGTTATCTGTAGGGCTTCCAGTCAACAGTAGGGTATTAGTAGTCAAGTTTGGGGGGAGTCAAAAGTTATACATGAATTTTAGACTGCAAGGGGAGTCAGCACCCCTAACCCCCCCCATTGTTAAAGGGCCAACTGTACTCTACCACTGTCTTATTCAATGACCCAAGTTAAAATCCAACCACACCTGAATCCTGTGAATTCTACCTTCTGTCAAACTACTCCTTTGTATCTCCGACTCTACCTTAGTTTAGAGCTACCTTCTACCTTTCTGCACCCTGCCTGATCTTCCTTCCACCCCTTCTGAAATCTGCACTCTACAATACCAGAACAATCTTTCCAAGAGGAAAACTTTATCATGACTCTTTCCTGATTAAAATTCATAAACTCTACTACTTCTATAAGGGGAAAAATTCTAGAAACCTTAGAATGTCAAGCAACTCTCAAAGAACTATCTGTGCAGCCTCGTCTTGCGCTACTTACCACCATAAACCCAGTGCTATAGTTGCAGAGAATGACTTCCGGCTCTTCGAAGTGTTCCATGCTCTTTCTAATCACATCCAGCTTCCCTTCTGCCTTTGGTTCATTTCCCTCATTTTCTTTCCTTTTTTTTTTTTTTTAAATTTTAAGATTTTATTTATGTATTTGACAGAGACTGAGCAAGAGAGCACAAGCAGGAGGAACGCACTCTTGCGGAGTGGGGTGAGGGAAGGGGCAAAGGGAGAAGCAGGCTCCCTGTTCAGCAGGGAGGCCAATGGGGAACTGATCCCAGGATCCTAGGATCGTGACTAAGCCAAAGGCAGACGCTTAACTGCTTAACCACTTAACCAACTGAGCCACCCAGGTGTCCCGTTCCTTCATTTTCTGCCTTTGTCATGCCTAAACCTTCAAGTTTAACACACAAAGCATAAAATACCTAATGTCACACACAGCAGGGAGTTAAAATGGGCTCAGCTGGCTTAGGTTTCTGTTTTCTTTATCCTGTCTCAGTGACTTGTACTGGCTTACAAGATAAAAGTTGAAACTACTTTAACTGTGTTTAAGACTATTCATGAAAAAAAAAAAAAAAAGAATATTCCTAATTTGGCCCCTGCCTACTAGCTACACCTCCAGATTGTAAAATTCATTATGGAACCTCAGACTCCCGTGCTTCTGCTCACACCCTTCCTTCTACCTAAATGGCCATCCTTGCTGTAGTCTTCCCCTCCATATACTTTTTCCTTTCCACTGCCAACTTCCTCAATCTCTCCTTCTCTCCCCATAAGAAACTGATCACTATCTCCTTTGTACACCCTCTGCCCCCACACCTTCTCCAAAGTAATCTTAAAAACATATTGTACTTGAGAACAGTTCAAGTAAAAGATAAAGCCTTATCACCAGAAAGCAGGGGCACTGCCTTATCCATCTGCAAGTCCTCTTCAGAGGATATAGTACCTGCTACATAGTAACTCCTCTATACTAAATGACCCACGTTCTTCCTTATTCCTTCCAAACATGCTAACTTAAGTTTCTATCAGGAATTTTCTTTCAAAAAAGAAAGAACAGGGGCGCCTGGGTGGCTCAGTGGGTTAAGCCACTGCCTTCGGCTCAGGTCATGATCTCAGAGTCCTGGGATCGAGTCCCACATTGGGCTCTCTGCTCAGCAGGGTGCCTACTTCCTCCTCTCTCTCTGCCTGCCTCTCTGCCTACTTGTGATCTCTCTCTGTCAAGTAAATAAATAAATAAATAAATAAATAAAAAAGAAAGAACATACTTTTGGGTTACATTCGAACCTAATGTCCCCTTTCCGAGCAAACAGCTGTGCAAATACAAGTGTACAAATTAAAGTTAATATTCATTCTCTGATAACACTTCTGGTTTTCTAAATTAGATCTACAATGAGAGATACTATTTGAAGAGAAAGCAAATTAAGTTATGTCATACTGCTTCAAGATACTTTGTTCAAAGAATTACTTCCCAGTGGTTACTGTTAAACTAAGTCTATCCCACTTAAATCTATAGGGTCACTCTGAAAAGTGAGAACCACTCTAACTTCCTTCCTACCTCTCCTACTGCCAGTAGTTTACAGCAATTACTCATTTCCAGAAAGACACTCAGAAAGGAACTACCAAATCACCAAGACAACTAGGAAGGCGTCAAGTGAGGTTACTTTTCTTATTCACAGACCCATTTTTTTTTTTTTCATTTAGAAGTGCTGCCTCCATAACCACCAAACCAAAAGTGAGCTTGCTCCTTATCCCCACTTAAATACTTTATGAATAACTGCCAAGTATGATGGAATGCTACCGAAAGTGCTGCAGCATGTGAACATGCCCACTCCACTCTACAAAATATCCACTGAAAGCTCTTCTAATGAGGCTAGATGGTGTGTGAACTCCACGTGCAAACGACTCTATTTCTCCTACAACGCACATTCCAAGTATCTCGAGTTAACATTTTAATTATTTTCAAGAACTCTACTAGGCCTTAGAGGAAACAAGCTGCTTGGTCAAGAGGGAGGCTCTGAAGTAAAGAATCCCCAAACTGGAAACACCGTAATTATTCCAGGTTAAGACTGGGGTGTGGAATATTTTGTAAAACCTGTTTCATTCTCATAACGAGAAATTTTTAAAAAGGGAGGGGGGGAGGTGACCTCAATAAGAGCATGTGATCACAAACATACTTGGAAATGAGTTGTAAAAAGAATTCTCAACTCCAGATCTGTCCGTGCATTCGCACTGAAACCTGAACGGAAGACCGCAGCACCCAAAGGAGCCCCTACTGCTTCCGTGCCAGCGGTGGGAAACATCAAGAGCCTTTTCCTAGTCTGCTGGGCAAGTCCTGGAGACTGGTCAATATTCCGGGTGCGATTTTAAAAATAGTGATTATATAAAAGACAGTCCTCTCTACCCCCGTTCCGGTGCCCAAGAGCTGCCCCAAGGCCTGGAGACTCAAGTGGGGAGGGGCCCGGTTCCCGACTCTCCTCCTCCGGACCCCGAGGGCACCAAATCACAAATGCGGATGCCACGAGGGAGGCCCGGCCGGCAAGTGGGAGGAACGGCCGGCAACTGGGCGAGAACTGGGGAGAAGCCTGCCCGGGATGAACCCGCACTCGGGGCAGCCACGCCCCCCACCCCCAACTCCAGCTCCGCGCGCGGCGAGCGCCCAGCCCCGCATGCTGCCTGACAGACGCCGCCTGCGAGATGGGTGCGGAGAGGGCTTCCCGGGCACGCGAGGGGCACCGCCACGACCCCTGCACGCCACCGCTGCCCGCCACTGACCTGTGCCCGCCGCCGCGCGACAGCCCCCGCCTCAGCCGCCGCCTCCTCGCGCTCACGGTGCCGCCGCAGCCACCGTAGGCGCCTCCTGCGCTGCGCCCCTAGCCGGCCTCGGGCGCCCCATTCCCACCCCGCCCCAGCCTCCGCCTGTTTACAATGATTGGGACAGAAGCGCCGAGCCGGCCCAACGCGCACGCGCATTCCCTCCTCCCGCCGCTGCCGGCTTCCTGGGTCCTCCTCTCTGCGCTGACGGCTTAAGCCGTCAAGGGCAAACGCCCTGTGCCCTCGCGCGCAGCATGCTGGGAGGGGTAGTTCTCGGACACCCAGCGCCCCGCTTACGTGAGGACCCTTCGTCGAGGAAGGACACTACAACACCCAGGAAGGACCGCGATCCCTTCGGCCCAGAGGCTCGCTGAGGAGACTGAGAGAGCGCGCGAGAGAAAGCACCGCGGTAGTGCTCAGCGGGCGCCTGCGCAGTTCCCAGTCTTGGGGGACTGGGTGGGATGTAACACCTACCCCGTATCAGAGGATCAGTGAAGACGGCTTGAGGGCGTCGCCTGCGCTGGTCTTGAGAGAGCAAAGAGCTTTCCACTCCACGTTCTGGCCGGCTGCTCCTCAGCTCCCGAAGTGCAGAGCTTTTGTGCTAGCAGGCTTCGGTCTTCCTAACCAGTTAAACCAGCCTAGGAGGCCGGCCTAGCCGGCCGCTGGGTGGGGCATCTTCCCGGCCTTGGACTGGGTGGGGAATCTGGCTTGGGGTGGGGACTCTTAGTGTGGGCTTTCCTTAAAGGAAGCGCTTTGAGCCTCTGAGGGGAAACTGCACAGAACTCTGTGTCGGGACCCCGCTGAGAATTCCTAAACTGGGTATTGACAAGGGCCAGCCCCCGGTTCGAGCTGGCCTGCTGGGCTGTCTTCCACCGCCCTCTCTGGTTCAACACTTGCAAAGGAAACACCTGAATTAAAACAGCCTAGCCACACGTGTAGGTTGCAAAGAGAAATAACTGAATCGTGGAAAAGGCTGAAAATAACTACATTTCCCCCCAGGAATCCTAAGCAAAACTTGAAGAATTATTCTGCTAACGCATGCCTGGAAATCGGGTCTTTTGAAGCGTTCTTGTTTTATAAAAGTTGGCTGATGATTAGGGGAAAGAGACGATTTGAGATAAATGCCGTTCCCAATCATTTCCATTCCTACGTGCAATCCTCTTTTTAGAACTTCATTGTATAATGTCGATTAACCTACTAATCTGTCCTGCCGCTCTACCTCGCAGAGAAGCTGACAGATCGGACAGTAGGGCTCCTCCTTGTACACCCTGATTTCTAATCAGCCCCCTCAGCCTGACTTTGAAGAGCCTCCTGCAATTAGGTACCAGCATGGTCTGTACAAGCCCTTGTTTTCTCACTGTTTGAGGAGCTTTCTTTTTGCCCCTCTGGCAAAAGAAGTGTCCTCTAACCACTGAGATGGGCATGTCGCAATGCCAATTAATAATACACTTTACTGGGGCGCCTGGGTGGCTCAGTGGGTTAAAGCCTCTGCCTTCGGCTCAGGTCATGATCCCAGGGTCAGGGGATCGAGCCCCGCATCGGGCTCTCTGCTCGGCGGGTAGCCTGCTTCCTCATCTCTCTCTGCCTGCTTCTCTGCCTACTTGTGATCTCTGTCTGTCAAATAAATAAATAAAATCTTTTAAAAAAAAAATAATAATACACTTTACTGGGGCGCCTGGGTGGCTCAGTGGGTTAAGCCGCTGCCTTCGGCTCAGGTCATGATCTCCGGGCCCTGGGATTGAGTCCCGCATCAGGCTCTCTGCTCAGCAGGGAATCTGCTTCCTCCTTCTCTCTGCCTGCCTCTGCCTACTTGTGATCTCTGTCTGTCAAATAAATAAATAAAATCTTTAAAAAATAATAATAATATACTTTACTTCCAGCAACACTAGACGTGCCAAGGGATAGGCACTGAGCTGACTGGGGCATTATTGAGCCATTGGCTCAATTACGGGACTCAATTATTGAATCCAATCGCTGTATGGATACAGAAAAGAGAGCAGGAAAAAAGCTTTTTACTGAGGTAACTGCTGATGGCCATGTTCTTCATAACATAGTCTTTTCTTCAGTACCAATAAATGAGGCCAAAACCGGAGGGGAGGGTGGGGTGGGAAGGAAGAGAAAGCAAGAGCTGACAGCATGAAGACTCCGGTTTCAGTTTCAGACACTAAGGTTTGTATAGCTCTTGTATAGTGCTTTGAATACTTAAATTACCAATTTATTAGCATGTTCAATATTAGCTTTAAAAAGGAAGGAAATTCTAATACATGTAAAACAAAAATCATAAGAACTCAAAGGACAAATTGATGATTCACGTGTGGTTGGAGGTTTCAGATTCCTGTCTCAGCAATGAACAAGAGAATGTCAAGATGGGTACAGAAGACCCATATTACAGTATCAACTTGAAATATTTGACATATGCAGAAAACTTCAACAATAGCAGAATACACATTCTTTTCAAACAAATGAAACATTGTCCAGAACAGATCATATGGTGAGCCACAAAACAAATCTCTATACATTTTAAAGGACTGAAAACATACAAGATACATTCTCTTTCTATAGTGGAATTAAATTGGCAAAAACAAAAATCTAGAAACCCCCAAATATCTGGAAATGAACACATTTCTAAATAACCCATGGGCCAAAGAAGAAATTACAAGGGAAATTAGAAAACATCTAGGGGCACCTGGGTGGCTCAGTCATTAAGGATCTGCCTTCCACTCAAGTCATGATCCCAGGGTCCTGGAATGGAGCCTTTTGTCAGGCTCCCTGCTCCATGGGAAACCTGCTTCTCTCTCTCTCTCCTAGGTCAAATAAATAAAATCTTTTAAAAAAGAAAACATCTGGAACTGAGTGGAAACAAAAATATTTCAAATTTAAGGGAAGCAGGAAAAACTGTACGTAGAGGGCAATAATAGCAGTAAGTGCTTATATTAAAAGGAAGACAATAATGTAAGCTTCTATCTCAAGAAGGTAGCAAAAGAGGAAAGAATCAAACCTAAATTAAGTAGAAATAAAGAAATAGGATAAAAATAGGAATGAATGAATCAAAAGCAAAAGGAAATAGAGAAAAGGACCCAAGAGCTGGCTCTTTGAAAAGATCAAACTGATAAACCTTTAGCTGGACTAAGAAAAAAAGGATATAAATTACCAAAATGAGAAATGAAGAGGGACAACACTATAAACAAAAATGACATTTTGACTATAGACAAAAATGGGGGTACCTGGGTGGCTCAGTGGGTTAAAGCCTCTGTCTTCCCCTGAGGTCATGGTCCCGGGGTCCTGGGATGGAGCCCTGCAGCCCCTTATCGGGCGCTCTGCTCAGCAGGGAGCCTGCTTTCTCCTCTCTCTGGCTGCCTCTCTGCCTACTTGTGATCTCTGTCAAATAAATAAAATCTTTGAGAAAAAAATGAAAAGTATTATAAGGGAATATTATGAACGTCATAATTCTGATAATTTTCAAAATAGCTGTAAATGAAGGCATTCCTGGAAATAACAAATCACCAAAACTAAAGCAAAAACTAAAAAATGTGAATAGCCATATCAGTAAATACAAATATTCCCACAAGGAAAAACCCAGGTCAAATGTCTTCACTGGTGGAAGTCTAGCAAATATTTTAAGGGGAAAAAAATAAACAAAAACAAATCTATTAATCCTCTTTTAGAAAACAGATGAGAAAGGAACACTCTTCAATTAATTTTATGAAGCCACCATCACCCTGGTAAAAAAAACCAAAAACATCACAAGAAAATAGAAAATCCTTCATGAACTGTACACTTTAAAAGGGTCAATTTGGGGGTACATGAATTATATCTCAGTAATGCTACTTTTTTTAAGATATAAGAACTGGATTAAATATTCTAAAAGCAACTCCATGCTTGAATGAACAGAGTAGAAAATACAGTATCTGTTGTCTGTATCCTTGGGACTGGCACCTAAATGGTTCACTGGGTCATAGCACTGTATATAATTGAAATTTCTTATTTATATATTATAAAATATATGTTATAGTTTTACATATCATATAAAGGCTACAATATTTTGAGCTCATGACAAAAACAGGTGTCAGAACTATACGACTTCACATTTGCTCTTTGCAACAATTCACCCTACAACTCAGTGGATTTAAACTACTCTGCTGCTCTTCCAGTTATGGTCAGTTGGTGAATTAGGTGGACAGTTGGGATGGCTGAGGTTCTCTCTGCAGTGATCTCTCATCTTCCAAAGGCTAGTTTATATTCTCAGCACAAAAACATTTTTGTCATTTATTCATGTCTCATTGGCCAAAGCAAGTCACATGTCAAGTTCCAGATTCAAGGGATGGATAAACAGAATCCACCTACACAGAGACACAGGAAAGAATTTGTGGCTGTTTATTTGCAATCTATGTCAAGAATTCTTGACTCGCCTTGGCTCCTCCAAGAATGCTTTTATAACCTCCAACGTCTGTAAATTAGTGCGAATTAACTTTTGATTGAAACAGTCATGAATCAAATGTAAGTATAAACTGCATTCTAGTGTCTTCCCTCCATTCCTCTCTAATCTTAAAAGATTTTCCAGGAGTAAATAAACTATCAAGCTGATTTGGATAAAAAATTTACCTTCCAAGCCTCCATCTGATATAGCAGAATTTTTTCCATTTCCATTATATGCTGCAAAGCCAGTGCTTCATGTACTCATTTCTGGGGGGAGAAATGGTAAAACTGGTGTCATCATTTAAAGTATAACATTAGCTTTTTAAAGTTTTTTTTTAAGATTTTATTTATTTGTCAGAGAGAGAGGAGTGAGAGTGAGCACAGGCAGACAGAGTGGCAGGCAGAGGCAGAGGGAGAAGCAGGCTTCCCGCTGAGCAAGGAGCCCCATGTGGGACTCGATCCTGGGACACTGGGATCATGACCTGAGCTGAAGGCAGCTGCTTAACCAACTGAGCCACCCAGGCATCCCGGATTTTTAAAAGTTTTTAAAGTGATAACATTGAGGTTATTTAGAATAATAATTTAGATCATGTTTATGGCTTATAGTTTTGGTCTAGATAAGTCTAAACATCTAAAAGAATTCCTCAGTTTCCTTGTGACCTGGGATGGAGAACTGCCCTCCCCACCTTACCCCTTACCCCCCCATTCATTGCACTCCCTACCCCCTCCCCCATACTCTGCTTCTGGGAGCTGTAAGTACTACATCTTGTGGTTTTACTTTCTTTGTATGTGTTAAAACTGCACCTTCAGGGGCACCTGGGTGAACTCTTGGTTTTGACCCAGGTCATGATCTCAGGGTAGTGAGATTCAGCCCCATGAGATGGGTTCCATGCTCAGCAGGGAGTCTGCTGAAGAATCTCGCTCTCCTCCCTTTGCCCCTCCCCCACCACTGGGAGCACCTGTGTACGTGCTCTCTCTCTCTCCCTAAAAATTTTTAAAAAACAAACAACAACAATAAAACAATAAACTGTGCCTTCAGTCAAAAGGACCCTTTTCCTAAAGTGGGAACTCAAATGCTGAGGGAGTAACCTGCCAGCCCTGTGTGGGTGGCTTCTGCCTCTTCACTTTGGCGGGTCATTATCTGCATATTCTTAATTTAGTAGACCAGCTATGGGCCACCCAACACACACCACATATTTTAAAGTATCCTTTTTCTATTCTGACAAGTAACTGACTTGGTTTGGCCAAATACAGATTACAAATAACTCTACCCCAGAGTGTTGAAGACTTTGCTACAATCCTCCTAGCTTCTAGTGTCGCTGTGGAAAAATCCAATGTTATTCCGATTGATCCTTTGTAAACAAAACATCAAAAACCTTAAATTTTCTTCTTTAAGAAAAACATACTTTCAAATTCTCTATTTTGTCCATGGTTTTATGAAATTTCAGAATGGTATGTCTTGAGCTGGGATTAGTTTTATTCTTTTGTGGGTGAGGCATTTGCATTTCAGTGGCAGGATCTTTTCATGAATTGCCTCATTGATGACTCCCCCCCATCCACTTCTCTCTTCTGTATTTCTGTAATTCTTGTAATTTGCTCTTGAATCCTTATGGTGGTCTTTTATCTCCTATTTTTGTCTTTTATCGCCTATTTATCTCCTATTTTATCTCCTATTTTTGACTCTTTATGCTTTTACTTCCATTTCTGGGAAAATTTCTACAACTATATTTTCAAACTATGTATTAAGTTTTCCATTTAGTTTCATACTTTTAATTTCTCTTAACTTTTTTTCTCTTAATTTTCTTTATATAGCATCCTGTTCTATTCTTGAATGAAATAACCTGTCTTTCCTTCCTAGCAGTGAAACTTATGTTAAGGTTTTCTCCTCGCATAATCTCTGATTCTTCTCGGGTTGTGATTTGATGGTTTTGTGACCACTGTTTGTGTTTGTTTGGCCTCTGATTTTCATGTTAAAGATTTTTCTCAAGTGTGCAGTGACTCTTGGCTATCTAACTACATTTGAAAGTGTGAAGCTAAAAGGCTTGTATGTGGAGGTGGGGCTTGGGACTTGTAACCTCATTCCCTCTTGGTTGGTCTGGCTGGGCTACTTTGTTGAGTGTATCAACCTACTGGTTTCTCCTAAAAGGTGTTTCCCCCAGAGGACTTAACTAACCTTATTGGGGTAATCATTTTGCCATGGATACATGTATGAAATCATTATGTTATATACCTTAAACTTACATATAGGTCAATAATATCTCAATAAAACTGGAAATAAGTAAATTCTCATTAAAAAAAGAAAAAAGAAAGGATCCGCATTATCCTTTGGCATCCGCATTATCCTGAGGTATGGCCATAGAGCCATGTACTCTTGGATCTCTGAGTGTAGGGAGTCTAGTTGCCTGAATGTCCCAGATATTGTATTCCAGGTGCATCACATTAATCTTCCCAAGGCCACACTTCCCACATTGGCTGCTCCCCAGTCAGTGACTAAGAGTGCCAGGAGTACTAAGGCAAGCCCATTCCTGCAAGATGCAAGATTCCTTTCCTGGGTGTATTTGACTTGAAGACGCCCATAGTCTTGCCAAAATTTTCTTAGAACTGCATGTAGTTATGGACATTTCTTCATCCTTCCTTTCTTTCTTCCCCCCTTGCTCCCCCCATTTCTTCCTTGACAGGGGTCATACCTGTATCATGACTGATAGCTCTTCCAGTCTCCTCATTTTCTCTCATAGTTGTTTCCCCTAATAAATCTCTTACAGGTCTTGTCCCATCCTGGCATTCACTTCTCAGAGCACTCAGACTATTGCAAATTGCACATAAATTAGAGTCTGAGAAAACAGATGGAAAGATGAGATTTGGGATTTATTGACTTATCACTTGGCAGGTGTTGGAAATGCTCTCCTGAGTGGTAGGTGGGCGCAGATACTCCTGGCACAAGATTGTGACCCGGTTGCTCGGGACTTTCCCTGTGGTGAGCTGGAAAAATGTCCAGGGAGAGGGGAACAGTCTTGCAGATCAAATGATTCAGCAATTTGAGAAATATGAGGAGAACCATGTCTTCCAAGATAGTTGAAGTAGATGGCTGCTGATAAATTATATTAATACTCTGCAGAGGGATGATTAGAGTCTGAGCACCATTAATAAGCAGTTAATGGCCAAGAGTCATAGGCCTGTTGGGTAGCATACAAAGAGGCCCTTATCTCTTGTGGTAGAAGAGCGGACACAGATGAGCTCCAGGTAGGTTTGAATTCTCAGCCAAAGGCAAGTCTGCTGTGCTAAGGTCAAAGTCCTTGTTAGGAAAACCTGGGACTCTGAAATACAGAATAAAGATAAATGGATGTAGGCCATAAGATGTTAATTCTATAGACACCTTTTAACCCTATGACTTCCCAATGTTTCCCCTTCCCTAGTAAAAGCTGATACTTCCGCCATTCTAGAAATCACTACAGAGCACACAGCAGGTGTACTTCTCAGGGGCTGCCCCCAACACCCGTCCCAGAAGCCAGGCCAGTCACCGGGATGGGGACATGCTAGGCCCGATAATGGTGCAAGGAGTTTCCACCAGAAGAGCTGCTTCAATTGACTGGCCCGAGGAACAGGGCAAACCTCATGTTCAGGCAGCAATTAATTAGAAGCTTGCAAAAAGCCATGACCAACATTCAGTGAAGCAGAAATGTCTGCATTTCCTTGCCACATGGTAGAGGGAAGAATAAATGGGTTGAGGGAAGCGAGTATGTTGGAATGGATATATTATGGGTGACCAGAAGACTCACCAGGGGATAAGGGTCCCCAGGAGGGCCCCAGGACACAAGAGTCATCAAAGCCATTAGAGATGTGCTTGTTCGAGGGGCACTGGCATCGCTTAGCTAGAGTCTCTGCGGGTCAGGGGTGACAGTAGGAAAGCGCAGAGCCAAGTTATCCATGCTCAAGGGCAAGACAGGCCCCAGAGCAAGAGGCCTGGTGGCTGCACTTCATTTCCAGCAGCTGGGAGGTGGCAGTTCCTATAATGACCTGTAAGTTCCGAGGAGCTCAGTGGGAGTGACTGTGGGATAATCTTTCCCCACGGACACCGAATTAACATGTAATTTGTGCTAGCAGCCAGACCACAGCACTCTGAGATGTCCGCAAGAAGAGAAATACCATCAAAAATGTTGCAAAAATGTGTACACACAGCAAGCAGGTCTAATTAGAGTAGGTAATTGGGCACAGATTATTTGGACTCTGACAGGACTGAGTTTGAATGTTAACTCTCATTCCTACTGTAGGTCAGGGTCAGCAATTTTTTTCTTCAAAGAGCCAGATAGTAAGTTGGTTAGATTTCCTTAGGCTGTATGGTCTTTGTTAGAACTACTCGGTTTTGCTATTGTAACTCAAAAGCAGCTTAACAATACGTACATAAGTAAGTGTGGCTATGTTCCAAAAATTCTTTATTTAGAAAAACAAGCAAAGGACTGCATTTGGCCCATGGGCTGCACTTGGCTGACCTCGGTCCTATGAACATATTTTCTTCACTCAATTAGGTCATCTGTAAAAACAGTCCTAATGCTAACTACTTTGTAAAGTTGCTCTGGCCCTTATATGAAATAATATGATAGCTCTTAAAAGTTCTCATCACAAGGGGAAAAAAAACTGTAACTATATCTGGTGATGGGTGGTAACTAGATTTATTATACTGATCATTCTGCAATATATTCAAATAGCTAATCATGTTGTACACCCGAAACTAATGGAACATTGTACGTCAACTACATAAAAATAAAATGAAATTCCTATTTTAAGCTGGAAGGAAAAAAAATGAACCAATGCAGGGAAATGCTCCCCAAAGTCAGATAGATTTGGGGCTAAGTCCGGAATTTGTCGCTAACTACTTACAGATGACCCTGGGGAAGTTTCTGATTTTAAGCTCTATGGTCTGGTTGGATCAGACAAAGCCTGAGAAGTTTAATTTGCACAGGGCTGTTTAACGAAGAATTAGAATTTCTGGTTCACTGATATAAATATGGTTCCGGTTCTGGATGCAGCCACGCAAATATGCCATTTGTGACTCAACCGAAAACATTCACTTTAGTTCCCAGTCTTTCCAAAGCACTTAATAGTTTTGTGTTGTCGTTGTGTCCAACAGACCTTAGCTTGTGGCCCCTCCCATCCTCCTACTCCTTCCTCTGGTGGAAAGCACAGAGCTTTCCAGACGGGGGGGTGGGGGGGGGTGGGGGGGGTGGGGGGGGTGGGGGGGGTGGGGGGGGGTGGGGGGGTCAGACCCTGTAGAATGACGGCAGCATCTCAAATCCTGTGGGATTCCTCTGTGCTTGTGGAGACATACTTTTAATGACTGAAAATCTAGTTTTCAAGTAAAGGAATCAGGTATTCCATCTTTTTATTGAAGCTGAAACAAAAAGAAAAGAGCTTTAACCAAAACAAGGCTTTGAAGTTTGCCATCAAAAGGATTTTCTTAGAGTGACTGTTGAAAGCTTTTAAAACTAGACAGGCTTTTTAAAAATAAAGTGGGTTACCATCTCCTGGGAAGTTTAGGTGGGGTCTAATTACAACAAAGGAGGATCAATTGAAATAACCTTTATAGAGTCTTTGATTGAAATGGCTGGAAGTCTTTTCGGCAAATAAAGGATGAGAAATGTCCCGCTAGTGAATATTTAAGAGTTCCTTTGTTAAATATTTTACTTTGCAAGACTGGAACTGCAGGTTTCTAGAAGCTGAAGGAGGAGCTAAAAAACTTACAGCGTTGGGGGAACTGTAAATTGGCACAGACTTCCAAGAGAGAAGTTCGGGATTATCTAGCAAAATTTAAAGTATATATAAACTGTGATCCAAAAAATTATTCCAATGGTATACTAGGACAAGTGTGGGATGTACAAGAATATTTATAATATTGTTATTTTCAGCAATGAAAGCATGGAAACCTAAAGGCCTATCAACCAGGAACTGATTGGATCAATTATGATATATTCACTGCAGTAGAATACAGTGTATCTTTTAAAAATACTATGTATTTTTATTTTTTTGGCATGAAAGATGTCCATGATATCCAGCAAACAGCAAACTTAGTTATCTGGACAGAATATGTATGAGAATGTGTTCACTGTCCCTGTATTGTTTGAACTATTTATGAAAATGATGCATTATGAAGGAGGAAAAGAATGATGCTTTCTGTTTGAAAAAGACAGCTGTAATTTGTATTTTCACTGCTCAGAAGACAGAGCAAAGAGCAGACCCTCAAGCTGAACAGATCTGTGGTCATCTGATCCGGTTTCCTTACATGGGATATAGACAGTAAGACACTTTTTAAAACTCATCCAACCTAATTTCTTTACTTAAAAATACAAGTAGAACCCAAAAAAAAGTAGTGCATTTTTTCCCCAAAATGTGTTGCTGAGAACTATGATACAAAGTAAATGACATATTTTTCAAGGAAAATACATAATACAAAAATTTATTTCAGTATTAAAAGTACTATAGTGATGATCAAAATCATGTCATAAGTTTTTTTTTTTTTTTTTTTTTAAAGATTTTATTAATTTATTTGACAGAGAGAAAGATCACAAGTAGGCGGAGAGTCAGGCAGAGAGAGAGGAGGAAGCAGGCTCCCGCTGAGCAAAGAGCCCGATGCGGGGCTCGATCCCAGGACACTGAGATCATGACCTGAGCCGAAGGCAGCGGCTTAATCCACTGAGCCACCCAGGCGCCCCAATAAGTTTTTTTTTTTTAAAGATTTTTATTTATTTATTTGACAGAGAGAGAGAGAGAGAGAGATCGCAAGTATGCAGAGAGGCAGGCAGAGGGGGTGGGGGGGGAAGCAGGCTCCCTGCTGAACAGAGAGCTCCATGCGGGGCTCAATCCTAGGACCCTGAGATCATAACCTGAGCTGAAAGCAGAGGATTAAACCTGAGCCACACAGGCGCCCCATGTCATAAGTTTAAAAAGACGTACATACAACATATAAAATGTAGCAGTGTCGTTAATCTGAATGATCTAAACTGAAACAATTAATATACAATAAATGTTAATTATTTAATAAAATTTTGATTGGCTTATTAGAATTTTGATGGACTTGGGATGACTTCTATGGATCATGTTGCTAATAAACTTGTCCATGATCATTTTAAAATATACTTTCTTTCTTATTAGTAAAATTATGTAGCTGATGGACACATTTAAAAAATTCTATTGAGGGGCAGGCACCTGGCTGGCTCAGCCATTAGGACCCTGCCTTCGGCTCAGGTCATGGTCCCAGGGTCCTGGAATCAAGCCCCTCGTTGGGCTCCCTGCTCAGTGGGAAGCCTGCTTCTCCCTCTCACAGTCCCCCTGCTTGTGTTCTCTCTCGCGCTTTCCTCCTCTGTCAATAAATAAATAAAATCTTAAAAACCTTAAAATCTTAAAAAAAAAATTTATTGATGTTGAACTGGAAACCTTGACTTCAGACTTCATTTTTCTCTTTTCCTCTGTCTCTCTCTTGTCTGAGAGACATCTCTGGGTTTATGCTGGATCTGTTTGCAAGAACTGAAAAGACAGACATATCTGGAATTGAGTAATAATTCCCCAACATTGATAGACTCTTTTCATGATAAAATGTATCTTGAGCCCCATTAGAATTTTTATGGATACTTCCCAATTTTTTATTTTTATTTATTTATCTTTCCCCAATTTTCTTTAAAGATTTTATTTATTTATTTGACAGAGATCAGAAGTAGGTAGAAAGGCAGGCAGAGAGAGGGAGGAGGAAGCAGGCTCCCCGCTGAGCAGAGAGCCCGATGCGGGGCTTGATCCGAGGACCCTGAGATCATGACCCAAGCCAAAGGCAGACGCTTAACCCACAGAGCCACCCAGGTGCCCCTCTTTCCCCAATTTTTTAAATGAAAAATGCTGTATACATAGAAAAGTTGGCAGGCAGAATTGTACAGTGATGTATACCCACTATTGGACTCCATAAGCATTAATATCTTGCTGTATTTGTTTGATCATAGATCTTTCTTTTCTCCATCTATGTATCTATCCACCGACCAATCCATCTTCTTTCTTTATGTATTTTTTTTAAGATTTTATTTATTTTTTTAGTATCTCTATACCTACCAGGGGGCTCAAACTTAGGATCCTGAGATCAATAGTTTCATGCTCCACCGGCTGAACCAGCCAGGCGCCCCATTTCTTTTTATGTATTTCAAACTAAACAGTGGACAAGAGTATACTTTATACTGAAACATTTCAGCTCACGTGTAATTAACTAGATCTTAATATTTGCTTATAATATTTGCTTATGAAATAGACAAACATGAAGTGTACCACCATTCTATGAGTTTTTAAAAAAATGCAATACTCAGTCCAACCCTTCTCTAGATCTGTCCTCATTTTGTACACCATCGATTAGTTGTGCCTGTTCTAGAACCGCCTATATGTGCAATCATTCAGTTAGCACTACTTGGTGTAAGGTTTCTTCCACTTGGTGTGTTTCTGAGAGTCATTCATGCTGTGTTTCAGTAGTTCATTCCTAGTTATCACTGAGCGCTATTCCATCACATAAGTGTATCAGAAGCCTTCTAAGCTAGACACAAAGGGTTTTCTTGCTCACAGCAACAGTGGTAGCCAGAGGATCAATCAGTACCTGTACCACTTCCCTAAGACCATCTCCATGGAGTGACATACAGGGCCAAGGGACGCTTGCATACAGGAGTTATGTATGACACAGGGGACAAACCCTGAGCTTAGAGAACCTGAATAGGCGGGAGACTTTACCTTTATTTTCCAAGGCTGTTTTCTACACAAACATAGCTCAGAACAAAATGTGTTAGAGAACCTGAATCGGCGGGAGACTTTACCTTTATTTTCCAAGGCTGTTTTCTACACAAACATAGCTCAGAACAAAAAGCAGCCCGTACTTCTGCTCACAAGCCAAGCAGAACACCAGAGACCCATGGAGAACGGTCTCCTAACAAAATGTTCTTGCACACGTCCTTTTGTGAACACATCTTTAAATTTCCCTTGGATAAAATCTTAAGAGCTGAATCACTGTGTTGTAAGATGTTTGTCTAACTATCAGAACTTTTCCTAAAGTGACTGCATCATTTCACATGCCCACCAACAACATACAAGAGTTCCTGTTCTTTCCATTTTTCCCTGCGTTGGTGTTGTCAGTGAGTTGTATTAGTAACTTAACTGTTGTTTAATTTGCAATTTTCTGACAACTAATGATGTTGAGCCCTTTTTGAGTTGCTTATTGCCCCCTAGAACATTTTCCTTTGGAAAGTGTCTGCTCAAACTCTTTGCCTTTCCAAAAAATAGGTTTTTTCTATTATTCAGTTGTGGGAGTTCTTTATGTATTATGGAAGCATATCCTTTACTAAATGTATACTTTGCTAGTATTTTCCCTTTGCTTGTTGTTTATCTTAACTGTGCCTTTCAGGAAATAGGATTTTAAAATTTTGCTGAAGTCCAATTTACCAACCTTTTTTTTTTTTTTTTTAAGTAGTCTCTACACCCAGAGTGGGGCTTGAATTCACAACCCTTGAGATCAAGACTCACATGCTTTACTGACTGAGCCAGCCAGGCACCCCTAGTTTACTAAGTTTAATTTTATAGTTACTTCCTTCTGGGTCTTGTCCAAGAAGTCTTTGCCTACCTCATGATCATGAAGATTTTTTTCTTTAATGTTTTCTTCTGGAAGGTTTATAGTTTTAACTCTTAAGTCTGGGTCTATGATACATTTTGGATTATTTATTGGGTAAGGATGAGGTACAGGTGGTTCATTTTTCCCCTAATGAATATCCAGTTGTCTCTGTGCCATTTTATGAAAACTTTTCCTTTCCTTGTTGAACTGCTTTAGTAAAACTCAAAAAATTGTGTAAATGTGGGTCAGTTCTAGGCTCTCTATTCAGTTCTGTTGATTTGTCTGTCATTACACCAGTACCACACTGATTACTATACCTTACTAGTAATTGTAAACTCAGTCTAAATTCGTTTTTTTTCCAGATTTTATTTATTTATTCGACAGAGAGGGAAATCACAAGTAGGCAGAGAGGCAGGCAGAGGGAGAAGGGGAAGCAGGCTCCCTGCTGAGCAGAAAGCCCGATGTGGGGCTCAATTCCAGGATCCTAAGATCATGACCTGAGCCAAAGGCAGAGGCTTAACCCACTGAGCCACCCAGACACCCCTCAGATAGTGTAAATTCTTAAATTTTGCTCTTCTTTTTTAAGATTACTTTGGATAATCGAGGTCATGTGCCTTTTTATAGAAATTCAAGAATTTTCAGGGCACCTGGTGGTTCAGTGGGTTAAAGCCTCTGCCTTCAGCTCAGGTCATGGTCTCAGGATATTGGGATCCAGCCCCACATCAGACTCCCTGCTCAGCGGGGAGCCTGCTTCCTCCTCTCTCTCTGCCTGCCTCTCTGCCTAGTTTCGATCTCTCTCTCTGTCAAATAAATAAATAATTTTAAAAAAAGAAATTTTAGAATTTTCTTGGAAGAAAGATTGATATTTAGTTTTTGTGTGGTATATAATAGAAAAGTTATTTTAAGTACAATAATAGGAAAAACATTTAAATAACTGCATTATAAAAAATAAATAACTGCATTACGATTTTCTTAATTATTTTATATTTTTAGTTCCATATACATAAGGCAACTTGTATTTTATATTTATTTGACAAGTTACAGATTGCCATGCAATTTGATTAATATTAATTAGGTAAGAAAGCCCTGACAATGTGATGTGTTTTTTTGACAGAATAAATAAAATCTAAAAAAAATAAAATATTCTGATTAGTCTTATTAACCTGATTCAATTCACCCAATTAGAATAGTCATGTTTTAGAGTGAGCATGAAACAAAGTAAGAACAAATAAGGTAGTAATTATGTTGTTGATGGTCACCTAATTATAACACATATTTGAATCTTCTCCATAAAGTAACATTTCTAACAAAATAATTTGTTCTAACTGAAGAATTACCAAACAAAATAGAAAAGTAAAATTATGGAAAACCTCTGAAGAATTATCAGAAGCTCAATATTTAGTCTTGAAAGTTTACCAGTAAAAATATCCATCTTGAGAGACACAATAGACTAATATTAAAAATCTACAATAAATATCAACATACAATTAAGTTGGCTAATCACTATTTCTTATTTATTACTTTACAAAAGTTGCCTAATGTATATTTTCTCCCTGGTCACCTTAAAATTTCCATCATGAAAACAATAATTCATTTGCTAAATGTTTTGAAATAGCAGACTTCTCAGTTATTGTAGTTATCTTCTTATTGAACAACACTTATATCCTCATGAAATGCTTTTTGCTGTCTAAAAATTTTCTGGGGACTTGGATACATCAATAAGTTTGTTGCTTTTGCTACTTACAGAATGTTGTAAAATGCAGAGGTAAGAAATTGTGGCCTCTTGACTACAGAGTTTCGAGTACATTAGGTTTAGGATGATATTTTGTGTCAGAGAAACTTATTAATGGAAAATTGGCTGGGCTACCAAGAGGTCTCTTCCGCCATCTGGTAGTAAATGGCAACCCTTTGTGAAAAGCGGTTTCATGAATTGTAGTTGCCCAGAGAGTGAGTACAAACAATTAAGGATCCCCATATATATGAAAACATAAGCAGCAAACAGGAAAATACCAAAATAAACAGGCATACTTATTTTGGAACAAGTGGTAAGTCAACGTATCCTGCCATTAATTTCAATGATTTTCAATTTAAAATGCTATATACGGTTAACCTATCAATTGAATCAAAAAGTAAATTAGGATATTTGCACACATACAAGAATTTTTTAAATGTCACCTCCCACATACGCCTTTTCAGAAAGTCCTTGAGATGAGTGGAAAGCCAAGAAAAAGGGAGACATGGGATACAGGAAAGAGTAGAACTGACCTAGGAGCCTACTGAGAAGAAGACACCTTTCTTTTTTTTGACAGGATCAAAGAAAGGCACTTAGAAGCTCCAGAAAAAACAACAACAACAAAAGCAAGGGAAAGTTGTACAAAATAGTCATGGTTCAAACAGGAAACAACCTGGAAGATGGCATAAGTTTGAGCAATTGGTAGAGTATTAGAAAAGAGAACAGGTTTTGCTTACAATTCTAAGAACATTCTTTCAGGTGACCCTGGAGTGCTGACATTGTCTATATACAGAAGGAAATAGGATCCTAGCATTTTTTTTTTTTAAGATTTATTCATGTATTCTCGACAGAGAGAGGGTGAGAGTATGAGCTGGGGGAGGGACGAGGGAGAGAAATCCATGCTGACTTCATGCTGAGCATGAAACCCAACGTGGGGCTCGATCCCACCACCCCAAGATCATGACCTAAGCTGAAACAGAATTGGGTGTTTAACCATCTGAGGCATCCAGGTGCCCCTGGGACCCTAGCATTAAAAAACAATCTCTACAGTTAATAACACCTACATAGTTATAATAATGTGTAAACCATTTAATGGTTTTCAGCTTTGAAAAAGAACCTTTAGACAATCCACAGAAGACTTAGTAGGGAGCCTAAGTCGAGAGGTAGAATCTGGAGAAGAATTCTAATTGTATATCCTGGAAAAACAAGAAATATTGTAGAAAATTAATGGAACAAGAAATAGAGATCTGTGTACATTATTTCAAGTTACAAATATTAGAAAAAAAACTGAAAATAACTATCAAAAATTGAAAAGAGAAGGTCAGTTGTGTAGGTTAAATCTTTACATTTTGGAGCAAGGAGATGTTGGATAATATCTATCTAATTTAGAAGTAGTGATATGGGGGGCGCCTGGGTGGCTCAGTTGGTTAAGCGACTGCCTTCGGCTCAGGTCATGATCCCAGAGTCCCGGGATCGAGTCCCACATCGGGCTCCCAGCTCCATGGGGAGTCTGCTTCTCCCTCTGACCTTCTCCCCTCTCATGCTCTCTCTCTCAAATAAATAAATAAATAATCTTAAAAAAAAAAAAAAAGAAGTAGTGATATGGGCACAATATTTAGAATTATGAATGTAACTACCATAAGTATGGAAATTTTTTTTAAAAATTGCCCAGGAGAATAGCCTGGAGTGGGAAGAAATGTGATGTTTCCCATCTGAAATCTTGTGATGTTTTTCAAGAAGTAATTTACATCTACTACATTGATAAAATTTTGTTTAAATGAGAATAAAATTTAGATTGAAATGTATCAGCATTGTAGCATCAAAAATAGACCAAAGCAGCTGTCTTAAATGCTTGCAGTTCTTGGTTGAAAAATGCCAGTTGGTTTATTTTTGTAAAATTTCTGTGAAGTTTCAAACCGCTGTTTGTTATTATTTGTTCAAAAATCATTCATCAAGGGGCACCTGGGTGGCTCAGTGGATTAAGCCTCTCCCTTCGGCCCAGATCATGATCTCAGGGTCTTGGGATTGAGCCCCGCAACGGGCTCTCTGCTCAGCAGGGAGCCTGCTTCCTCCTCTTTCTCTGCCTGCCTCTCTGCCTACTTGTGATCTCTGTCTGTCAAATAAATAAATAAAATCTTGAAAAAAAAATCATTCATCGTGAATAGAAAATTTTTTTCCTCTATCAGTGAAAAGCCAAATTGGGCTTTTAAAACTGTACTTTCTCTTTTAATACTGATCTGTGAAGAACAAGAGAGAGTCTGATGTGCACTGTTAAGAACCGTGGTTAGATAAACACACATTATCAATCGTGGCAAATATAAGTATATATTCTTCAGAGAAATGACTACTCAGGATGATTGACTATTTTTTTTTTAAGATTTTATTTATTTATTTGACAGAGAGAGAGATCCCAAGTAGACAGAGAGGCAGGCAGAGAGGAGGAAGCAGTCTCACTGCTGAGCAGAGAGTCTGATGCGGGGCTCGATCCCAGGACCCTGAGATCATGACCCGAGCTGAAGGCAGAGGCTTAACCCACTGAGCCACCCAGGTGCCCCTGACTGACTATCTTTAATCAGGCTGTTTATTTTGTTATTGAGTTCCTGGAGTTTTTTATATGTTCTGGATCTTGATTCCTTATTAGATACATGACTTGCAAATATTTTCTCCCATTCGGTGGGTTTCCTCTTCACTCTACTTCCCCAGTCTACACTGTAGTTTTACACAGACTAAATTAAACAATGCAGAACTAAGGATAATGGTGCACCCCACCCCACCCCACACAATGAGCCTGCTCTGTCTACCAAGTGGTAAACTCCTCCCTCTCCCCAGCAGCGGCTGTTAAGTGTGAGCTGGTTCCTCTGACCTGCTCATGGGATATGCGTTGGATGACTCCAACTTTGTTTTAAGGATGAAAAAACTTTTTAAAGATCTTATTTATTTATTTGAGAGAGAGAGAGCACAAGGCAGAGCAGCAAGCAGAAGGAGAGGGAGAAGCAGACTCCCTGATAAGCAGGGACCCTGACATGGGGCTCCACCCCAGGACCCTGGGATCATGACCTGAACCGAAGGCAAAGGCTTAACCGCCTGAGCCACCCACACACTCCAAGGATGAAAATTTTTTAAAGTCCCTACTGGATTATTTTTAAAAATTGAAAAAGAATAGTGATCATTACATCTTCTAACAAAGTGAATCCCTTTATCCCTCAGTTGGGAAATGCTGTCCTGCTGCAATAAATCTGAATTGTGAAGTCACTGCTTTGAAATTATCCAGGACTCATCAGAGGCCTCCTTCTCTGGATGTAGAAAATGCTGTTCTAGAATTTTCTTCCCCTTCCCCAAATAGTTCCTCCCTCTCAGACTCTAGGGGAGGAGCCATTCCTGTGGGTCCTCTGTTACCCCATACTGGTGAGGAGAATTTGGAAATACCGTTTTACAATTGAAAAAAGGCACTGGCATTTTGCCAAGAGAATGACATTTTTGTGAAATCCTCTCTGCACTGACGTGAGGAAGATTAAAAATTGTTTCTCCGTCTCTGGCTCCTAGGTGTCCCCTGATGTCTTGGCAGTTGTTCAAACAAGTTAATTCTAAGGCAAAAAAAAAAAAAAAAAAAAAAAAACCAGAAGTGTCCTGGAGAAGAGTTCAGACTGGAGTGGGGACCAACACATCTGCTTGGAGTCCTGTCCCCGAGTTCCTGGTGTTGGTCCCCTTGATTAAGTTCCTCAGGCTAACTATTAAGAAGAGTCAGTGCCATTCTTACGGAAAATAAATGACCAGTTAACATTACCTCTGAGGCTGCTCGAAAGTTCAATGAAATGAATACCCAACTGTGATCTTGGGACAATTAATTTTATGAAACAGGATTTTCAAAGGCTCTGATTCTATTTCAAGGCTATTCCTGACCACTGACATTTGAAAAAAGCTTTTTCTTTTCCTTTCACAGAGATCATTTTGACATGTTTACTTCTGGGAGTTTCTTTTTCAGCAACACATATAAAAGCATTGAACTGGGATGAAGTTGACATTCTAAACATTTGAAGTTTGTTTTTGATTCGTTCAGAAAAAAAAAAAAAGAAAGGAAGGGAAAGGCGTTTAACATCATTAAAACATCTCGGAAGTTTTGCTAGGCTTGTGCCATGGAAACCTAAAATGACATGGCGACATTTTTCGAAAGGATGGAATTTGGGGATTTTCCTTAACTTTTTCTGCAGAAATGTAGAGGCTGAGGACAAGTGACATTAGTGTCCCCGGCCTCTGACATCTCTTGTTCCATAGCAAGGCTCCCTCCCACAAGTCCCCACACAGTCAGGCATGTGGCCTGATCAGCCTCTGTCTCCCGGGTCCTCTCCTGGTCATTCCCATGGCCAGCCTCCTAACCCTAAATCAACAAGTGCACGAACAAACAACCATCTTTTAATTTTAAAAGATGGGCAGCATGTGTTTAAAAGGAGAGGTGACTCTCCATATACGGACATGAAATACCGTAGTGTCTTAAGTGAAAAAACCCAGTCACAGAAAAATAGATTCAAGGATTCCATTCATGTTTAAAAAATGTGTGTGTGCACAAGCATGGTTTAAAAAAAAGGAATCAGGGCTGCATGGGTGGCTCGGTCATTAAGCGGCTGCCTTCCCCTTGGGTCCACATCCTGGGGTCCTGGGATCCAGCCCCCGCATCATGCTCCCTGCTGGGTGGGAAGCCTGCCCCGCTTCTCCCTATCCCATTCCCCCTGCTTGTGCTCCCTCTCTCGCTGTGTCTCTCTCTGTCAGATAGATAAATAAATAAAATCTAAGAAAAAGGAATATCTTACTTACACACACACACATACACACGCATCACACAGACATAGGTCAAACAAACAAACAAAAGTTAAAACAAAACAGCAGCCCCCAAAGGGAGTCCTTTTCCTGAACCTGAAAAGGTTCATTCTAATGAGGGGGCGCTGTTCCTTGGAAAGGTATGGTCCATGCCCTTTGTCTATGCAGACTCTGCTCAGATTCTCCTCACCTGCTCAAACGCTACCCTCTTCTGGCACCTCCCTTAGACCCCACCGCCAACCCCACCCTCTCCCTTTTTCAAACTGCCCCCTGGAGTGCCTGGCCACGTCTGGAATTTCCCTCTTTATGCTAAACGCTACATCCCCAAACTGTGACTTAACAACGGTTTTGGCTCTCCCAGAAATGGAATCTTAAACCCGTCAATCAGGAATCGCCTGATCGGCACTAGTGAGGTCATCGGCCTGATAGACCCCTAAAGGAAGGTGACCTTGCAATAACCAATCTGATTTTTGTGACCTGCGTGTTAACTTCCTTGTTCCCAGTGCGCTCTGCCTAGGAGGCTTCCACTGTGTACCGCTACTCACTGCTCCTTTCTATCTGCCGGATGGGCTGCTGCCTGATTCATGAATCATTGACCAAAGCCAGTAAGATCATTAAAATTCACTCAGTTGAATTTTGTTCTTTCTCCAAAAAGAGAGCAGCTTCCTCCTAACTTTAAGGAAAGCCAAGGTCCACACCCTGTCCAATGAGCCTGCCCTGCTTGGAATCTTCTCAGCTGTGCCCCCTCCAGTTTGCCATGGGGCCACCTCCTTGAGCCTGCCTTGAGGGTCACTTTGAACCTCCTACAGCCTCGCACCCAAGGTAGCATAGGCTGGATACAGTTACAGGAAGGAAATGAAGGCATAAAAGAATTCTTGCTCCCTTACACCTTCTCCTGGACCTGAAAAGGTTGATTCTAATGGGGCGGGGGGTGGGGGGCGCTGTTCCTTGGGAAGGTGTGGTCCGAGCCCTTTGTGTAAGCAGACTCCGCTCAGATTCTGCTCAGGTTCTCATCACTGCTCAAACACTTCCCTCTGCTGGCCCCTCCCTCAGACCCCACCTCCAGCCCCGCGGACTCCCTTCTTCAAACTGCCTCCCGGAGTGCATGGCCCTGCTGGGATTTCCCCCTTTATTTTGTGAAATTGCACCTCCTTTCCCACTTGAACAAGTGCTCCAGACTCAAATTCTTTTTGGTTCTGTAATCTTGGCGAGTGAGACGGAGAAGGAGGGATCAGTTTTTCTCGGGGCTGGAGTGGGAGGTTATCTATGGAATTTATGAATCCTCTAAGAAAAGTCTGGAAGGATCCGTGGGAGGGGTAAGAGGGGAGGAGAGTATGTGAAGAAGTTCTCACTCCATATAGTTTTGTGCTGCTGCATTTTTTTGCAATGATCATGAGTTCGTTTTTTACTTGTGTAATTACAAAAATAAAAATAGAGGCCCGGTTGGTTAAATGAGTTGTGGGTTTTTGCATACATTTTTAATTTGCCTTCTTGTCATGGACCAGAAATACTCTCTAAAATGAAGACATCGTGTAAAATAATGGGAAGCTATGTGAGACAGCTGTCACAGGCACAGGGTTTTCTCAAACTCTCTGGTGTTTTGTGCCCCAGATAATTAAGTTTAGAGGCAGCCTGTGTTCAGAACCACTTTGACTATGTAAATATATAAGGAAAGCACCCAGATCAATTTTGTCTCATCTGCTGTGAAATCCTACAAAGTTCAGCAGTCATCAGAAGAATCTGCTCAGAATTGAGATCTGGCCAAAGAGGGTCAAGTTGTCACTGATGTGAAACGGACGAATATCGCATGTGAAGACATCTTTGTAGTCCCTGTTCATTTTTAAAATGTGGGATTTTATCATAATTTTTCCAAAAAAGCAAACAAAAACGCCTCCCCTATAAGATCAAAATGTTGACTTATTTAATGTGGATTAGGGATGAGAAACTTTACATAGTAGCCGAAAAATGAGAAACTTTGGATGTAAAAATGGAACCATTATTCTCGCTGCTGAAACCATTAGCTCCGTAAAAGCAGTTTGCGCAGCATATTGTTAACTACTCTTTGTTAATGACTTAGCAACATTTGAATAGGAAAATGAAAAATATTACCTAAGGAGTAGGAACCTAGAAAGTAAATATAGAGCTTGCACCTGATGAGTTATGAAATCAAACACAGATGAAACAACTGACCTCCCCATGGAGAAAATTAATTTAGTAAAAACAAAACAAAACAAAAAAAGCCTGAAGCTGTGACCTGCAAATGTGGCTACTATTAACCTTGGCATAAATTGTATCCGATGTGACCAAAAAAAAAAAAAAAAATGTTTATATGCCATTTACATGGAGCGTTAAGACAAATGAGATGGACACAATAAGCCATTTTAAATATACACAGGAGGGGCACCTGGGTGGCTCAGTCGGTTGAGCACCTGCCTTGGGCTCAGGATCCTGGAGTCCCGGGATACAGCCCCACAGTGGGCTCCCTGCTTAGCAGGCAGGGAGTCTGCGCCTCCCCCTGCTCTGACCCCACCCCTGGTCAGACTCCTCCCCCTTCCTGTGTTCTCTCTTGCTCAGGCACACTCTCTCAAGTAAATAAAATCTTTAAAAAAATAAATTAAAAAAGAGGGTGTCTGGGTGGCTAAGTGGGTTAAGCCTCTGCCTTCGGCTCAGGTCATGATCTCAGAGTGCTGGGACTGAGCCCCGCATCGCATCGGGCTCTCTGCCCAGCAGGGAGCCTGCTTCCCCCTCTCTCTCTGCCTGCCTCTGCCTACTTGTGATCTCTCTCTGCCAAATAAATAAATTCTTAAAAAAAATAAAGATATACTGGATGACACAGCTTTACAGACTGGCATAAGAGACTTTGGATTAATTAATTAATTCATTAATTCATTCATTTATTGTGAGAGAGAGAGTGTGTGTATGCACGTGGGGACCCGGGCAGAGGGATGCGGAGGTAGAGAATTTTAAACAGACTCTATCCCGAGTGGAGGCAGAGGCGGGGCTCCATCCCAGGACCCTGAGGTCACCACCTGAGCAGAAACCAAGAGCGGGAGGCTTTAACGGACAGCGCCACCCAGACGCCCCGGGACTTTGGTCTTTGCCAGATTACCTGGGCTAAGATAACGCAAAAGGTATACCAGGTGGATAGAAAAGGAAGACTAGCTTTCTTGGAGAGACGTTCACCATCTTGCCTCTGGGCCCCCTTGCTTTAACCGTTCACCCTGCTCTGCCTCCCCCCGGGGTTTTCAGCAAGTTCCAGGGTCTGGCCAGCAAGTTCCAGGGTCTGGCCTTTGTTTAGAGCCGTGTGCCAACGTTCGTCATGCAAATGTGGTTTTGCTTCAAATAAGATTTCAGTGTATTTGCTGCTTCACAGATGCTTTGAAGCATCTGTGCATCGTGCAAACCTCGTTTTGGGAACCTCATGAATTCTGAAATGGGTCATGCTGTTACACAAGGGAGCTTGTCAAAACCTCTTTTGTACTCCTACTTCCAACTTTTTTTTTTTTTTTTTTTTTGCCATTTGCCAATATCTAAGTTTTAAGTAATTTTCCAGCTACTGAATGGAGTTTCTTTTTCTTGACCCACAAATAGGCAACTGGAAAGGATGCTTGAGCAAGCACTTCTCAAGCATAAGATACTCCCCATTCCCACACTTTGATACTCCGGCTACCTAGCATAACCAGAGTTACTGTTCTGTGCATGCCTTTCATTTGGCACACAGAAAATCACAAGTCATGCTGGGAGACACATAGAATTCTTTTTGAGGAAGTAAAATATTCCCCAAATGGTCACAGTCAGAGCTGACTGAATTCAAACAAAGCGGCAGCATTCCAGACCATGCAACCATGTGTGAGCTGCAGGGTGACCCCGACCACCCACCAGGGTGGGAACCACTCCCCTCTGCTGCATGCAGGCCACCAGGACACACTGTTCACCGGCATTCCTAACCCACCTGTACTGGGCAGGTTGGATTCTAGAACCTTCCAACTATAAACACATGCAGGTGATCAGGCACCACTGGGAGTGGTTCACCCAGGCTGAGGCTTGTATCCATTTCTGATTTCTACCATCCCAACATGGTCTGTAGTTTTACATATTTATCTTCTGAAGGAATGTCACAGATCTCATCCCAAGAAGAAGCTCACCCCCCTAGTTAAGGATCACTGCTTTAGGGAGCAGCAAAGAAAATCTAGGGTATTGGAGAGGGAGGGGAGGAAGAGGAGGAGGAGGACTAGAGTATGGATGACTTACTTTCTCAAATGAGTCAAATCCTGAAGGACATGGTCTTCCAAAGGAAAACTGTTGGGCTGGCAGGAAGGGCTACTAAAGATGGCGAAAGTTCCCGCCACAAGACCTGAGCTCGGACAGGAGAACAAAGGCCCAAGCAGGAATCTGAGACCCCCGCCCCGGGCTCCTGTGGGCCAATGGGATCCTGATGAGCGGCGGGATATCCAAATAAGGGAAACTTCCAAAAGACCCCTGAGCTTCCCCCGAGACCCCTTAAAAGCCCCCTCCTCCCTGCCTTGGGCGCGACTTCCGCCACTCTGCTTTCCAGAGTGGCGGAACCTCGCCCGAGGGTGCCCACCTCCTCCCGGCGCAACTTTCCTGGCTCCCCTTCTCCTGAGCCCTGAAACTTCGCCGGAGAGCGTTTTTAATAAATCTTGCCTGGCACCCACTTTGCCTGGTGTTGTGTTTATCTCGCCGGAAAAACCTTTACAAAAACCGGTATTAGAGTCAAACTCAGTGTTTTAAAATAAGCATTACCATTTTTTTTTTTTTTTAATACGAATGCTTGTAAACATTCCCGGGTGAGAATCCTCATCACCTGAGCCAGATCAGGCTGTTTGTTGTAACAGAACACCAGAGAATGGGTGGCTTCAACAACAAGCATTCATTTCTCACGGTTTTGAGGGCTGGAAGTTGAAGATCAAGGTGTTTGCAGATTCCTTGTGTGTGTGTGTGTATTGGGGTGGGGTGGGGGGCTCTCTCTGGTTTGGAGAAGCCCCAATCCTGCTGGGTTGTGCCCTGGCCCAGGAGAGCTGAAGGTGGCCCTTGTCCCCCTTCCTCCTCTTATACTGAGGCTAACTAATCCCATCACAGGGGCCCCACCCTCATGACCTCATCTAAACCTAATCCCCTCCCAACGCCCCACCCTCTATTAGCATCCCACTGGGGGCTAGAGCTCTCACAAGCGAAATTTGGGAGACTTCTTAAAGGGAAACAATCAGGTATTTCGCCGGTGGGCAAATTGTGGCCTCCATTCTTATTTAATTCCCTTTAGGAAAATCTGCCTTTCTGAGACCCCCCCTGCCCCCCCAGAGAGGTCTGAGGCACGCGGTGCGTGAGATGAGCCCTCCAGATGGCACAGGGACGCAGCTCCTTCCTCCAAGGAGACACATTGGGCTCTCTCCAACTCGGTTTCACCCACTCGGGTGTCCGTCTCCTGCCCATGAGCTGGTTCTCTGGGGCAAACACACAGCAAACTCCCAGCCGTCTGGGGGCCCTGAGGCCCAGCCATTGCTCAGCTCCCTCGTCCTTTTAAAAAGTTGTTAGCCCTTGGACCCGCACTCCCTCCCATGTAGAGGACTTGGTTTCAGCAGCGGTAGAGGAGAGCCAACCAACCCAAGGGTCTTGGGATGAAACCCAAAGAATCATACCATGAGAGGGTACATTTCTTTTCGAAGACTCACATTTTTATTTTTCAAACACAGAATTTTCCATCCTATTCTATAACATATCTATGTTTATTTAAATACTAGAGCCAGGCCCCTGGGTGGCTCAGTGGTGACGTGTCTGCCTTCCGCTCAGGTTGTGATCCCAGGGTCCTGGGATGGATGGAGCCTGGCATCAGGCTCCCTCCTTGTGGGGTGGGAGGGGGACGTGGGGTGGGGTGGAGGGGTGGGGTGGGGGCTGCTTCTCCCTCTCCCAGTCCTCCCCTTTGTGTTCTCTCTCTCTCTCAAATAAAATAATAAAATCTTTAAAAAAAGGTAAAATATAAATAAGTAAATACCAAAGTCATGTCTTAAATCACTTCTCATGAAATAAAGTTCATCTTCCACATTCTGCCTCTGGCTCAGAGAACTGCCTGGCCTGGCCCAGCAGCCCTGGGTGCATGTAACTTTGAGAAGCGTGACTCAGGTCGGACTGCCAGCCAGGTGCTTCCCAAGATGCTCCTGGGCAGTTGGTGATGTCAGTGAACAATGGCCCTTAAAGACATCCCCCCACTAAATCCCTGTGAATATTACCTTATGTGGAAGAGAGAATTTGTACGTTAGAGTGAGTTCAGTGTCTTGAGATGATTCTGGATTATCTGGGTGGACCAATGTCATCTCAGAGTTCTTTTTTTTCTTTTTAAGATTTTTTTTTTTTTTAAAGATTTTATTTATTTATTTGACAGAGAGAGATCACAAGTAGGCAGAGAGGCAGGCAGAGAGAGAGAGGAGGAAGCAGGCTCCCTGCTGAGCAGAGAGCCCGATGCGGGACTCGATCCCAGGACCCTGAGATCATGACCTGAGCCGAAGGCAGCGGCTTAACCCACTGAGCCACCCAGGCGCCCCTCTTTTTAAGATTTTATTTATTTATTTGACACACAGAGATCACAAGTAGGCAGAGCAGCAGACAGAGAGAGAGAGAGAGGAGGAAGCAGGCTCACCGCTGAGCAGAGAGCCCGATGCGGGGCTTGATCCCAGACCCTGGGATCATGACCTGAGCTGAAGGCAGAGGCTTTAACCCACTGAGCCACCAGGTGCCCCTCAGAGTTCTTATAAGAGGGAAGCAGGAGAGGGTCAAGAACATTGGAGAAGCCAGAGTTTGGAGTGATGCCCTTCAAAGCTAAAGGAGGGATCACAAGCCAAGGAATGCCGGCAGCTACTGGGAGCTGAAAGAGGTGAGGAAATGGATTCTTCCCCTCTGAGCCTCCGAAACGAAACTGCCCTGTTGAAATTTTGGTATTAGCCCAATAAAATTAGTTTTGAATTTCTGACCTCCAGAACTCTAAGAACAAATTTATGTTGTTTTAAGCCACTGAGTTTATAGTGGTGATTTAAGAAAACTATTACGGTTGGTTCACTTGGGGGGCTCAGTTGGTTAACTCCTTACTCTTGATTTCAGCTCAGGTCTTGATCTCAGGGTCCTGGGATTGAGCCCGGCACTGGGCTCCTCGCTCAGTATGGAGTCTGCTGAAGATTCTCTCCCCGTGCTTCTGGCCCTCCACATGTCCTCTTGCTCATGTGCTCTCTCAAATAAATAAATCTTTAAAAAAAAAATTGACTGTTGCTCTTAAAGACCAGAAATCCTTGTTTACATATTCATTCCTGTACGCATTGCTAAGTGAATGAGGAAAATAGCACCAGCTTTCATTGGCTAAGCACTTGTAAAAGTGCATTTTCCCAATTCATAAGGGAGAATGCACTTTGTGGGTGCTCCTTTGATTCCATTTTACAGTCCCTGTCTGCTTAATGGCCTGACCTCGTCCATCCTTTCCTTAAAGGACAGTCAGTGAACAAAGAAAAGAAGAAGCAAAGATGGTTGTCCAGTCAGTAATGATGTAAAGTAAAGTCAGTAATGATGACATTCTTCTCAACTGGCAAGAGTGTCTATGTGGAGACACTTGGTCAAGAAGAGGAGAGGAGGGGCGCCTGGTTGGCTCAGATGGTTAAGTGTCTGCCTTCAGCCCAATCATGATCCCAGGGTCCTGGGATCGAGCCCCAAGTCAGGCTCCCTGCTGGGTGAGGAGCCTGCTTCTCCCTCTCCCTCTGCCCCCACCATTGCACATGCCCTCTCTCTCTCTCTCTCTCTCAAATGAATAAATAAAATAAATAAATAAAATCTTAAAAAAGAGGATCATGACCCAGAGTAATTGTCTTAGCGGGCTTTGCCACTCAGCAGGAATTAAGGGGGTCTCCTGGGTCCATTCTTGCTGCTGTAACCACGGCAAACTGGGCTGGGTGGGCGGGGGGGGGGGTTGTTATAAACAACAGAAATTTCTTCTCTCAGTCTTAGAGGCCAGAAGTCCGAGATCAGGATGCTAGAGTGGTCAGGTTCTGGTGACCACCCTCTTCTGGGTTACAGATTCTGACTTTTCCTTGTGTCCTCACATGGCAGAAAGAGAGTTTTGAGGTCTCTTTTGTAAGGACACTAATCCTATATTCATGAGGGGATTAGAGAGGGTGATGATCATCCTCACCCCCTCCCTAAGGTCCCATCTCCTGATACCATCACTTTGTGGGTTAGGATTTCAACATATACATTTGGGCAGAGAGACACAGACATTTGGTTTGGTGTTGGGGGAGCCTGACATCTGACTCCAGTCTCATTCCTGGTTTCTCGAATTCCTCTTGGAATAATATAACCGATTCATCATAGGGAACTTTCATCTTGTTTTCATTTATAGGAACAAAAATTTCAAGGAAAAGGTGAAATAAAGCAAAATTTTGTAGCATATGGCTAATTTTAGGTGTGCTTTTCAACAAGTTGAAATGTTTATTATTTTAAAATTATCATAATGGAACTTTTCAAATGTCTCTGAAAATAGAAAGAACGGTGTGCCCCCTGCCATGTGGCCATCACCCAGCTTTAATAATGATCAATACATGACTGATCCTACTTCATCCCCCCCAATCACCCCTGAGTATTTAAAGCAATTCCAGACACCATATCATTAGATCAGCAAATACTCAAGTGATTATTTTAGAGTTTAATTGATGTAAACAGTACAAAATTCAAAAGTAGGAAGGAAAGCTGGAAAGAAGGAAGTCATGGTGGTCTCCTGTCCCTGTCCCATCAAGCCCTGCTCCCAGAGGCAGTGACTATAACTAGTTTCTAACTATAGTTGACCCATGAACACAGGGGTTGGAGCCCTGGACCCCCACACAGACAAAGATTCACATATAACTTTGGATTCCACCAGAACCTAACCATTAATACCTACTGTTGACTGGAAGCCTTTCTGAGAACGTAAATAGTCAATTAACACAAATTGTGTATATGTAGTACACACTGTACTCTTACGATAGAGTAAGCTAGAGAAGAGAAACTGTTGTTAAGAAAATCATAAGGAGGGGTGCCTGGGTAGCTCAGTAGGCTGAGAGTCTGACTCTTGATTTTGGCTTGGGTCATGATCTCATGGGTGGTTGGACTTGGACTTCGTGCTCAGTAGGGAGGCTGCTTGAGGATTCTCTCTCTCCCTCTCCCTCTGCTCCTCCCCCCACTCATGCAAATGCTCTCTCTCTTTCTCTCTTGCTCTCTCAAATAAGTAAATAAATCTTTTTAAAAAAAGAAAATCATAAGGAAAATACATTTACAGTACTGTATGGTATTTATTGAACAAAATCTGCATATTTAAGTGAGTAGACCCAGTCTGTGTTGTTCAAGCATCAATGGTAGCTCTTCTAAATGGAGGCACCACTTGGTCCTGCAAAAAGGAGATTTCTCCTGAGAAATTGGCATCTGAATAGACAGATCGAGCTATCAGTGTATTTCAATGATGGTACTTCTGGTAAGAATAGTTAGAGTGGGGCGCCTGGGTGGCTCAGTGGGTTAAGCCGCTGCCTTCAGCTCAGGTCACAATCTCAGGGTCCTGGGATCGAGTCCCGCATCGGGCTCTCTGCTCAGCAGGGAGCCTGCTTCCCTTCCTCTCTCTCTCTGCCTGCCTCTCTGCCTACTTGTGATCTTGCTCTGTCAAATAAATAAATCAAATCTTTAAAAAAAAAAAAAAAAAGAATAGTTAGAGTGGACTACATGCTGAACACATTATAGATCAATTAATATCTGTGGCTTGATTGATCCTGGAGCTAATGATGGTTGTTATCCAAAATTCAGTTCATAGGACCCCTGGGTGGCTCAGTGGGTTAAAGCCTCTGCCTTCAACTCGGGTCATGATCTCAGGGTCCTGGGATGGAGCCCCACATCTGGGCTCTCTGCTCAGTGGGGAGCCTGCTTCCTCCTCTCTTTCTGTCTGCCTGCCTCTCTGCCTACTTGTGATCTCTGTTAAATAAATAAATAAAATCTTTTAAAAATTCAGTTTGTATTTATTTTTTGAGATTTACTTATTTATTTGAGAGAGAGAGAGAGTGAGTGGTGGGGAGGGGCAGAGGGAGAGAGAGAGAGAGAGAGAGAGAGAGAATCTTAAGCCGATTCTGCACTGAACGTGGAGCCTGACAGGGGGCTTGATCTTACGGCCCTCAGATCACGACCTAGCCAAAACCAAGAGTCACATATAACCAACTGCGCCACCCAGGAGCCCCAAAACTCAGTTTTTAAAGCACCCATCTTGCACCACTCTATCTTGGCCACACATAGAACATAAGAACTAGAAGGGCCGCTAGCACTAATTTAATTGAGCCCTGGGAGATGAGAGAATTAAGACCAGGGAAGTCAAGCTGGTAGCAGAGAATTAGAACATCATTCTCTTGCATCCAGGGCTCTGTCCACTGTGTCCTAAATCCTTCCCCAGCCTGTCCATGTTGGAGCACATCTAGCTCCCATTACCATTAACCATAATGAAGGGCAGATGCTGTGTTCTTATAAATCTGCCCTTGGAGAAGGAGTCCTCATGGTGTTGGATGAAACAGTCAGAGCTGGCCACAGAAAATTCTTCCCAGGATTCAAGACACTCTCAAACAGAAACCAGGCAGCAAAACATTGCCCAAGGCCCACAACAGACTCTGCAGCTTTTGGTCACTGCACGTGGGTTGCCTTAAGATCAGAATGCGTGGGGTGCCGGGTGGCTCAGTAAGTTAAGCCTCTGCCTTCGGCTCAGGTCATGATTTCAGGGTCCTGGGATAGAGCCCCTCATCAGGCTCTCTGTTCAGCAGGGAGCCTGCTTCCCCATCTCTCTCTGCCTGCCTCTCTGCCTGCTTATTGGTCTCCCATTCTCTCTCTCTGTCAAATAAATAAATAAAATCTAAAAAAAAAAAAAAAAAAAAAAAAAGATCAGAATGCGTTTGTGCAGCCTTGAACAGTTCCCCAAGTTGCCTGACATCTAACAGTTCATGCGTTCCTCCTCCTTTAAGGTCAATAATTATAACCCTGGCTTTACACAAAAGAGAGGAAGGTTCAGGCATCCTAAGTGACCAACCCAAGGACGTGTCATCAGCAAGGGGCAAAACCTGCACTTAAATGTTGGCTTGTGGCCCCCAGCACAGTTCTCTACCTTCACCACAGGCTCGGATACAAAATGAGGGAAATGTCTTTATTGAAGGAGAACGTACAACACTCGGCCACTGTTTCGGAAGCCCAGAAGCACGGTTATGTGTTTGTCTTGGCACCGACTTCAACTGAGTAATTTTGGAAAGGGCAATTCCGGCAGAGGACAAACTGGGAGTGTGGGGCATTGTAAGCAGTTTGTATTTCAGGAGCAGGGAGATGGGAGCCAGGCAGCAGGAGTCAGCTCACGGAGGACGGCTTCATATACCACGCGGACCTTGGATTTTGCCCTCTCAGTAGCAGATGAGAAGTCACTGAGGACTTTAAGCAAGGAGTAACATGGAAATATTTGCATTTTGAAAGGTCAGTTGGTGGCCACGAGCAAGATGAAGGGTTGGTGCCAGGACCAGGGAGAGAGGAATCGGCCAGCAGGCTGCACATTGGCCAAATGAGACAGGGTGAGAAGTTGGGGTGGGAAGGAACACCAGCGCCCCAAGGTCCAAGTCACAGAGTCCATGAGAAAGGCGAATTTATTTCCACCCTAACATTGCAGGATGTGGTACTGTTCTGGGGGCTTAACTTTTATTGAAAAAAAAAAAAAAAAAGAACTCTGAAGACATAGTGAACATATGACAAAATGCGTGGGTTTTGAGTGTTCAGCCCAATGAGTTTTTTCTTTTATTTTTTAATTCAAATTCAATTTAATTAATATATAGTGTATTATGAGTTTCAGGGGTAGAATTTAGTGATTCATCAAGTGCTCTCCTTAATGCCCAACACCCAGTTACCCCAATCTCCCACCCACCTTCCCTCCTGCAACCCTCAGTTTTCTCCCTGGAGGTGACTCTCTCATGGTTTGCCTCCCTCTCTGTTTTTATATTTTTCCCTCCCTTTCCCTCTGTGCATCTGTTTTGTTTCTTAAATTCCACATATGAGTGAGATCATATGGTATTTTTCTTCCCCCGACTGACTTATTTCGCTCAGCATCATATCCTCCAGCTCTACCCACGCCGTTGCAAATGGCCAGATTTCGTTCCTTTTGATCAGCCCAGTGAGTTCTGACCACCGTGTAACCCTTGTGTGGCCGCAAGCATGGCGGCTGGCAGGTAACTCCAGCTGCAGAGAGTGTGAGAAGAGAGCCCCGTTTTTCTTTCTCGTTTCCCTACCACACACCTAAGACACATTGTCAATGGAACGATGCCGGCATTACAGCCTTCTGATTTCTTTCTTGTCCCCAGGTTTCTGGATGACCCCAGGGAAAACAAAGAGAGAAGGGAGAGGGGAAAACCCCGGTTGAGTACCATGGAAGCTGCATGCCGGGTGGTGACAAGTGTCACGGCATTCACCCTTCCAACAGCAGCCTGACCACCAAACCACGACCCAGGAAAGATGGTGCCCGAGAGGCTGTCTGTGCTCTGAGATAAAGCCAGCGGCTAGAGGTCAGACACAATGGACCTTTCTCAGTGTTCACCCATGAGCGCTCCTGGCAAGGACCTCGAAAGAGTGACAGCTCTCATCACCTCCCCTAAGCGCAGAGATGGGAATGGAGCTTGGCCCAGGTCCCCAACGGCAGGAACAGACGCCACCACCATCCAGCTCAGGTGAGGAACTCCGCGGGGTGGTGGAGGGCTCAGAGGGTTCAAGATACAGCCAGTGCCTTCCCGTGGGACCTGAAATGCCAGGGCTCCCCAGGGTAGGGTCCTTAGGTCCATGGCTGCCGTGGGGCTAACCCCCCTTCTGGCTGTAGCTGCCATGGAAAAACCCTTCAGGAACAGTTCAAAGCCATAGGAGCATGAAAGGTATAGGCAGAAGGGAACTGAAGTTGTTGAAATGGCCTGCATTTCTTGTTTCTTGATAGCCCTGGGAGATGGTTCAACGGCAGGGTCGTCTTCGCTCGAGATAGACCGAAGAGCTCAGCTTTGCAGTTTTTTTATCTTGATGACAGATGTGCTCTTTTTAAAATGTCACAGAACAAGCAGAACTCTAAACGATGCTGCCTGCTTTTCTGTGGCTCATTCTCAGGACCTTTTGACAGTTCCAATATGTCTGTGCTCTTGAGAAATGGATTTGGGACAGAGACAGTGAGAGCCGTCGCTGGAACTCACTGAGGGTCTGCTGGAAAGGCGTAAAAGCCCAAGGGCCAGGGCTGGCGCGGCTCCAGGGAAGGCGGACTGGGAGACAATGCCGCTCAACTTCACAGTGGGTTTCTGTGCTGATACTTGTTTGGCCGGAGAGCAACACGTTGGACTGTGCTTTTTGATGACAACTGACCAGAAGTCTGGTTACCTCGCAAGGAAATTCTATGACGTTTCAGTGATATTTAGAAGACTTCTCACAACACATGGTCAAGTTAAAAATAACAGTTCAGGGGTGCCTGGGTGGCTCCATCATTAAGCATCTGCCTTTGGCTCAGGTCATGATCTCAGGGTCCTGGGATCGGGCCCCACGTTGGGCTTCCTGCTCTGCTGGGAAGCCTGTTTCCCCCTCACCCACTCCCCCTGCTTGGGCTCCCTCTGTCGCTGTGTCTCTCTCTCTCTCTGTCAAATAAATAAATAAATAAAATCTTTTAATTAAAAAAAAATTAAAATAACAGTTCATTCTGATTCAGTTTTGTCCATTTGTGGGGACAGAGGGACTGGGAGGGCATTGTATTACTTAGGATGTGGGAATATAAAGAACAGAGACTCACCAAGACTGCTCAAAAAACAAACGAACAAAAACAAAAACCAAGTTCCTTGCAAGGAAACACCTGCACCTATACATAAGCAAAGCTGGGAAACAGTAAGAGTGAGGATTATTCTGTAATCAAGGCAGGTCCAAAGGGCTCAGCCACAGGAGCCGAACCTCTGGAAGCTTTGCTCTGCAGTTGGGACTGGTCAGCTTCCTCACGCCCTCTTCTGTAGTTTCTTTTCTTTTCTTTTCTTTTTTTAAGATTTTATTTATTTATTTGACAGAGAGAGAGATCACAAGTAGGCAGAGAGGCAGGCAGAGAGAGAGAGGAGGAAGCAGGCTCCCTGCTGAGCAGAGAACCCGATGTGGGACTTGATCCCAGGACCCTGAGATCATGACCTGAGCCGAAGGCAGCGGCTTAACGCACTGAGCCACCCAGGCGCCCTCTTCTGTAGTTTCTCACCTTCTCACACCTTCTCCTTACATTTTCTGTTTCTCCACAATTCGGGCTTGCAAAGGACCCATCAGGGCTGCACTGTTCCTCCTCGTGTGATTCTTGAAGCCAGGTCCCCTCTGCTAGCCACCAGTCTGTCTGCAGCTCCTGGTTCTAATACCCAGGAGAGGAGAGCTTTGGCCCACCCTGTCTGTGCCCAGCCCATGGAAACCAGCCTGCATCAGGCTACCTGGGCTCCTGGTCCCCGTACAAGGATCAAGCTAACGTGCATGACTTTGATTTAGTTCCTCAGCACTGTGGCCGGTGGGGCAACAATGGTGCAATCAGACAAGACACACGACATATTGAGTGGACTGAAAGGCGAATGATTGGGAAGGGTACCAGCCCGCACTGGTGACAGGACACCGTGGACAAGTTCTGTGCCCACTCACGTTGTCTGCCCCACGCGTCCCGCAGAACGTGCAGTGACCTTGGGCACCTTGGCTAGTCTGGGCTTGCAGCACCCAGAGGAGAATCCCCAGCCTTGCCTGCCAGGCCTATCTGCTCAGTTTCCCTGTTTTCTAGCAGGAAAGCTGAATTTCAGGATGAACTGTGAGTTGTTTTTTCAATCTGTTTTATGAGCCCTTAATCATCAGGAAAATCGAGCATTAAAAAGAAAAGTGCATGTTTATTTTTCTTTTTGTCGAGACCTTGAAAACAGAAGAGGGATGGGAGAAATGACAAAAAGCCACGGCGGTCAGGTGATACACATGCAGGAGACATGCTTCTTTGCCGAAGTGGGCACGCCTCGTTCTGCCCACTAGACTCCTATGCAGCCACAGGGAAAAGCAGGGGGGCTCTTCTGTCTGAATGTTGTCTCCAGAACTGCCCAACACCTGCACCTCTTGAATTTCATTCAAGATTCCTAATCAATAAGAGAATGTGTTCTTTGTGGCTGGCATCCTGCCACTAGCCCCAAGAATCACTTAAGAGTCTGTACTTCGGGCCCTTCTGGAAGGAGTTCTTTGTTTGAAGCTCTGTACTTGCCTAAAAAGGTCCCTTGGAGGAAATCTGGTATGTCTATTCAGAACGACTCACAAAAGGGAGAGTGGTAAACACTCTGATTGACAAGGTTTGCTTTAATAAATTAACAATTACCTTAAAATGATTACAATCTTGTGTTTCCTCCTCCCCACCCTGGGGGTTCTGGGTCTGGCCAAATATACGAGTTCTCTGTGAAATTGGCAATAGCAGGGAAATTCCAAGTCAAGAATGTGATGGAGGCCCTGCAGGAGGGACCGGCTGGGGCTGTAGAAAAGCCATGAAGAGGCAGTCATCTCATAGATTATAAATGAAGCAACAGATGCGATCTACTGCTTAGCATGTTTTATGGGACCACAGATACATTCTTCTTAAAGATCCTTCTCCTGGAATTTTAAAATGAAGGCGTGGTTTCTAGCTGGTGTTTTTGTTGGTTCTGATTAGTTTAAGGAAGTGGAGCATAGCTGTTTAAATGCACGTTAGGGACTGAATTTATACTCCTGACCGCCTCTGTAAGGACAAAGAAGTAAATCCCATGATAGTAAAAGGCACGAACCACATGACTACCAGCCGTAAAATCTTACTGCTCAAATCTTGGATCCTATCTGGAAATAATTTATTAGAATTTGAGAGCTGAAAATACGTCATTATCCAAAACACGACTAGATCAACAGGTGGAGTCTATCAGTTATAATCAAGACTCCTTAGGTTAAGATTTTTATCAGAGACTCTGGGTATCTAGTTACTCATAGAGACTTATTATTATTTTTTTCTGCAAAATGGACATTTTTAGGAAGAATATCTGTTCATGTCTTTTTAAAATTTAAATTTTATTTATTTATTTTTAAAGATTTTATTTATTTATTTGACAGAGAGAGAGAGATCACAACTAGGCAGAGAGGCAGGCAGAGAGAGGTGGGGAGCAGGCTCCCTGCTGAGCAGAGAGCCCAATGCGGGGCTTGATCCCAGGACCCTGAGATCTTTACCCAAGCTGAAGGCAGTGGCTTAACCCACTGAGCCACCCAGGCACCCCTTAAAATTTAAATTTTATTTAAGGTAATACATCCACATGGCTCACAATTAAAAGGTGAAAATGGCATAAAGTGAAAGTCTCCTTCCTACCCTGTCCCTCCGCCTCTCATCTCCCCTCCCTGGAGGCAGCCAATGTTTTCATTTCTCTGGATATTCCTTCCTCAGGCACTTATTTGCATACAAGCTAATATGTACATAAATTTTTCTGTTTTACACAAACTGTAGAATATTATACATAATTCTACACTTTGCTATTGTCTGTTAACAATGTATCTTACACAGTCCCCACTATTCTGCACCACTATTCCATTATAAGAACAGACCATCGCTCACTCACCTACCTCTGTTCAACACTTAGGTCCAAGACTTTGCATTACAATGTTGAGTGGATGCCTTTGTGAGTAGTATCTGTAGGACACATGGTTGGATAGATGCAGATCTGCCAGCTGTGCCCCTCTCCAGCAGGAAGATCGTGGAAAACCACATGACCCATGATTGGTTTCCTGCAACCTTTCAGTGTTAGGTGTTATACAATTCTTTGAACATTGCGGAACTCTTTGAACATTTTGTAGCTGAAAAATATTGACCATTGTCAATTTTGATACATCCAAACGGTATTTTCATGCTTTTATGTGTTCGTATTCTAATTTGCATCTCTCATTTTGAGAGAGGTTAAGAATCTTCCATAGTCTTTGGCATTTCCTTTTCTTTGAATAATCCATTTATATACTTCAATTATTTTATTATCAGGTTGTAATTCTTTTTCTTACAGATATAAAAAAAATTATTTTCCAACGTATCAAGTCTTTTTCACTGTTTATAATTTTTTTTTAAATCCCCATATTCACATTTTGGTTTTGTAGTAAAATGCATCAGTCTTCTCTTTACTAGCTGTAAAACTTTAAAATTGTAATTAAAATGGTCTTTCCTACCCTAAGATTAAAAAATAATTCTCTTTTTAGGGGTAATTTTGTAGTTTAATTTTATTGTATTTAAATCTTTGATATGAAGTGTATTTCTGTATAAGGTATGAGGTATGATTTCAGTTTTATTCTTTCTCAGATGGCTAATACTGTGGGAGGAAAGTTTGTGTCCTTCCCAAAGTTTATGTGAAAGCCCTAACTAGTCTTCAGCATGATGGTATTGGAGGTGGGGCCTTTGGAAAGCAGTTGGGTTTAGGTAAGGTCTTGGGAGTACAGTTCCCATGATGAGATCAGTGTTCTTATAAAAGAAAGGAAGAGACAGAGATCTCATTCTCTGTGTGTACACACCGAAGAAAGATCATGTGAACATGGGTCGTTGTGACCTGGAAGAAGGCGCTTGCCAAGAACTTGACCCTGCTGGCACCCTAATTTCAGACTTCCCAGCCTCTAGAACGATGAGAAATAAAAGTTTATTTTATTTTGTTTTTTTATGATTTTATTTATTTGTTTGAGATAGAGGGGGGCACAAGTGGGGAGGAGAGGGAGAGGGAGAAGCAGACTCCCTGCTGAGCAGGGAGCCCACTGTGGGTCTTGATCCCAGGACCCTGAGATTATGACCTGAGCTGAAGGCAGACACATAACGACTGAGCCACCCAGGCACCCTGAGAAATAAATGCTTATTGTTTATGACAACCCATCTGTGGTATTTGTTATAACAAGCTGAGCTAAGTTACCCAGTTGCTCCCACATTTATCTAATAACAATTTCGCACTAGTATGTAACACCATCTTTATCTTATACTTTACATTTTGTGCATTTAGGACTATTTCAGGCAAACCCATACCATAGATATGTATGAGAATATGCTAGTACCACACTGTTTTAATTACTATACCATTTATAACATGTTGTAATACCCCTGACCTGATTTTAAGTGCATTTTATAAGCAATTTAGTATTGGTGTTTTTTGATGCAAGCAAAAGAAACAGATTTTTTTTTTTTAAGAGAGAGAGGGAGAGCATGTAACTGGGGGGCAGGAGGAGCAGAGGGAGAGGGAAAATCCTAAGCAGCTCCACTCCTAGTGTGCAGAGTACAATGCAGGGCTCCATCTCATGACTCTGAGATCATGACTTGAACTAAAATCAAGAGTTGGATGCTTAATCAACTGAGCCACCCAGGCACCCCCAACAGAAACATTCTTAAGCAAGGAAAAGCTTTTAACTGGAAGGTTGTTAGGGTAGATCTTAAAATCAAAGGAATCAATCTGGGAAGTGTAGGAAGTAGGTCAACTCCAGAGAATTCCATTGGTAGAGCTCCTCTCCAAGTGGTCCCATGAATGCAACTTAGGTTCTTGGTCACTATCTTCAAGTTCCAAATTCTTGAGCAAGAGATGGGGTGTCTTGCTGGGTCAACACAGAAGAGGCCACAGTGAAAAGGTCATGGTGAGAAGGAAGCTGTCCCAGTTAATGTGTCTATTACACATCTGAATTATTGATATCATGTTTCTAAGTCCTTTCTAAATATACATTTCTATATTGAAAAGTAAATGTTCAGATCAGTGGTCCAAGATGGCAGAGGAGTAGGAGACCTAAATTTTGTCTGGTCCCAGGAATTCAGCTAGCTATCAAATGGTTCTGAACACCTACAAACTCAACAGGAGATCAAAGAAAAGAATAGCAGCAACTCTATTAACAGAAAAGTGGCCTGTCTCTGGAAGGTAGGACATGTGGAGAAGTGAATCCGAGGTGATATTTGGAAAGAGAGACTGTGGGGTGAGGGAACCTCCATCACCAGGCTACTGGCAAGTGATAGAGCAGAGGAGCACAAAATTGGAACTTTTAGAAGTCTGCTCCACTGAGGGACATCCTTCTGGTGGCTAAGCAGGGTTGGGGGTTGGGGGGGGTGGAACCCTCACTGGGACAGTGTGGTCTCAGGACTCTCAGAGTCACAGGACGACTGAGGGTGCCTGAGTGCAGTGGAGCTCCCAGATATTGGAGCAGGGAAGCCACTGCAAAGATGGAGCCCAGGAGTGGGCTCTCAGCTCAGGGTTGCCATAAACCAACATCTGTGCCATAGTCAGGCCATTGCTCTTCAAGCAAAGACTCAAAAAGTGGCAGATCTGGGGAGACTCCCCTTCCTTCCTAGGGAGGAGTGGTGTGGGAGCATACTGCAGGGATCTCCTGGGTTTGGAAACTCCAAACAGGGTCATATGCCAGTGATAAAAGTGCTTAGTCACAGGCCTGATGAACTCAGAGTACGGCCGGAGATCAGGAAGATGGGAATGATTGACTGCTTCTTTCCGAGGGCGCACTGAGGAGAGGGGCCTCAAGTTCTCAGCTCCTGTGGGGCAGAGATTGGGAGGCTGCCATCTTCATTCCTGCCCTCCAAAGCTATACAGAAAGCGTTCAGGGAACAAAAGCTCCCAAGAGCAAACCCAAGCAAATTACTTAGCCTGGCCCCTGGCAAGGGTGGTACAATTCCCTCTCGGGCAAAGACACTTGAGAATCACTGCAACAGACCCCTCCCCCAGAAGATCAGCAAGAACATTCAGCCAAGACAAAGTTTACCGGTCAATGAGAACTGCAAAATGCCAGCACTAGGGGAATACAGCACAGGACTCATGGCTTTTTTCCCATTTTTTTCTTTTTTGAATTTTTCTTCCTTTGTTTTTCTATGTATATATAGAAAAATGATATATAGAGAAAGAGAAAGAGTCTTTAAAATAAAATAATTTTGGGATGCAGTTTCTTCTAACAGACCAAAATACACCCAGAATCCAATGTATGGCTCTGTTCTATTCATCAGCTTGATCGCATTCTTTTTTTTTTTTTTTTCTTTTCTCCCTGGTTTAAGGTCTCTTCTGATTTTTCTAAGTGTATATTTCTCTGGGGTCATTGTTACCCTTTTAGCATTTTATTCTCTCATTCATCTACTCTTCTCTGGACAAAAAAAGAAAACTCACCTTAAAAAAGAGAACAAAAGGCAGTACTGACTGCCAGAGACCTAATCAATATGGACATTAGTAAGATATCAGAATTAGAGTTCAGAATAAGGATTATAAAGATACCAGCTGGCTTTCTGGATAAATAAAATCTAACCAGTCAAAATCAAAATGGCTACTAATGAGCGGCAATAAAAAATGGAGGCTCTTACTGCTACGATAAATGGAGCAGAAGAGAGAACTAGTGACATACAAGACCAAATGGTGGAGAACAAAAAAGCTGAGAAAAAGAGATAAACAGTGTATGTACTGGATCACGAGGGGGGAATTTGAGGTATAAGTGATACCATAAAGCAAAACCATATTAGAATAATCGGGATCCCCAAGAAGAAGAAAGAGAGAGGGGAAGAAGGTATATTGGAGCAAATTATAGTGAAGAACTTCTCTAATTTGGGGAAGGAAAGAGGCATCAAAATCCAGAAGGCAGAGAGAACCCCCCTCAAAATCCATTAAAAAAAAATCCATTAAAAATAGGTCAACACCCTGACATTTAATAGTAAAATTTACAAATCACAGGAACAAATAGAAAATACTGAAAGTAGCTTGGGACAAGAGGTCTGTTGACCTTCAAGGGTAGAAATATTAGATTGGCAGCAGACCAATCCATGGAGACCCAGCAGGCCAGAAAGGACTGGCATGATATATTCAGGGTGCTAAATGAGAAAATGTGCAGCCAAGAATACTTTATCCAGCTGGGCTGTCAAAATAGAAGGAGTGATAAAAATCTTCTAGGACAAACAGAAACTAAAAGGATTTGCTATCACTACACCAGCCCTATGAGAAATAGTGAAAGGGGTCCTCTGAGTGAAGAGAGAGCCCCAAGTAACAGACCAGAAAGGAACAGAGACAAAACACAGTAACTATCAATTTACAAGCAATATGATGACACTAAATTCATATCTTTCAGTAGTTACCCTGAATGTAAATGCGCTAAATGCCCCAATGAGAAGACACAGGGTATCAGATTGGAAAAAAAGCAAGACCCATAAATATGCTGTGTGCAAGAGACTCATTTTAGACCCAAAGACACCTCCAGATTTAAAGTGAGAATGTGGAAAACCATTTATCATGCTAGTGGATATCAAAAGAAAGTGGGGGTGGCAATCCTTATATCAGACAAATTAGATTTTAAACCTAAGACTATATGAGATGAGGAAGGATACTATATCATCTTAAAGGGTCTTTCAAATAAGAAGATCTAACAATTGTAAATATTTATGATCTAACATGGGAGCAGCCAATTATATATGCCAATTAATAACAAAATAAAAGAAACACATTGACAATAATACAATTATTGCAGAGGGCTTTAACATCCCATTCACTGCAATGGACAGATCATCTAAGCAAAAGATCAACAGGAAATAAGGGCTTTGAATGACACACTGGACCAGCTGGACTGCACAGATATATTCAGAACATTCTGTTCCAAAGCAACAGAACACACATTGTTCCGGAAAACACATGGAATGTTCCCCGGAATACATCACATCCTGGGTCACAAATCATGTCTCAACTGGTACCAAAAGATTTGGATTATTCCCTGCATATTTTCAGACCACAATACTTATGAAAGAAATTGAGGAAAATAGAAGGAAATGGAAAAACATTCCATGCTCATGGATTAGAAGAAATATTGTTAAAACGTCTATGCTGCAGAGCAATCTATATATTCAATGCAAACCCTATCAGAATACCACCAACCTTTTTCATAGAAATGGAATAAATAATCCTAAACTTTGTATGGACCCAGAAAAGACCCCAAAGAGCCAGAGGAATGCTGAAAAAGAAAACCATAGCTGGTGGCATCACAATGTTAGTCTTCAAGCTCTATCCCAAAGCTGTAATTATCAAGAAAGTATGGTACTGGCACAAACCAGACACATGGATCAATGGAACAGAATAAAGAACTCAAAAGTAGATCTTCAAGTCTATGGTCAACTAATCTTTGACAAAGCAGGAAAGAATATGCAATGGAAAAAAGAATCTCCTCAATAAATGGTGTTGAGAAAATTGGACAGCTACATGCAGAAGAATGAAATGGGACCATTTCCTCATACCACACACAAAAATAGATTCTAAATGTGATTTCTGACTGTCAAATAAATAAATAAAATCTTTAAAAAAAAAAAAAAAGAAATGGGCAGAAGGGGTGCCTGGGTGGCTCACTGGGTTAAGCCGCTGCCTTCAGCTCAGGTCATGATTTCAGGGTCCTGGGATCGAGTCCCGCATTGGGCTCTCTGCTCAGCAGGGAGCCTGCTTCCCTCTCTCTCTTTCTCTGCCTGCCTCTCTGTCCACTTGTGATCGCTCTCTGTCAAATAAATAAATAAAATCTTTAAAAAGAAAAAGAATGGGCAGAAGACATTAACAGACATTTCTGCAAAGGAGACATCCAAATGGCCAATACACACCTGAAAAAGTGCTCCACATCACTTGGCATCAGGGAAACAAAACTCAAAACCACAATGAGATATCACCTCACACCAGTCAGAATGGCTAAAATTAACAAGTCAGGAAACGACAGATGTTGGCGAGGATGCAGAGAAAGGAGAACCCTCCTACCCTGTTGGTGGGAATGCAAGTTGGTGCAACCACTCTGGAAAACAGTATGGAGGTTCCTTAAAAAGTTGAAAATAGAGCTATCCTACGACCTAGCAATTGTACTACTGGCTTTTTACCCTAACGGTAAAATGAAACAAAGTGAGAACAGAGAAGGAGACAAACCATAAGAGATTGTTAATCTTAGGAAACAAACTGAAGGTTGGTGGGGGCAGGGATGGGGTGGCTGGGTGATGGACACTGGGGAGGGTATGTGATGTAATAAGCATTGGGTATTACATAAGACTGATGAATCACAGATCTCTACCTCTGAAACCAATAATACGTTATATGTTAATTTTAAAAATTCCCCTTGAAATCCCCAATGGTAATAGGTTTCTATAGAAACACCTCAAAGTTGTGGCCACTAGTTAGGCAAAATGATTGGAGATACCCCAAATTCTGTGTAGTATTATTCTAAAAGAGTTATAGGATTCTTGGAATACAAAAAGATGCAAGATACCATCAGGTTCAACGTTCTTGAGAGTTACTCCAAAAGACATTTCCATACTTGAAGATTTCACTAAAGAGTACTTACAGAAAAAGACAGAAACTGGGGCACCTGGGTGGCTCAGTGAGTTAAGCCTCTGCCTTTGGCTTGGGTCATGATCTCAGGGTCCTGGGATCGAGCCCCACATTGGGCTCTCTGCTCAGCGGGGAGCTTGCTTCCCCATCTCTCTCTGCCTGCCTCTCTGCCTGCATCTCTGCAGGCAGATCTCTGTCAAATAAATAAATAAAATCTTGAAAAAAAAAAAAAAAGACAGAAACTTATAAAACCAAATATATGTATAGTCCAACTCAGTCATTGACTCAGGTGGGAAGCACAGACTTCTCTGAGAAGTAGGAAGACATAGGTAATGTATGTAATTTGGACCAGAGGGATTTTGCATATAGGGCTATTTGATGAGAACATTTCCCCAAACTGGGTATTTCCATCCTGGGTAAGAAATCATTTAGTGGACCTCTGGGCCTTTCTCTGCTCCTGTCTTCATTTTGCCTTTGGGCAGAAGAATAACTTGACTGGCAAATTTGGGGAGAAAACTGAGCATGCTCATCTCCTTGATAGTGAGTTGTCTGTACAGAGCATATATTTTGTCCTCATCCTTCAGGGGCAGGCCCCCTTGAGGACATGGTTCTTAAGACATCTTTGGCTAAATCTTGGCTCCAGTCTTGTCCTCTAATCTGGCCTCTGTCATCTGTCAGGTTCTCTGGCATCTATTTTACTGAGGTCATAAGAAACCTCAGTTAGCTGTCTTGTGTAATAGGAACCTGTTTTTCAGCCTTGAAATGATTTAGTGGATCTAGGATATTAAAATTAAAACCATAAGATCAGTGTTTTTATGTTAAGAATTGGCATATCTAACTGAATGTTGGAAAGGATTTTGTTTATTAGAGCGCAGCCTCATAAATCCAATCTAAAGTGTACACCTGAGAAATGGATTTAGCCTTAATTTTCAGTTGACATCTTCCTAAGTTTGTGTGTAGAATTGGAACTCTCAATAGGTTCACTTTATTATAAGTTTACTTTAATTGTTGTCTAAGGACTCAGCAAACATTGAAGGAGAGCCTTGAAAACTTAAAATGCATACCTACATTGTTAAACTCTTAGAAATAATATTTACTATTTTTTTAAAACTTATGGAAGAATAATTTTGTAAACCAAATAAATTAAACATTCATTTTTAAAATGCATAGTAATTTCTAATTCTTCTTTCCTGCACCAAAAATTGCCCTCAAAGATACCAAATACTGTATCAACAACATACGTGATCTTCTTGCTAGGTTGCTCAAGAAGTCCCCTATTCTCCAAGTCTCCTAGAGTGCCAACAGTCTAGAAAAACCCTGAGCCACACAGCAAAGATGCATTTGCAACACCTGCATATGACCCACTCAAAACCTGGACACCGGCTTGAAGAGCAGCAATTCACAGTGCCTGGTTACTTCCTGACTAGGGTAATAACTCAGGTTAAGATGCTGCTGAGAAATTCCCTGGGGTTAAATGCTAAGCCTGAGAACTTCGTTAGTGGGCCAGTAAAAGGGCTGAAGGGTAGGCACAAAGGGAAAAGTGTCCCAGGATGATGAAACGCCATTTACAAGGGACCCGAAAGCCATTCAGTAGGATTGTGAAATTGATGAGGGACAGAAGCAGGAAAATGTTTACCCTCCACCTGAAAGGCTGACCTAAGGTGCATACCGTATTGATAAGCATCAAATATGTTCCCATTGCTTCAAATATGTGTCTCTTTAAGGGTCTCATGACTGCCTGTATATCTCACCTATAGTTAATATCAAACTGCATGTTAAGCACCAGAGGAATCTTGCAAAAGTAGTTTCACAAGTGGAATGTAAAGGAAATTCAAAGAAACTTTTGTAATCTGACATTCCCTGCATGCCCCCTTTCGATTACTAAGTATATAAACCACAAGCCTCACACAGCAAAAATCACAGCTCTTTCTGTCCATGAGTCCTGTTCCTGTGCTACTTAGCTAAACTTACTTAGTTGCACCAAAAAGGTCTCAAGAATCTTTTGTTAACTGCTGCCCTCGACGACCCTGCATCATTCTGGGGAGGGGGCAGTACAGGGACAGCGACAAAAAGAATCCAAGAGCTTCCGTACACCTTGGTAAGTCTTTACTCTCACCCCTCCCCCCACCCCCGTCTTTGGCTCTTATTTGTTCTTTTTCAGAGATGTCCTGAATGGTATGACCCTTCAGAATGTGCCTTGTCTGAGTGCTCAGTTGAAACCCTCCTGTGTGTGGCTATACTACAGAGAAGACAGACGCCTGCCACCCGGCTGAACACTAGTACTTTGGTCATCACAATGGCCTGTTTTACCTGTTCTTTGAATACCTGTATTCTTCTCGGACACTGGACAGTCATATGGGTCATTAGAACAGCCGTGAATCCTAAGACTCCTAAAGTTTCCTTCTCAATAACTTGGTGAGAGCTCCTGATGAGCATAAAACCCAAGATAAACAGGACCACATGCTTCTAGAAAGGGACAGGCTGGAGCTGTTACCCAGTTGGGGCATTTACCCAACAGGAGACTGCTCCCTTGGGACTAGATCATGGAAAAAGCTCATGAGAAAGTCGCCTGTATTAAATAGGCATCCCATACTTTTGTTTCTTCATGTCTCTCCTTTTTCTTACCCATGGATGGGCTACTTGGTGTTTTGGGTTGTGCTTTTATTTTTTTATTTTTTTTTAAAGATTTTATTTATTTATTTGACAGAGAGAGATCACAAGTAGGCAGAGAGGCAGGCAGAGAGAGAGAGAGGAGGAAGCAGGCTCCCTGCTGAGCAGAGAGCCCGATGCGGGACTCGATCCCAGGACCCTGAGATCATGACCCGAGCCGAAGGCAGCGGCTTAACCCACTGAGCCACCCAGGCGCCCCGGGTTGTGCTTTTAGATTAAAGGTACTTTTAGCTTAGATAGAGGATGCTCAGTACAGTATAAAAAGCTGCCCCTTCTCAAAGAAGGCCAGGACGGCCACCTCATCCATTAGTACTTCATCTAGAGGCTTACAAAGGATATTATACTCAGTCACCAAATATATTGACTCCCTCAAAATCCTAAGAGGCAGTCTTCATCTTGGTGGCATTTCAGTCCATCTACTGGCACCTACTGTAGCTGAGAGGGGGAAGCAAAGGGAGGTCAGGGTGTCAGAGCACTCAGGAAGAAGGACGCCTCTTGCCGCTCTGAACCCCAAGAACCTTCAGCAATATTCCTGATGGGACACTATTCGGAAGCCAAGGAGGATTCTGGTAATGGACTCTTGGTTAATATGTTTTCCTCATTTTCTTGGATTTAACTATGGGATCAGCTTCCTCAGCCCCAAAGGATTCCCTCTTGGGCTGTCTCCTAACACAACGGAGTCAGTTTGGATTTTTTAAAAAAGTGCCAAACCCTACTTCCTGCCCTAGATAATAAACATTCCACCCCCTAGTGAACAACTGTCAATAAAAGATAGAAATCCATTCCCCAGGATGGGTGGCTCTCTCTTTAGCCTGACTGCTCTCAGATCTCTAAAAGAGTGTACTTTTCGCTTTAATCAACTTTCCCACTTCTGTTACTCATCCGCTTTGCTGCATGTCTGTCCTTGAATTCCTTCTCATGACAAGACCAAGAACCTTTGGCCACTCTTTTGGGTCTGGCTGGGTCAAGGCCCCAGTCCCTGGGGTCTCCCCAGTTAACCTGGCAACATCTTGGGGAGACCACGAAGGGATAAGGTAATAGTAGTTGGAATGACCTCTTCATCCATGAGTTTCCCCCCAACTCTCTCCTTCCTTGTGCTGGAGAGTTGCTTACTCACGTCCCCTCTGTTCTACTCTCTCTTTCCGATCTACCTGGGAAAAGGCCTGAGAAGGAAACAAAAATCACTGGTTCAGCAGATTAAATGCAATCTCAGTGCAGGGGAGACTGTCTCCCAAGGAAACTCGTGTTGACTGACAGGAACGATGGGCAGGGGTTCCTCTTTCTTCTGTCTGGGCTTTTATCTGCCTCTAGCCTTGCTGGTGGCTCCTCACCTCTTTGCTTCCACCTCCTTCTCCTCCTGTTTCTGCACCAGCTTGGCTGGGGCTGACAGAACCTGGTCCTGCACCATCCTCCCTGCCTCTGACGCCATTGGCTCCTGAAGAGCACCCCAAGTTGTTGGGCCACCTACTTTTGAGGTCCACACTGGAGGATCTCCCAACTCAATGTGAAGGGGCCCAAGGGTTCCTTTGGACTTGAACCACCCCTTCAAATTTTCCCACAGGTGCCTCAAGTAACATTGATGGTGGGGAACACACTGATTGACTTTCAGTGGGTGCAAAGGCAATATATTCTGTATTAAAGCTAATTCTAGTTTGTTAGTTTAAGATAGACATGTCTTCAGAGTTACCTTTTACTTGGGTTTACTAAAGGTCAAATAAGTTCATGCTCTCTCTGCTGCAATTTGTCAACAAAAGGTGCCTTCAAATGATGGTGAATTTTGTCTGTCTTTTAAGAGTTTTTATGGTCATTGTTAGGAATGAGCAGGTTAAGTAAATAAAAAGTTTTATAGGTAAAACTTTTAAAAAAACTTTCAAAATTTTTGGTAGCCTGAAACTTGGAAGTTTTGTCAAGTCAAATGATAAACTGGATTGAATTCATTAGCTATCTAAGTCTTCCAAATAAGAGAAAGATTAGTGATACAGGTTTGCACTTTTGGCTTCTTATTGTGGAGAAACTGAGGTGGTACTTGAGTCTGTTGGTAAACAGGCTTTATGCTTCACTGAAAGACTGTACTATGGGAAATGATATGTTTTTAGAAATTATGAAATGTATTAATAAATTTGCCCATCAAAACTATTCTGGTGTAACAGACAGTCCAAAAATTTTTTTTTTTTTTTTTTCTGGGAGCCTGGGTGGCTCAGTGGATTAAAGGCTCTGCCTTCGGCTCGGGTCATGATCCCAGGGTCCTGGGATCAAGCCCCACATCGGGCTCTCTGCTCAGCAGCGAGCCTGCTTCTCCCCTCTCACTCTGCCTGCCTCTCTGCCTACTTGTGATCTCTCTCTGTCAAATAAATAAATAAAAATTTTAAAAAAAAAATTTTTTTCTTAAAAATTTTAGTCATTTGACAGAGAGAAACAATGAGATAGGGGACACAAGCAGGGGGTAATGGGAGAGAGAAAAGCAGGCTTCCCACCAAGCAGAACTCGATCCCAGGACCCTGGGATCAGGTCCTGAGCCAAAGACAGACGCTTGACTGAGCCACCCGGGCATCCCAGTTCACAATTGTTTACTGATGTAAATAACAAAGGCAAAAGGAAATGTAAAATTAGATTTCCTTCTTAACTTCCTCTTAACTTGCATGCCACTGACGAATACTGGAGACAACGGAGTATGACAGTCTTCCAGGAACTCCTAACTGTCTTGTGTTAATGCTTTGCTTGACGTTAGCTAGGCCTTCAGGAACCTATAAGTCTTCTTTAACATGTGAAAAGCCTTTCAGGATCTTCCCATTGTCTATCCCCCCCCCCCCCCCCCCATCTCCGAAGTATATAATCAGTTGCTCCTCACAATCTCAGTGCAGCCCTTTCTACTCACAGGTCCTGTCCCGGAGCTATAACAAAAAACACCTGTTTGCACCAAAAACGTCTCGGGAATTCTTTCTTGGCTGTTGGCTCTGAACCTCAACATTTCCACATCATTTTGGCATCACAGCTTGAGGCCTGAGAGTTCTCATCTGGACTGCGAAGCCTTGGTGCAAATTTGGTGAGTAATTCCTCTTCTCTTCCTTTATTTTCATTCCAGGGGCTTTTCCAGGAGTATGGTCTCACTGAAACACTTCATGTCAATTGCTCAGACTGCAGTCCACTAGCCTCTGGCTACTCTATGGGGGAGGAACAGAGGCCTTTTGGCTGGAAGTTAGTACCATGGCTGGAATGGTAATAGGCCCAGAGACTTGATGCCCTCTCTTTTTTCCTGTCCTTATGCAAAGTTGTCTGTTTGGGGCATGGAACAACCACCTAAGTCACCGGGACAACAGCTGGTCCTAGGACACCTGTGTGAGGTTTCCTCCGAGTTGGTCTAATATGATCCTCTCCACACTCCTAGTCTAGCCACTTCTGGCCACAAAAACTCCACCTGGTGCCAGCCAAAACCAGTACCCGAATGAATTAAAATCCAACTGGGGATTGTAAGGGCCTATTTAGCCAGAGTGATTCCATCGATTCCATCCGGTGGTGAAACAGTGATTTTGTTGTTTATGCAGTAAAACTTAAACTGACCCTGCCCCCCCACCCCCCAGGGAACTTACTTAAAAGCAAGTCCCGGAAACCAGTCCCAGATAACAAAGCCCAAATACAAGGGTGGGTCAGGCCAGGTGGAGGCATTCAGTCAGTGGGGCGCATACTGTCTCCCTAGCTACCAAGGAGTATGGGCCCTGCCCTTTGGGCACCTTTTGGGCACCAATTCTAGCCAAGGTGATAGGCTAGGTCAAATATCTACTATAGGGTAGACTGTAATTCAATTGGTCACTTAAGTGTGAGCTAGCAGGACTATGCAGCTTTCTCTGTGTGTTACAATCTCATTGGCCACCTGTGCGTGGCCAGGCCCAAAGCCACATGGCCTTCGCCCTTAAAAGCTAGTCTGTAAGAGACAGCCCTTGGCCAGTCAGTTTGATTCTCGATGTTTGGCGCGAAATAAGGCTTTGCTTGACCTTCGCTTTGTATCAGTCTCAAGTTCCTTTGGTCACGGACCCATTATTGTAGGACCTAATAGGGATCGCTTCCTAGAGAAGTTGGCTATAAGAACTGCATATGTTGGAATGTTGCTTAAACCATTATGGATTTCTGTCTTTCCTGTTTTCCATCAATGTGCCCTACTGACTGCTTAAATTACAAAATTGGGTAGTTTTCCCTTGTGAAACTTAGCTGATGGTTTTAGTAGGTTAAAAATGGAGCATTCTTCATGGCCTTCGGGGCACAGCCTTCCCAGAAAGGCAAGGCAAGATATGACACAATATCTCAGTACATTCACCAGCACCCATTTGTAGCTTAGGATGCAATGGGGAAGGGTGGTGGTGGGGACCGCTGGCATCCCTCCTGCAGGGCCTTTACAGTGGGACTGTGGTCAACAGTGATTTCGTCTGAGGGACTCCTCCGGTCCCTTTTGATGCCTGGAACTTCTGACATATGCTGTGTGCGATGCCAACTGGGAGTCTAGAGAGGATTTTTGGTAAAGCACTGTCTCTCTACTTCAGTTCCCAAGGACTCTTCCTTGGAATGCCTTTTAACTCACTGGAAACAATTCAGATTTTAATATTTGAGAAAGGACTGATCTCCTGTATAGGTTAGATCTCTTCTGCAGGAAACTGGTCCATTTGCCCAGGTTGCTAATCTCCCTCTTGACATACTGGGTGATAAATTATCTAAATAGGCCTCCTCCAAGTAAATCCAGGTCCCCCGAGAACCCCTTTCTCTGCTCTCTTGGCTTTTATCCACCTCCAGCCTTCCTGGAGGCATCTCACCTTTTCTGCCTTCCCCTCCCTTTCCTCCTGGTTCTGCTCCACCTTGGGAGCAGCCTACAGAACTGGCTCCTTTACCATCTGGATGCTTCCAGCATCACAGACTCCTCTTCCTCTCCTCACTGTCAAGGAGTCCAGAGTGCCCCAGTGTGCTTACACAAGGCACTTGAGATTTCCCCAGCAGTATCCCGGGCAAAAATTGACAATGGGGAAACACACGGACTGACTTTCACAGTGAATTCGGGTGGACCATAATTCAGTATTTAAACTAATTGAAGTTTGTTGGTTTAATTAAAATAGACATGTCTTTAGAGTTATCAGCCTTAAATTTGAAACTTCGGTTCCACCAGGGATTCCTGAAGGTCAAAGTATCTCGTGTTATCACTTTTGCACTCTGTTAGCAAAAAGATGACTTAAAACGATGCTGGATTTTGTATGTCTCAAAGTTTTCATGGGTAATTGTTGAGACAGCTTTCAAAGTCTTTGGTAACCTGAAACTTTTGCTCAGATGATCAATTGGTATTCAAATTGTTGGACATCTAGGTCGTTCCCAAATAGGATAAAGTGCTGAAGCATTGATTACTGAATATAGGTTTGCACTTTCGGTTTCTTATTGCAGAAACTAAGAATATTTGGGTCTGTTGAAAACATGCTTTGTGCTTATAGATTCATAAGTTTGCCATCTAAGAAGTCTGGTTTAACGGTTCACAATTGGCTACTACTTAGTTTTCACTAGAGACTAGGGTTTCTAAGAGTTAAAATTCTGCTACATGTAATTAAGACTGATGGAAATAAAGGAAGCAACTCTGAATGAAAAAGTTGTAGGTTTATGAAGGGAAACCTTTGGACAGGAATTTTATATGTGATCAGGATTAAGGCTGAAATGAATGGATTTTAAAAGTACCCCAGTATAAGATTGAAATTCTGCTTTTCTCTCTGCTAAAAATTTTTTTTCTTAAATTGTTGGTCTGCCCTTAATAAGAAAATATGAACAAAGTTTTTTTATTCTTTTTTGTTTGCCCAGAAAACCAAAGTTTATATCCTTTGTCTTTATCAGGTCTTTGATTACTTAAATCTCACTATTTAAGGAGTTAAATTTTGCTAATAACTGCATAACCCTACATATTTGCCTTTGGAATCTCTTATTACCACCTTGGTTAAATAAACAATTAAGTATTAAATTTTTTTTTTTTTTTTTTTAAATTTATTTGCCATAGAGAGAGAAGCGAGAGCAAGCACAGGCAGACAGAGTGGCAGGCAGAGGCAGAGGGAGAAGGAGAAGCAGGCTCCCTGCCAAGCAAGGAGCCCGATGTGGGACTCGATCCCAGGACGCTGGGATCATGACCTGAGCCGAAGGCAGCCGCTTAACCAACTGAGCCACCCAGGCGTCCCTAAGTATTAAATTTTATAATTATCTGAAATCCTATTTAGGCATGTGCTTTATAATTTTCTGAGGTTTTTAAGCAAATTTTTCCAGCTTTACATTGCAAATGTAAATACAATTTGACCAGTTAGGCTTGTTTATTTGGTATGTTAAGTTATTCTAGAAGACCTGTCAAACGAATAATAGTGAAACTTAGGTTGTATTGCTTGGGTAAATGCTATAACTGTTCAATTATATACATACAGATATATACAAAATTCCTGAAATTTTAATATGTTTTGGCAATAAGGTTTTCGCTTAATGCTAATGACCAAATTTCCTTGCCAGCTACATTGCAACCTTTCATCAGATCTTTAATCGTGCCCATTTTCGAGTCTTTTGTCTTTTATATTTATTCTCTTCCAAAACATGTTTCATCTTCAATGAGATTCATGAATAGGGCTTTTTAACAAATACAGGTTTTTTGATATCTTTAAAGTCATAAAACTAAAATTGGTAAAAATTTCCAGAACTAACTAAAAGTTGCATTCAAACTAAAGAATTAGTAACTTAGGACTAAATAAATTAAGGAAGAGGACCATGGTCTTTGTGACTCTTGTTTGAAACATTGCTGGTTCTCTAATGTTTGCTCTTCCAGATTAAGGGTATTTTAAGATATCTCATGACTGACAGAAATGTGATAAAATATTCATTTGTGAACAAAATGAAGATTTTACCTTTTCTTTTTTATTTTTTTAAAGATTTTATTTATTTGACAGAGATCACAAGTAGGCAGAGAGGCACACAGAGGGTGGTGGAGCAGTAGGCTCCTCGCTGAGCAGAGTCTGATGTGGGGCTCGATCCCAGGACCCCAGGGTCATGACCTGAGCTGAAGGCAGAGGCTTTAACCCACTGAGCCACGCAGGTGCCCCTACCTTTTCTCTTTACCTGAACCCTGTGAAATTCAGAAACTCTCATTGAGTGTACGGTCTTTCATAGCAATCATAGTTATTGGCACAAGTTCAATAAGACTCTGTTCTACTTGTAACAGGACACCATTGTAAGTATGGGTATTTTACCAAGGATTTGACTGGAATGTCATATTTGAGAGACATGCATAGACTCGGATATGACCACGCAGCTTCAAGGAACTAAGGTTGAGGGGCACTTGGGTAGCTTAGTCATTAGGCATCTGCCTTCAGCTTGGGTCCTGATTGCAGGACCCTAGGATAGAGCCCCCATGTTGGGCTCCCTGCTCCGCGGGAAGCCTGCTTCTACCTCTCCCACCCCCCCTGCTTGTGTTCCCTCTCTTGCTCTCTGTCAAATAAATAATTTTTTTTTTTTAAAAAGGAACCAAGGCTGATTTATGAAACATGAAGCCAATAAAGCCCCTTAGAAATATCAGCCTGGTAACTTGCTTATAGAGTTCCTGGCAGCCTTACCAGGTAAGTGAAGAATGTCACTTCCTGGCACGTGCAGGAACCTCAAGCTATTTTAGGAACATTGAGAAGAGGAATTCACCCAAATCTACAGGTATCGCAGGCATGTCTGATGGCAAACACTTGGCTTGGCTTCTGGCCTAAAGAAGCCACTAGAAGTTCAATCGAGAGTCCTTAAAAAAAGTTCTAGCAAAACTACCCTCGGGCAAATAATACATTATATGTTAATTAAAAAAAAAAAGTTTCTAGCAAAGCAAATTTTAAAAGATCTGTATGATCAATCACTGTTCTTGCTGAGCTTATGTAAATAATTAGGCCTAGATTGGACTTGTTTTGCAACTGAATTAGTTTTGATTTGGCTATCTCTGGAAATGAAGGTAATTAGAGAGAAATAACGTTTCTTTTTTTTTTTTAAGATTTTTATTTATTTATTTGAAAGAGAGAAAACATGAGCAGCGAGGAAGGGCAAAGGGAGAGGGAGAAGCAAGCTCCCCACTGAGCAGGGAGCACAATGTGGGATGCAATCCCAGGACCCTGGGATCATGATCTGAGCCATAGGCAGATGCTTAGCCGACTAAGGCACCCAGGCACCCTGAGAAATTATGTTTCAAAAACACATTTTTGTAGAATGAAATGTTAACTAGGCTAGATCCTGAGTTCTTCTGGTTTCCTCAAATATCTGGCTATGGCTCTCTAAGGTTTCCAATCTTCTTCCACTTTCTTGACTTAAAGTCATTAGAAACTAAAACTGCCCTTTTCCCTAAAATCTTAAAAACTGATGCTGGACAACTTGAGATAAACTTCAGAGAAATAGCACATGTATAGACAATCTTTTTGCTTCTTATTCTGTGAGGATAATAACGAGACCTTTGGGCATTCCATACAACTGGAAAATGAGATGTATTCCCCTAACAACTGTATATGAAAAGCCTTTTCTCACTGTAGACCTATCAATAGATAAAGAGTGTAGTGCTTTATTAAATTATTCACTCGAGTCTGGTGTGATTCATGAGTTACTTAACAATTATACTGATCATGTGCTCCCAACATCTGATAACTATAAATGTCCACCCCATGTAAGTGCTGGAGACATGGTTTATTTAAACGACTGGAAGTCAAATACAGCAGGATACTTAAGTCCAAAATGCAAAGGTCCATATTGGGTCATATTATGTACTCCTAACTGCAGTAAAATTAGAGGGGCACTCTTTTGGGCTCATATATCTAGAATAAAACCTGTAACTCCTTCACAGGAAACCCATGAGCAAATTAATGTGCGTTCTAATTCCTGTGAACCTGTAGAAGATCTCAAACTCCTCTTCAAACAACAATGAAGGTTGTATATTTTCTTTTTGTTTTCTATTCATCTATCTTAGCTCGTAATTCCTTTCCACAATGGGCACAACATTACGCTAAACTACAAAATCGAACAACTTGTGGAGTTCTGTCAAGTACATCTAGGTTACCCTGGTGGGTTTCCCCTATACAAGGCACCGATTGGCACTCTCTGTATAATTACATTTCAGAAATAATACATAATGATATCCTGTTTCGTGACCAGTCTATCACTAATCAGAATGTTTTTTCCTGGCCCATGGTCAATAGGACATGCCATTTACCAGGACATAACCGGACCTTTTCATATCCTCAAACTATTAAAATATTAACTGAATTTACAAACCCACAAATTGATGCCCACCAACGAGTGCCTAAATTACAAACCCCTACTTATCGCTATACTGAGGATGGCATGTATCAGATTTGGGATGCATATTTATGGCTCACAGCCACCACTGCACAGCTCATTCAAAAGGCAGTTTTATGCTGGGAACAAAGAAATCATACATATGATACCTGGGAAAATAGCACACGCCATTTAGGATGGCTATCATTAGAAGTATGTTCTCAAAACATTGTACTCCAGGCTACTGACTGGTTTGCTACTGATTGGAGAAGGCGACCTGGAATCAGATGGCTAGCTCCAAACGGAACCCACTGGTTATGTGGGACTAATCTATGGCCTTGGCTTCCTCCAGGATGGATAGGTCGTTGTACCTTAGGTTTTGCCTGGATTCACGGTTGCATTCCCTCAACTATCAGTACTCCAGCCAATCTTCCCAATTTAAAATAAAGATGGACATGATCTATTTTTCATTGGTATGATCGTTTGGGATCCATTTTTCCTCCACACCTGTAGTATTAGAAATTAATTTGGCATAAGGAGGTCCCTAATAAATACCCAAATTAGCACTTTAGATGATCTCTCTTTTCTTCAGTGATGGGTTAAGCTCCTGGACTGGATAAAGATTTTGGTCAACTATCAAAGGTCTTTTATTCAGGCTGCTCTTTCTCATAATAATAACTTTATTTTATTATCTTTTCCAATGTCTCCCTGCCTGGTGCTGAGACTCCTTCATTGCCAAAACTTCAAGCCAACAAATGGTCCTTCTTACTCAAGGAGATTAATATATGTTGCCCACCTTGGATTGCCTGACTCTGCCTTTGGTAACTCTTTCTCTCTCTATATATAGATATTTATCCCCAACTGACCAATGTTCACCCATAAGTAGGGACATCTCTACACCCCTATTCAGCAGGAAGAAGTTACAGAAGCTGAGACCTTCTGCCCTCAACAGCCTTAAAGATTTAAGGGTCAGAACTGTTCAGTGGGGAATGATGTAGAGAACAAAGGCAAAAGGAAATGTAGATAAAATTCGATTTCCTTCTAACCTGCAGCCCACTGACAAATATTTGAGATTGGCAGAGTAGGACATTCCTCCAGGAACTCCCAACTGTTTTAATGTTACTACCTTGCCAGGAGGAAAAGCAACCTTAACATACAGCAGCTAGGCCTCCAGGATCCTGTACGTTTTCTCAGCTTTTGGAAACTTCCCATTGTCCTTACCTCTCCCATCTACAAAGTATATAATCAGTTGCTCCTCACAATCCCAGTGCAGCCCTTTCTGCCCACACGCCCTGTCTTGTGCTATAATAAAAAACACCTGTTTGCACCAAAAACGTCTTAAGAAGTCTTTCTTGGCTATTGGCTCTGAACCATTTCCACATCAGTTACTACTTAATTTTCACTGGAGACTAAAGTTTCTTAAGTTAAAATCCTGCTACATTGTAATTAAGACTGATGGAAATGATAAGGAAAGAAAGTCTGTATGTAGCAAAGTAGGAAATGTTAAGGAGGGTATAAGAAATGATAATATTTCATTGAGGGGGGAATAAAGTAACTGGGCCCTAAAACCAGACTGGTTGTTTAGAGAGAAAAGGCTTAGGACAAAAATCTGAAAAAGAGAGTTGCATATAAGGTTTGTGAAGGGAAATCTTTGGAAAAAATTTTATATGTGGTCAGGAGTAAAACTGAAAGAGGTGGATTTTAAAAGTATACTGGTGTAAGATTGAAATTCTGCTTTTCTGTTGAAAAGACAGCTTTTTTGGGGGGGGGATTATTGATCTGCTCTTGATAAGAAATTGTAAACAAACAAACAAACAACAACAAAAAAAGAAATTGTAAACAAAGTTTTTTCTTATCTGCCCAGAAAACCAAAGATTCCATGTTTTGTCTTTATCAGGTCTTTGATTACTTAAGAAAGTTAAAATTTCTCAATATTGAAGGAGCTAAGTTTTGTGAACAACTGTAAAACCTTCTGTAGAATCTCTTACTGCCAGCATGCTTAATTAAATATTGAGTTTTTTAATACCAATCTGTGATCCTATATAGGCATGTGCTTTGAAACTTTCCAAGATTTGAATTCTAAATGAAGTCTTTTCAACTAACTAGGCTTGTTTATTTTGTATGTTAAGTTACTTGGGAAGCATTGCCCAACAAATGATGATAAATCTGAGGTTACGTTGTTTGGATAATGCTATAATTGTTCTAGAACCTACATGAAATTTTTAGTTTTAAATATCTTCTGGTATAAGGTCATCATTTGACATTCAAATTATTAAAATGCTATGTGTCACAGAAATAAGTGGATTTCCTTGTTAATTGCATTATCACAAACTTTCATCAGATCTTTAACCATGTCCAAATTTTAGTATTTTATCATTTATGGTTATCATTCTGATGCTCTTCCAGAATGAGTTTTGTCTTCAAGGAGATTTATGAAAAGGGCTTTTCATATCCTTAAGATCATAAAATTAAAGTGGATAAGAATTTCCAGAACTAATGGGAAAGCTGCATTGAAGCATAATAAGAATTAGTAACATGGGACTGAATGAATTGAGGAAGATTATCATTTTTTTATGACTCTTGTTTGGAATATTATTTGTTCTCTAATATTTGCTTTTCTAGATTTAAGGACATTTTTTTTTCTTAAGATATCTATAACTACAAAACTATGATAACATATTCCTTTGGGAACCAAATTGAAACATTTAACTTTTCTCCTTACCTGAACCCTTTGAAATTCAGAAACTCTCAGTGGGTGTTCTTTCTTTCATAGTAATATAATCATTTGCATAAGTTCAATGAAACTCTGTTCTCCTTATGACAGGACACCATTGGAAACACTGGTTACATTACCAAAGCTTTAACTAGCATGTCATATTTGAGAGAGACAGGCACAGATTCATGACCAGACAGCCTTAAGAAACTCAGATGGACTTTATGGAGCCAATAGAGCCCTTTGGAAATATTACCTGCTTACAGAGTTCTGAGCAGCCTTACGTGGTGAATAAAGAAGGTCACTTCCTGGCAGGTGCAGGAACTTCAGGATATTTTGAAGACCTTGAGAAGAGGGAAATTCACCCAAATATATAGGTATTTCAGGCAAAGTCTGATGGCAAGTATTTAGTTTGGCTCTGGCCTCAAGAGGCTATTAAAAGGTCAACCTAGAGATTCCTTATAAAAAGTTCTAGGAAAAAAAACAAAACAAAACAAGCAAACAGGAGAGTCCAAGATGGCAGAGGAATAAGAGACCTTAATTTCTTCTGGTCCAATGAATTCAGCTAGATAGCTATCAAATGGTTCGGAACACTTACAAACTCAAAAGGAGATCTAAGAAAAGAACAGCAGCAACTCTATGAACAGAAAAGCAACCACTTCCTGGAACATAAGACACGTGGAGAAGTTAATCCGAGGCGATACATGGTAAGATAGGGCCGGGGGGAGGGGGAGGAGCCTCTGTCAGGCGGCTACTGGCAAGTGATGGAACAGTGGATCACAAAATTGGAACTTTTAGAAGTCTGCTCCACTAAGGGACATCCTTCTGGTGGCTAAGCAGGGTTGGACCCTTGCTGGGACAGTGTGGTCTCAGGACCCTCAGGGTCACAGGAAGACCTGGGGTGTCTGAGTGTGGCAAAGAACCCAGGTATCAGAGCAGGGAAGCTGCTGCAAAGATGGAGCCTAGCAGTGGGCTCTCAGCTCAGGGTTGCCATAAACCGTGATCTGCGGCACAGTCAGGCCATTGCTCTTAAAGCAGGGCCCAAAAAGCAGCAGAACTGGGGAGACTCTCCTTCCTCCCTCAAGAAGAGTAGCCTGGGAACATGCAACAGGAATTGCTGGTTTTGGAGACTCCAAACGGGGCTGTGTGCTAGAGATAGAAACGCTCCGTCACAGGCTGGGTGTGTAAAGAGTGCAGCCGGAGACCAGGGAGGCAGGGGGGATTGACTGCTTTTCTCTGAGGGTACACTGAGGAGTGGAGCCCGGAGCTCTCAGCTCCTCCAGGGCCAGAGACTGGGGGGCCACCATTTTTGTTCTCATCCTCCAAAGCTGTACGGAAAGCATTCAGGGAACAAAAGCTCTGAGAGAGAACCTGAGCAGATTACTTAACCTAGTCACTGGCAAGGGTGGTGCGATTCTGACTCAGGCAGAGACATTTGAGAATCACGGCAAGAGGCCCCTCCCCTAGAAGGTCAGCAAGAACATCCAGCCAAGACCAAATTTTCTGGTCAATGAGAACTGCAAAACTCCAGCACTAGGGGCATACAGCACATAGAATTCATGGCTTTTCTCCATGATTCTTTAGTCTTTCAACTTTAATTTTAAAATTTTTCTTTTTTCAAATTTTTTCTTCTTTCCTTTTTCAACCAACTTCTTAATCAATTCCTTTTAAAAAATATTTCTTCATTTTAATTTTTACAGTCATAGTCTATCCCTTCACTGTATTTAACCTTAAGTTTGTATATATATGTTTTTCTTTCTTTAAAGTTTTTTTTTTCTGGTTTTTTTTTTTTTTAAAGATTTTATTTATTTATTTGACAGAGAGAAATCACAAGTAGATGGAGAGGCAGGCAGAGAGAGAGAGAGAGAGGGAAGCAGGCTCCCTGCTGAGCAGAGAGCCCAATGCGGGACTCGATCTCAGGACCCTGAGATCATGACCTGAGCCGAAGGCAGCGGCCTAACCCACTGAGCCACCCAGGCGCCCTTTCTGTTTTTTTCTAACAGACCAAAATACACCCAAAATCTAGTGTATGGCTCTGGTCTAGTTATCTGCCAGATCATATGCTCTTTTTTTTTTCTTCCCCTCTTCCTTTTTGTTTTTTGTTTGTTTGTTTGTTTTGTTAAAGACTTTTTAAATTTCATCATTGCAGTTACATTCTATCATCTCAATGTATTTAATTTTATTTTTATATATATAAATTTTTCTTTCTTTACAATTTTGAGATGTGGTTTCCTTTAACAAACTGACCAAATACACACAGGAAATAGTGTATTGCTCTATTCTGTTCACCTGTCTGTTAATATCCCTTCTTTTTTTGTTGTTTTCTCTTTTATTTTTTCTTGTTTTTAATTTCTATTTTTACAGCTACAATCTGTCCTCTCATTATATTTAATTTTATTTTTGTACATATACAAGTTTTTCTTTCTTTATACTTTTGGGAACTAGTTTTCTAAAAAACAGACCAAAATACGCACAGAATCTAGCATATTGCTCTATTCTGCAACACTTGTCTGATTATCTCCCCTTCCCCACCGCCGCTAAACTTCACTTCCTGGTTTCAGGTCTCTTTAGTGTATATTTCTCCGGGGTTGTTGTTACCCTTTTAGCATTTTGTCCTCTCACTCATCTATTCTTCTTTGGACAAAATGAGAAAAACTCACCTCATAAAAGAGAATGAGAGGCAGTACTGACTGTCAGGGACCTAATCAATATGGACATTAGTAAGACGTCAGAACTAGAGTTCAGAATAAGGATTATAAAGATACTAGCTGGGCTTGAAAAAAGTATAGAAGACACTAGAGAATCCCTCTCTGGAGAAATAAAATCTAAGCATGTTGAAATAAAAAAGGTTATTAATGAGGTGCAATAAAAAATGGAGGTTCTAACAACAGGATAAGAGGCAGAAGAGAGAATTTGTGACGTATAAGACCAAATGATGGAGAGCAAAAGAGCTGAGAAAAAGAGAGATAAACAGCTACTGGATCACAAAGGGAGAATTCAAGAGACAAGTGAAACCATAAAGCAAAACAATATTAGAATAATTGGGATCCCAGAAGAAGAAGAAAGAGAGAGGGGCAGAAGGTATATTAGAGCAAATTATAGGGAAGAACTTACCTAATTTGGGGAAGGAAACAGGCATCAAAATCCAGGAAGCCCAGAGAATCCCCCTCAAAATCAATTAAAAAAAAAAAAATAGGTCAATACCCTGACATTTAATAGTAAAATTTACAAATCTCAGGGACAAAGAGAAAATCCTGACAGTAGCTCAGGACAAGAGGTCTGTGACCTACAAGGGTAGAAACATTAGACTGGCAGCAGGCCAAGAAGGACTGGCATGATATATTCAGCGTGCTAAATGAGAAAATATGCAGCCAAGAATACTTTATCCGCAGGGCTGTCAAAATAGAAGGAGTGATACAAAGCCTCCAGGACAAACAGAAACTAAAAGGATTTGTGTTCACCAAACCAGCCCTATGAGAAATAGTGAAAGGGGTCCTATAAACAAAGAGAGAGCCCAAAAGTAACACAGACCAGAAAGGAACAGAGACAATATATAGTAACAGTCACCTTATAGACAGTATAATTGCACTAAAATCATAGTTTACCTGAATGCAATAGTTACCCTGAATGCAAATGGGCTAAATGCCCCAATCAAAAGACAAAGGGTATCACATTGCATAAAAAAATAAGACACACTGATATGCTGTCTGCAACAGACTCATTTTAGACCCAAAGACACCTCCGGATCTAAAGTGAGGGGGTGGAGAACCATTTATCATGCTAATGGTCATCAAAAGAAAATGTGTGTCAATCCTTGTATCAGACAAATTAGATTTTATTTTATTTTTATTTTTAAAAGACTTTATTTATTTGACAAAGAGAGACACAGTGAGAGGGGAGCACAAGTAGTGGGAGTGGGAGAGGGAGAAGTAGGCTTCCTACTGAGCAGGGTCTGATGCAGGGCTTGATTCCAGGACTCTGGGATCAGGACCTGTGCTGATGGCAGATGCTTAACAAATGAGCCACCCAGGAGCCCCCAAATTAGATTTTAAATGAGATGAGGAAAGATACTGTATCACTCTTTTTTTTTTAAATCTTTTTTTTTTAAAGATTTTATTTATTTATTTGATAGAGAGAGATTACAAGTAGGCAGAGAGAGAGAGGAGGAAGCAGGCTCCCTGCTGAGCAGAGAGCCCGATGCGGGACTCGATCCCAGGACCCTGAGATCATGACCTGAGCCGAAGGCAGCGGCTTAACCCACTGAGCCACCCAGGCACCCGATACTGTATCACTCTTAAAGGGTCTATCCAACAAGAACATCTAACAACTTTAAATATTTATGTCCCTAACATGGGAGCAGCCAATTATATAAGATAATTAATAACAAAATCAAAGAAACACATCAACAATGATACAGTAATAGAAGAGGACTTTAACACCCACTTACTGCAATGGACAGATCATCTAAACAAAAGATCAACAAGGAAATAAGGGCTTTGAATGACACACTGGACCAGATGGACTGCACAAATATAGTCAGAACATTCCATTCCAAAGCAACAGAATACACATTCTTCTTGAGTGCACATGGAACATTCTCCAGAATGACTTCTCCTGGGTCAAAAATCATGTCTCAACTGATACCAAAAGGTTGGGACCATTCCCAAAGCATATCACAAAGCATAATGCTTTGAAACTGGAACTCAGTCACAAGAAGAAAGTTGGAAAGAACTCAAATACATGGAGGCTAAAGAGCATCCTACTAAAGAATGAATGGGTCAACAAGGAAATTAAAGAATTTTAAGACTTCATGGAAACAAATGAAAATGAAAACACAACTGTTCAAAATATTTGGGATGCAGGTAACCTGGTCCTAAGAGGGAAGTATATAGCAATATAAGCCTTTCTCAAGAAACAAGAAAGGTCTCAAATACACAACCTAACCCTAAATGTAAAGGAGCTGGAGAAAGAACATCAGATAAAGCCAAACCTAGCAGGAGAAGAGAAATAATAAAGATTAGAGCAGAAACCAATGAAAGAGTAACCAAAAGAATAGTAGACGAGATCAACGAAAATAGGAGTTGGTTCTTTGAAAGAATTAATAAGACTGATAAACCCTTGGCCAGACTTATCACAAAGAAAAGAGAAAGGAGCCAAATAAATAAAATCATGAATGAAAGAGGAGAGATCAGAACCAACACTGAAGAAATACAAACAATTATAGGAACATTATAAGAAACTATATGCCAACAAATTAGACAGTCTGGAAGAAATGGATACATTCCTAGAGTCATATAAACTACCAAAACTGAACCAGGAAGAAGTAGAAAATCAATCTGATCAGACCCATAACCAGGAAGGAAACTGAAGCAGTATTCAAAAATCTCCCAAAAAACAAGAGCCCAGGGCCAGATGGCTGCCCAGGGGAATTCTACCAAGCATTTAAAGAAGAATTGATACCTATTCTTCTGAAACTGTTAAAAAAAATAGAAACGGAAGTAAAACTTCCAATCTCTTTTAAGGAGGTCAGCATTACCTTGATCCCTAAAGCAGACAAAGACCCCACCAAAAAGGAGACTTACAGACCAATATCCCTGATGAAAAAATTCTTACCAAAATACTACCCAATAGGATCCAACAATACATTAAAAGGATTGTTCATCATGACCAAGTGGGATTTACTACATTAATCAAAGAAAGGACAAGAAACATATGATCCTTTTTTGATTAAAACTCTTCAGAGTGTAGGGATAGAAGGTACAATAGCTCAATATCATAAAAGCCATCTATGAAAAACCCATAGAAATATCATTCTCAATGAGCAATAACTGAGAGCTTTCCTCCTAAGGTCAGGAAAATGGCAGGGATGTCCACTGTCACCATTGCTGTTCAACACAGAACTAGATAGACATCCTAGGTTCAGCGACAGACAAACAAAAAGAAATAAAAGCCATTGGAATCGGCAAAGAAGAAGTCAAACTCTCACTCTTTGCAGATGATATGATACTTTATGGGGAAAACCCAAAAGACTCCACCCCAAAATTGCTAGAACTCATAGAGGAATTCAGTAAAGTGGCAGGTTACAAAGTCAGTCACAGATATCAGTTGCATCTCTATACATCAACAATGAGACAGAAGAAAGAGACATTAAGGAGTTGATCCCATTTACAATTGCATCTGAATCCCTAAGATACCTAAGAATATATCCAACCAAAGAGGCAAAGGATCTGTACTCCCAAACTATCGAATACTCATGAAAGAAATTGAGGAAGACAAAAGGAAATGGAAAAACATTCCATGCTCATGGATTAGAAGAAATATTGTTAAAATGTCTACGCTGTAGAGCAATCTCTAGAGTTAATGCAATCCCTATCATAATACCATCAACTTTTTTTCATAGAAATGGAAGAAATAATCCTAAAGTTTGTATGGACCCAGAAAAGACCCTGAATAGCCAGAGGAATGCTGAAAAAGAAAACCCCAGCTGGTGGCATCACAATGCCAGACTTCAAGCTCTATTCCAAAGCTGTAATCATCAAGACATATGGTACTCGTACAGAACCAGACACATAAATCAATGGAACAGAAAAGAGAAGTCAGAAATGGATCCCTAGGGGTGCCTGGGTGGCTTGGTGGGTTGAGCCGCTGCCTTCGGCTTGGGTCGTGATCTCAGGGTCCTGGGATCAAGTCCCACGTCGGGCTCTCTGCTCAGTGGGGAGCCTGTTCCCTCTCTCTCTCTCTCTCTCTCTGCCTGAACCTCTGTC